>NC_138657.1:35235299-35617799 GCF_964273445.1 Streptopelia decaocto
GAGTAAGCTTTATTTTCCTATCCACCTCCTTTCAGAAACTCATTAATGTCTGGGCAAAAGGTTTAATAGGCTAACGATTTTTTTCATGCATATTATGAAAAATCCAAATGGTATTTCCAATTACTAATTTTGGCCTCATTTCCACGTCAAATAATCCTGAACTGAACAGGAAAGGAGCCTGTTGTCTTCCTACCCACCCCAGAACAGAACCAAGCTCCCTCTTTCTCCTTTTTTTTTTTAAAGAGATTTCTGTGTTTACACACATAGATGAGCCAAAGATAAGCCAGAAGAGGTTTTTTCTCCCCAAGTTGACTTACTTTGTTGTATCTGATCATGACAGTGACAGAGAAAACACATTCAAAAAGAAAACCTTAGCCCTTAATTCAACCATGTAAAGATAAATACCACCAGCATGATGTTTTCTTTCATTGCTGAAGAACTACTACCAGTTATATCCCAATATGACCGAAGTAGCCCTATATGGGTCAAAGTTGCTTTGATGTTGATGGAAACCTGCTTTCAAACTAACTCATCAGAAGGGAAGTGCACATATTTCCATTGCAACTTCAAGCTAAAATCTCACAATAGTATATAAACTCTCTGCTAAATGCAGAACAGATGAGCTTTAAAATAAAGTTATTTATTTAATAGAATCTTTCTGTCAAATTGGGAACTAATGTTGACTTATGACCTGACACTCTCCTTTAACAATACTTGAGTACAGATATTAAAATTGTGCATTTGCTGGGAGAAAAATGATAGAACTTTTACAAAAATCTAATGACATTTCTGATCTCTAAATTTTGAAAGAGCAAGTTAACAAATCAATGGAACAACTTAAAAAAAAAAAAAAAGCTGGAGCTTAGGAACAGGTTTGCTTAACTCTTCTTATTTTTATACTAATTATGGTTCCACTCTGAGCAGCTTCGTAAGAGGCATCACAGCATTCCAAGGTTATTGCCTCAATCATTTCCGAAGTAATGTGCTCGGTTTACATTCCAGGTCTGCAAATTTGACTTGAAATCCAATCATCAAGCTGAGATGCTTCCCCCTTGTATAAAAATCAAGAATAAAGACAGCAAAAATTCTGCAATATGTGACACTTCAGAAAATCTATCATCTCCACCGGCATAGCACAGACTGCATTGCTGCCTTGTCAGCAAACCAGGTGAAAGATGAACCATAAGGAAGGAAGATAAAATCAGTTCAGATGGATGACAGAATTAAAAGTTTAACGTGTTGTCACTGTAATTGTGTATGTTTAGTGTGGTAGATGTCTTCAAGCTTTAGCTGAAACATCACCATCTCCATCCATATTCTTCACTGAAGCTCAAACTGATTTCAATAGTAATATATACTAAACTGGCAGACTTCAGACAAAGCAGACAGGCAATGTTGGCATGTTCAGTCTCCTGAATTTCCCTAGCAGAAGGTGGCTGCATATATAGTATGTGGTGTGGATACATAAGTTCGTTCTTAATGTGAAATATACGTGCAAATATATAAACAAAACACCGTGCTTAATAAAGAAATTTTCCATCTCCCTTGCTGCCATATACGATTTAAAAAAAAATAGGTCTTGACATCTGTGAAATTTCTGCATTTTATACTATTCCAGGTTGGTGGCTTGGAAACTGATGTGCAACATCTACTTGGCAATCAGCACAAATAACAAATAAATGGGCCCAACTAGAAAAGAAAAAAAAAAAGTGCCGTTTTCCAATTGCAGTTTTCCTGCCCTGATAACATTTCTATATTAGTGAGAACAAGGAGAAATACTAAATAAAATCTATTGCTTTTTTAAATTATTAGCCAGCAGATTTTTTCCCCAATCTAAACCCAGTATTCTAGCACTGGTCAATATTGCACCTTTTTTTTCTCTAGCTACCTCGCTAACCAGATGGATAAACAGAGAATTCTCTGCCAACCAGAAACACAGTTTAAGAGCTTTCATAACACGGGAAAGATGAGAAGATGAGACTGTCCCCTTCCATGGTCAGAAGAGATGGTTTTCTCTCCCACGAGAATCTCTGATGTTTGGGTTCTGAAAGATGAGATTGCAGCTGAGCAACACCAGTTGAATCTTTGCATGTACAACCAGATCAGTCCATCATACCTCCAAACAAGACTCAGCCATATAACTTCTCAGGAACAATTTGAATTTAAAATAGCAATAATTTGCTGCTATTGTTACATGAGGAAAAGACCAGATGTATCAAGAGTCTCTCCTCTGAAGCTGAAGATATAGCTTCAGAAATACTGAGGAAAATAATGTTATATAATGTGTTCCACACATGCTTTTTGCACAAACTTTTCTGACCTGGTCATAAATTATGAACCATAATGTGCCTCTGTTATAGTTGTACGAAACATATGACAGAGTACAAAGGGGAACAATCAAGACAAAAAAGTGTCAGCAGTGGTCCTCACAATTGAACTTGTACTACTTGTACTTCAAATGCTTAAAAATCAAAGCCCACATCAGAATCCAGCCTGGCACATTCACGAGTAGAAACATAGCTTATTATTTCTTAAAGTAATTTTAAGATAATGTTTACAATACGCTGTCAGACTCAAACTGTAATCTCTGATGATAAATTGACTCATATTATATTAAGAACTATTGTGTAATTGTCATCACAGTGTGAGGAGTTGATAAAGCCCTGATATAGACTAACAATCCTCCATGGTCTGGGCCAGAGTGCTTTTCTCTCTAACACTGGATGTAAATATATATAAAGAGAGAACATGTATATCAGAAGTATTTATTTTTATTTATATTTCCATGTAATAAAAATACAAAGAATGCAGACAAATCTGCATTCACAAAGACTTTAAAATCTGTACTCTATTCAGATCTTCTCTAATTTGATACATAGAAACCATTTTTCTTGGGTAGAACTAGAAACTTATTTCAAACTTTAAAGAACAGCAGGACACAGGATTTTTTTAATTTACCATAACAAATTATGATCAGTCACAAAAGCTCTATTATAGTTTGTCAGATTAAAAGTGAATATACTATTTTGCCAGAAAGGCTGAATAATCCAACAGTGACTGGCCTAGATTTTGTTTTCACTGTTGAATGTTCTCTTATAAATTTCTACCTGGTGTGTTACTGCCTGAAAGTAACTTCAAATAGGTGAAAGCTGACAGTAACAGTCGAGTTTTCTCTGCCCGAAGTATACATTAAAAAAAAAATAATTTTGCAAGCACGCTATGCTATTTAAAATGAGACTCTAAGGCACCACAAGAAGAAACCCTTTATAAATCAAGGGCACACTGTATATATTCACTTACAGTACTGAAGAGAGATGTTGTTAAAATCCACTAATCCATTTTTGGCATGAACTGCAAACAGGCGAGATAGTTTACAAACACAGGTTATAAGCACTGTTGCTAGAGCTGCCATTCCTGTGATCTCAGGCAAACTCTGAAGCATGTTGCTTCCTTTCTGAAAAGCTCAAATATCTTTCCTCCCCTCACACACCCTTAGCTCTGGACAGTTAAATCATTCTCACAGCAGATAAATATTTCTGGCTGCTGATTATTCTGACAGGAGAAAAAAAGGCACTGTGTGTGACAGGGTCCCTTTTGTTTCATTGCAGGCAAAACAATCTGTTTTCCATTGAACAGAGTTTTTAGTTCTCCCTCCACAACATTTTTCTTTAATTATGATAAAAGACAGTAACTTAATCAGGCATAAATCCTGTTCAACTGAACATAAAAAAAATAAAGGGGTTAACTTTGGAGACAAAAGTTAGACACATGACGTCTCAATTACAACTCCAGATAACAGACCACTAAAGCACTGACAAGTGAAAAATTGTTCATTCCTCAGATTTGCACTAGTGTCACTAGAAAAATTAATTTTAAAAACACACAATCATGTTTATTTTGATTAACATGCTTTGCCTAGAGTGTGACTATTCAATTATAAAACGGGAATAACCGTTAGGGAATAACCTAATGAAATTTAACAAGGGCAAGTGTAGAGTCCTGCACCTGGGCAGGAACAAACCCAGGTTCCAGTATAGGTTGGGAGATTACATATTAGAGAGCAGTGTAGGGGAAAGGAACCTGGGGGTCATGGTGGACAACAGGATGACCATGAGCCAGCACTGTGCCCTTGTGGCCAGGAAGGCCAATGGCATCCTGGGGTGTATTAGAAGGGGGGTGGTTAGTAGGTCGAGAGAGGTCCTCCTTCCCCTCTACTCCACCCTGGTGAGACCCCATCTGGAATATTGTGTCCAGTTCTGGGCCCCTCAGTTCAAGAAGGACAGGGAACTGCTGGAGAGGGTCCAGCGTAGGGCAACCAAGATGATTAAGGGAGTGGAGCACCTCCCTTATGAAGAAAGGCTGAGGGAGCTGGGTCTCTTTAGTTTGGAGGAGACTAAGGGGGGACCTTATTAATGTTTATAAATATATAAAGGGTGAGTGCCATGGGGATGGAGCCAGGCTCTTCTCGGTGGCAAACAATGATAGGACAAGGGGTAATGGGATCAACCTGGAACACAAGAGGTTCCACTTAAATTTGAGAAGAAACTTCTTCTCAGTAAGGGTGCAGAGCACTGGAACAGGCTGCCCAGGGAAGTGGTGGAGTCTCCTTCTCTGGAGACATTCAAAACCCGCCTGGACATGTTCCTGTGCGACCTCACCTAGGTGTTCCTGCTCCAGCAGGGGGATTGGACTAGATGATCTTTTGAGGTCCCTTCCAATCCCAAACATACTGTGATACTGTGATACTGTGATCTTGACATTTACTCCGATAGCATAGCCGTATGCACAGCTGCTCCCAGAGAAAAATATTTTATTTGTAATATGTTATTTACTCAAGAAATTCTGGAGACCAACCACCTCAATTCGTCAAATAAGCTGGGAAAAAATTAAGAGGTTGAGGATGATAGCAGAAGGGAAAGACACTACCTTCACAGTTGGGCTAGCTGGCACGTGTGAGACAGGCAAGGCGTATATGAAGACTAGGATTGGCATCCTCAGAGTATTATCAGTATTCTCCCTCATTGCCAAGTCTGAGAACTGGCACAGTCAATTGCAGTTTTAACTCAGTTTAGTTGCTTGAACCAAAATTCATCTTGACCAGCTAAACTGCAGCAGAACTGGTCGCTATTCACTCAGAAACAACCATCAGTTACTTTTTAAGCTGTGAATATGCTGTCTGTATTTTACTGTCTGTATTTTAACCCACTCCAATGAAGCATGTTCAATCAGGACACCACCTCCACCCATATTCTCAAGGAGCTGAATATGCCAATATCCCAAATGACTCACTCTTTAGAAAACTAGAAATGGTGGAAGAAGAGGCAGAACATGGCCACACCAGAGCAAAGTCAGAGGATTAACCAGCAGACTTGAATGTGAGGGAACCTAGAAATAGGGAGAGGTGAGCAGAAGTTATGAGAAAGACATGGAGAGATCCCAGTATGACAGACTAGGGAATTAAGATATCTCTGGGATGGAGGCAAGATGTGTAGTTAGACATGACTGGGAGACACAGCAGGGGAAAGACATTTGGGAGCTGAAATTTGGGAGTCACTGGAAACATGGATAGAGTGTGCAGAATGCGTTGAACTGAATAGGCACTGAATCTTACTGAGCAGAAAAGGACAGAGGCAGTTTGTTGGCCCTGAGGACAAGTGAGACAGCATGGGTCATGACCACTGACCTGCAGTCCCTCCTCTCACCCCCAAAAGGGGCTGGCCACATCAAAGCTAACCCTGGGAACACAACTTGCCACATGCTCCCACACACACATTATACTCCTGTGCTGCCAGAGTTAGATCTGGGAGGATCAGACACAAAGACCTTGGTGTGCAGAATAGGTGAACTGCATAGGTTTATGCAACAAGGACAATGTGTAGACCCTGCCAGGTACACAAGTGCTCCATTCCTCCCACAAGTAGCAGTAGCTGCCTTTATCAGTGACAAGGTCCATCAATCATCACACTGAGCTTCCCCATTGAGCCTCCCCAGTCACGTCTGGTTTGTAGTTAATGCCTTCATTGCATAAATAGCACCAAGATAGTAGTTTTAAAGACTAAGATGTCAATATATGAAAAATATAGGTTTGGTTAATTGTTTGAAGACATTTCTTGAAGTTGAATAAATGTAGTATGTCCAAACTACAGATGCCAAAAGGAAGATAAATCCCTTGGGTTGGGTTGTTTGGGTTTTTTTGGCCAGTCTGGAGTGTATTATTTCAGGCAGCATGGAACTGCTTCTGGCTATAGTTACAGAGTAGACTTTAAATGAAAACTGGTGTTGGTCTGCATAATATTTTGTGCACCTGGGGAAAATATTTATGCAAGCAACAGCCAGATCTGTGGCCACCAAACATGTTGAGAACTCGCATTATGTTCAATGGAATCTTTGAAAGTAACAGCAGACACTTATTGTATTTAAGTTAGCTTCTTCTCTTAAAAATTTATGAACAAAACTTAGCAAAAGAAATACCATATTGAAGTAGCAACTAGGATACTAACATAAGTTGTCAAATTTGCTACATGGTTACTCTCATACTATACATTTTCAACATGATTTTTACAATGACAATCTAGGTTTACATACATCACGCTTGTAATTTTCCCCCACCAGGCATTTAATAATTTAAATTGTAAACATAGAGTTTCAATATCTTCAATATAAATCTATGCTTTTTAAAAGTAATACAGACTTACTCATGCACATCAGTGTTTTTTCCAGAACAAGCCTTCCTGATATGCCATACCAGCTTTGCAGTAATTTAACATCCAAATGCTGGACTTTTAGGGTGTGTGATACTGTACAGAGTCAAGAGCGGAACCAGCAATGTTTCCTTATCAGGAAAGCAGACATTTTAAAGTACCAACATTCTTCGTTTATATGGAAAGCTTAATATATAAACAAACATACATTCCCATGCTGCCATGCAATCCAGCTTCTCCCTGTTCATATTTGTGTGTTTCTGCATCTAACTACTAGACTATTTGAGATACTAGGGAAGTTTTAGTTAATGCAAACTAAATCTGAAACATTTAAAGTATAGATCATTGTCTATTTTTTCTTTCCTGAATAAAATAAAATATGACAGCCACTTCAAATACATCCAGAACTAAATTACAGTTTATGCTGTCCCTCCCCCAACATGTTAAAAGAGCTCTCTTTGTAAAAGAACTTTAGTAAAGAACATCTCTGTTACAGAAGTGTATTTAAGTACCTTCCTAATCCTGAGATAATTAAAATCTGCTAAAGCAGTAAGGTACTAAGTCTGTAAAGAGTTTACTGAATAAATGCTCTCTGCATTCTGAATGGCATCTACAAAGTTTCCAATTACATAAATAGGCATTTTTCCCAACCAAGTAAAAGTATGCCTTCTCAACACAAGTATAGGCAGAATTGTTGATGGAATCACAATTTACGCACAAGACCACAGCTGTCTCAAGCCATGTCCAAAAGCATCCTCAGCACATCATCAGCACTTCCCTGCTCTATAACTGTACCCTCCTTGAAGTAATTGCTTCTTGAAAGAGTTCAGGCTATAAATTACCTCTGGCAAACTGAATTTCATGTTGTCTTCTCATGCAAGAAGTCCAGAGATGTCACTTTAAATTACATTAAAGAGATATCTTGTCCCCCAGGACTACATTACCTGGACTATGCCAAATGCAGGATACAAGACATCCTTTACTGCTTCTTACCTGCAATCTGTTATACATCCATAGGTAACCCAAGCTGGGGAAAGCAAAATTACAATGGCCACCTGGAAAGGTGGGCTAACAACAGCTGCTGTTAAAACAATCATAAAAGCCCATGGAAAACATGCTAAAGTTGCAGCGGACAAATCTGAGAACAAAAATCCTAATTATTTCTGAGGAAAACTTGATGCAGAAGCAGGTCTGTTCTGGAATCATCATAATGTGAATATAATTTCCTAGAACATATAATGTTAGGAATGAAAAAAGTTTATAACTGTACTACCTAAAATTTTTTTACAAGTTTATATGCTGTTAACTGAAATACATCTTTAGTCCCAGAAATTACACTGCATAATGAAAACATAAAATTCTAAGTAAGCACATTTCTTGCATATTTCAGTTCTAATTTACAAAAAATTGGAAGCACTACTAAATTTATAAAAATCATTTCAGATCAATGCGTCCCAAAATAGTTTATGCATTTATATATAGCCACAACTGGTTTTAGAAGCCCAAACTAAGCCAAGTGAGGAAAACTAAATCTTGGTTTATTTTTTTTAAAGTGACTTTGTTTAACAATGCTTCACCAATTTTGACTTTTCAAAATGAGGGAGGTGAAGGGCTAGACATCACAGCTGGAAATAAAAACGGGTTTTACACCTCCATTCAGTGAATTTGTGTTACGGAAGCACAAGCACAACAGAATAAGTTAAATCTGACAGACAAAAGAAATATTAATGGTTGTCCCTATGCTTGATTTTCCAAATAACAGGATAAAGATCACATATTCACTTTTACTGCTGAGCAGAATTTCTTGGGTCTTTTTCTTCATTTATTATGTTTTAGAACACACTGTATTCAGGACACGCTCAGTCCAAAATACAAAGCGCCAACTTTTAGAGATAACTCCTGCTCTTAATCCCTCTTTAATTTCAGAGTCTGTCAGAAGAAGAACAAGAAAAATTACTATCTTGGGTACTTACATAAAAGTGATATTACAGAGTCCAAAAGTACAAAGTTAGATGAAGTGAAAAGGAGATATCAGTGAACAATCTTCGATAACTCACTAGGCTAAAAAAGTATTAGTAAAGTAAAACAGAAGAGACATGGAAAACTCAGACTCCACCATCTCTTAGCACCACCCATGGAGCAGAAGCTACTTCATCAATATGATGTGATTATGCTTTTTATGAGAATGCCATCAAAAACATTTAGCAGAAACACTGAAGAATGAATGAGAACTGCAAACTGAGAGTGACCAGGATCTTCACTTTTTCACCACCATACCTTGCCTCTCAATTTTGTCTGAAGGCTAGACACCAGGTAGACAGCTAAGTCAGTTTGTTTAACCACTTTCTGAGACTTATCAGTGATCAGATTTATAAGATATTGGGTGTTAGTACCCAAAACGTCACTACACCTGAGCCAGATGCATAAAAACTATTGTTTGCAATAGACAGATGAAATACTGGATTGAAAGCAAATAGGAGACAATGTCTAAAACTGGCAAGTCCGAATCAGTCATTGCTGAGAATTCATTCTCAAGCCTAGTCAGGAAGGAAGTGCTCCTGGACAATCCTAATGTCTTTAATTATTCCAACCAACTTCATACATATTACTATAAATCTTTCTGAAAGATCAGATAAGAACCTTCCAATAGTAAAAGACTATTTAGTTCCTAATATTAATTCCTGACTGTCGCCTTTTCATTTTCTTCCTTAACTGGGGAAAATATAATAAAGATTACAATAACATTTAAATCTGGTACTACCCCCTTTCTTGTTGAGAAATTGTTGGATTAGAAGCACGTAAAGCTTTCTTATTTTTTTTCTTCTCCCCCTGTTTTTTTAACTGCCTTAACAACCCATTTGGCAGAAGAAGCCTTGATTGCTGGCAATGAAGAACACACTCAGAAGTCTGTGGTTGGACCAAAAAAGTCACTTCTAGTGCAATAATGGAAAACATAAACCCATCATTCAGAAAGGAACCAAAAAAAGAAAAACAGACCTCACTTTCTTAAAACAGTGAATCACATAGATCTTCTATCCTGGAAATCCTTTACATCAATTAAAAAATTAAGACTTACCCGTATCTCCTCCCAGTCTGGAAAATATATTGTTTCTTGGTGTTGTTTTGTTTTCCTTAAAGTTATAGGCCTTCATTTAAGAGTGCATTGCCTGTTCTTTCTCCCTCCATCTTCTGCTCCCAAAATGACACCCTTACGGTTGCAAAAATAATATTCCAAAAAACAAATGCAACGTTTTCATCCCAAATTCACAACTGGGATAATACAGTATTAGGACTCTGAGTAAGTTTACAACTGCTGTCTGTAACCCCACAAGCAGTAAAACTACCATGAAACAAGTCACTTTCCCATAGTTAATAAAAGCTTCCAAGTGTGAAATTAGGACCTCAAAAGATACAGGCTGGAAGCAGTAAGTTTATTTTCTGTGTGCTCCCACCAATATCCTACATGAACCAGCTACACATGCGGAGCCATACAATTTCCTGCTCACCCAGACGGATACACAGTTTCTCCCCCAAGACCTGCAGCCAGAAGTAGTGTTCACAGTTTGGCTAGGAAACCAAGCTCCAACAGAAGCTCTCAAGCAATAGAGAGTAATGAGACTGATGAGAGAAAGAGGAAGGCACAGTCACTCACAACCAGCCTCCAAAAATGTTTTCTGTACGTTGATACACATAAGGGTAATCCCTGATCAAACTTAACCCATTCAGCTTTTCACAACTGCACTTCAAGGTTTCTCTTGCATTGCATAAAAAGAAAATTAGTTTGAAGTATATACTGTGTGTTCCAGTTCTTTGGAGCCCTTAGCACTTGGACACTGATCTGCTCTTCTGTGGGGAAAAACAAACAAACAAGCAAGCAAGCAAACAAACAAAATCCAAGACCCACACACCACAAACAACAACAAAAAAGTTACAAGATTCTCACTAGATGCAGGAATTACCAACTCTATGACAATCAAATCAGATAGCAAGCTTTTGGTGTTTATAGTCCATAGTCCACATTTCAGAAAGAAATATTCATATGCAAAAGAAGAGGGGGGGGGAATGAAAGAAACAGACACGCCCATGTAAGAACTGGAATCCAACTAATCTGATCTAGTGTTATTTTTGAAAAGTCTCTGATGCATATTGGGGTGTAAATTTAGTAATTCTTGAAGAAAAGCATCACATACACATCTTCACATATAAATAAACTCCCAGTTTCATCCTCTGTTATGAAAGCAGACTGTGTGTAACATAAATTCAGCAGGCTTAAACAGAATGTACCTCAGGTGAACAAAACAAAAAACTCAAGAGAAAATAAAGGTTGAGTATAAAGAATTCTTCTAAACACATGTTCAAGGTGTTATTTAAAAGTGACAGGATAACAAGAGCCTCATTGTTCCTTCAACTGATTTCAACGCAGCTGTTTCCCATACATTGTTCTGATCTTCTGTGCTGCTTCTGCTTGGCTTCCCTACTTCAGCTGTCAGACTAACTCAGGCAGTCACTACATGTATATTCAGATTTAAGGCCAGTGCTAGAATCCTCATTAATATTTTGAGTTTCTCTTAGTATAGGTGTGTCACTAAGAGAGTTTAAGGTTCCTTTTTTCTGAATGGCATTGTGGTTTTCTACCATACTCATGTGATGGCGCTTTTTTCCCTCCTTGTCTATTTTTTTTTCCCCTGAAAGTATTGTAATATCTGTCATTTACCATGTGATGTTTCAATCTTGTAACCTTTCAAAATATTTTTTTAATTTCCCATCAGTTTTTTAATGGTCAGTTCAATATGACTAGAAGTATTTTATTACATACTGCACTATAGTTGTATCGTGTTGGCATATCTTCCTAAATATGAACACTATGGAGGTAAACATGTGCTTATGAGTTTCCGCATGTGCATCGAAAAATGTGATAGGTACGTGGTTAGATTAAAATAGTTTGATATTTTGAAAACTAGAATCTGCAAAATGAAGGAAAATAAAAGTATTCCAGAACTGCATATACTCTCTCTGTGCAAAATCTTATTGAATCTTTTAAAACGATAGAATTTCTACTTTTAAAAAGTTAGAATGTTGTGAAACAAAGCAATTTTTGTCAAGTGCTTAAAACCAACATATCTAACTAGTCTCACATCACCAAAATTAAAATTCTTGTGCAAGCAAAGATTGTATGAAAAAAAAAGCACACATTGTTTTCCTAAATTGTGTTCAATATCAATTTGTAGTTTTATTTTAGAAAATAATATGCTATGATTTTTATATCATGATTTTTGTGAATTCATAGGATCTCAGTTTAAAGAAATGCTTTCAACACCTTTTAAAAATATTATACTCACAGAAGATCACAAGTACATTTCCCCCTCCATTTCAGACAGCATTTAAAACAAAACAAAAAATTAGACTTCGACTCCTATATCCCAAGAATATCAAGTTCATCACTTCTCAGTTGATGCTGGTAGTTGCATGCAAGCTGCAGGAGGTTTGTAAATCCATTTTCCCAGACCCAGTTAACTCTCTGAAATAGCCTGCAAACTGTAATAGATCTTTCCAGGAATGCACCTTCTAACTTCATTTCCTGTTGTATTTAAAATCCTGCCAAAGGAACCTTTCAAAGGCAGAACACAGGATGTAAATGTATGATGGAAAGTTCATTGAAGGCTTCCAAAGTCACAAAAGTAGACAAGCTAATTTAAAAATGAGATGTGAAACTGTTTATTGAAGAAATATGGACTGTGACATTCAAGTGGGTATAAGAAATAATGGTAACAGTGTTGGCAGCCCACAAAGACTTTAATTTTACATAAAAGGTTTTATTGAAACGAAGCATAACTGCTCGTGGAATTGTTTTCTCATCGCTTTGCTCCCTCTAATATTTGGAGTAAAACGGGTTTTGAAGAAGGCTCCTTTAAGACTCCTGCTTATTGCAGGCCTCAGACAGAGGGGGACTGAGCCCTGCCTGTAAACTGGGACCTGGCTCCCCAGCCAACGGGGAGCTCTGCCACCAACCTGAGCAGAGCAGAGCCCTGCGCTGGCCTCCTCCAACCCAGCAGTTCACAGTTCTCCTCCAACAGCAGTTGCTGTTCTTGGAAATGCTGTTATCGCTGTACATGAAAAGTGAAGGCAAGCTTCTGGCCACACAACACCAGCCAGCAGTAACTGTGCACAGCTGTCAGCAACAGCTTCTGAAATTGACAGCACCTTGTCTCAACGTGGCAACATAGGTGCAGAGCTCAAAATGATCCACACTGTGATCCTGTGACGTGCCAGAGATTCCCTCCCTCATAAAAATGAATAAACATATGCATTTACACAGATAGGAAAATAAAAGCCTGTCTTATCCCTTGCTTCACCAATACCATTTCCTTCTGAAACCTGCAAACCTGCAGGGATAAGCAATGTAAATGAGTTGTACTTGTAAAATATTGTTCTCCAAGTGATTGTGAGTAGGAAGCTGCATTTGGGTCTTTGAGGCACTGACCACCTTCTGGAAGGAAAAACCAGAGTGCAGCAAATGAGTGAATGCAAGAAGCTGTTCTGCTACAGAAGCACAGATACCGAGCACATAGTCTTCAAAGTACATAAAAACAGACGAAAAATTACATGGCATGAACATATGATTAATTTCTGAAAGCACCAAACCTGACAGAACCAAGTCCACTAGCTATCTAAACACCAAGATAATGTTCAAAATGCATTTAAGATGTACTGATCTTTTTTTTCTGTTTTTCTCTTTTCCATATTAATTCTTATTTACTCAGAAATACACGTTTTTCCTAGGACTTTCAACTATGCTTCCGTCTTTGGCAAAAAAAGATCGGGAGAGACTTACAGATCTGATTCTTGAATTAGGGTAGAGGTCTGCAGCAACCCCTGTGAATGATTGCCACCAAATGTGGCCCTTTTTGGACTGAACAAAAATGTTTCAATTTTTGGTGGCATTCCTGTGGTTTGGGGTTTTTTTTGTTTGGCTGGTTGGTTTTTGTTTGTTTGTTTGTTTGTTTGGGGTGGGGTTGTTTGGTTTGGTTTGTCTTGGTTTTTAAGTTAGCCATTACATGTATTTAAGGAACAAATTCTAAAAAAAAGGGGAAATTTTCTGGAAAGTAATCTCCAGGATTTTAAGGAATTGAATGCAGTTGTCAAATTAGAGGTAACACTTCTATTGTAATCATAGGTCAGTGCTAGTTCTCCCAATTTTCTTATGAAAAGTATGTTTTGAATAATGCTACTCATGAGGCATTTTAAAGACAGATTTATTTCTGACAGCTGCTTTCATTTTACATATAGAAATATTAAAGTATGTGATTATTACTGAGAATGTATAATTACAAAAAATTGAACAGTTATTTCCAGAGGGTCCTCAGATTTCCCCCACCCATTCCCATCATCTCCACTACGTAAGAGGCAAAGAAACAGTATACCATGTTATTTTAAGATAGTTTGAATTTAAACTATACTAACTTGAAAGCGTATACCTTAAAAAAAAAAAAAAAATTTAATCCCTCTGCAATTCTGTTTTTCTTTAGACTTATAATTTATTAAAACAAAACAATGCTCTGTCCAAAGCTGCATTCTTTTCACAATTTTTCCCATCCTTCCACTATCGTACTAAAATACTATACTCTTACAATATGGAATTCTTTAATCAGTCCTGACACACATCTACTTTTTACTTGGCCCAGGCCCAGCAAACAGAGTCGTGCTCTACTACACATCATTTCTCTCTATAACCTCCCTTTTCCTTTGGGTAACATACCTCATTTCAAAACATACCTTCTGCTACAAAGCAAGATCCCAGGCTTCTGTAAGGGTTAAATTAAAGGCTGAATAATTGATGCACAAGTAGAATTCTCATTTAGTTCACATATACTGCTCTCATTTGATCTGAATTTTGCCCAAAGCAGCTGCAAAACTAAGCTTTAGTCTGCCTAATCAATTGCCATAGCCTGTTAATGAAATCTTCATTGTTTTTTAAAAGACCTAAAATTTAAGATTATGCTTCAGGAGCAATTATTCTTCAGGTTGACCAATTATTATGTGGTACTTAACAAAAATGATTACAAAATACATAAGCAAAATGTCAAGTCTAAATACTACTTCTGCTACAATCATCATTTGGGAACTCAGCCCAACACCACCACTATGATAGTAGAGAACAGAGATAATTTTCCAGTACCATACCACTGGAAAAGCAAAAGACACACATATATTTTTCTAATAATGCTAATAATAACGTGCAGAGGGCACATCCTTTCAGAGCACAAGGCTTCTGCCACCAAAAAAAAAAAAAAAAATCCCCATCTCAGAGAATAGGAATACTTAAAACTATATATAGCTTTCCTAGGCCAATGGTTTTGATCCAAAATCCATTAAAGAGAGTTATTCTGCCTCTTACTTTAGATGAAGTGCCAGTCGCCTTAGCAACATATTAAATTATGTGCAATTTTGGGGCTCTGTTTTTCATCTACCATGCTGAAACTCTAAAGATGAAACTTTAACTTCATGTTACAGCTCTCTTTTCTTAAGGAGTATATTGACTATACATCTGGTTTGTATACAGAGTTCTTGTAAGTAACAGAAATGTCTGCTTTAGTCATCTCTCCTCTCTTCCTGGAAAGCTGTTCCACTGCAGGAGAGACCACATCCACTAGTTCTAATTTCATCATATTGTGCTGTTTCCTACCAGTTTAGACACAGTCATGTTGGTAAACATACACCATGGTAGCTAGCACAATCAAAGGAATGCTCAAAGGAAGAGATTTTTAAAATATCTGGTCAAAGCCAGTGTAGCCTGAGACAATGAGGAAAAAAAAAAAAAATCTGAGAAAAATGAAACAAACAAATGAAAACAAAACAAACAAACAAACCAACCATGCACACCACAAAGGAATTAAGTTTATCGCTTTGTTACGAATTAGTGTAGGAACAGAATATTATGTGATCCTGCACGTTATTCCACAAAAGCACCTCAGTTTGGAGCACGTGAACAACCCACACCTTCACCAAGCTACATGCTGGCATCTCAAGAAGAAAAGAACCAGTTACAGGGTTGTTTTGGAGTGAAGAGTTTTACAAGAGCATTGTAAAATGCAATGGATGCTTCCAGATGTGAATACAAGATGTGCTATTACTCCTTTTCTCTACACCAGACTGTCTTTATGGCTATATTGGGTAACAAATTTATAGAGGAGTTCTGATTTTTACAAAAAAATGGGTCCATAATTCTATTTATGCAAAACATTAATTTTAAAGAATATGTATTTGAACTATTCGTAAGGTCTTAATCCACCTGGGAAGTGATGCTCATGAAGTTGCTTTGCATGTACGAAAAACGTGGAATCAAAGAGTCTACTCATGCTAACACACAACATTCTCCTCCTGTGATGCAGAGCCAGGGGAAGAAATTTAATAATTTCCTTAAGAATTCATAGAAATCATTAAATTGTCTCTTACACAACTGTATTTTGAGTAGTGTTTTTCCAGCAAAAGTATATGAATCACAAGAGAAAACTAAATCCTTTTTCCAAGGGTCCAGAGCCTCAAGTCCTTAAAGCATGTGCCGAATACGCTTATGGCTTTATGTTGTTACTGCAACAAAACATTATGTGTGTTAGCTACAGGAACGAGCATGCACATTTTATGAATAATGCAACAAACAAGACAGGTAAAACTGACACCAGAAGCTGTCGACAGATGAGGCAGAAACTCCCTCCAGGCAACAGGGACCGAAACGAGGAACTCCCTATTTTTGAGTGGCACCATGTATCGTTTTGGTAGGCCTTCATCCTCTTGGAGACAGGCTGGCAGCCACACACATCTTGTAAAGTTGGTACTTCATTTGCACAGTAGCTAGCGCTGAACAAACAAAGCAATGTTGAGTCAGCATGTCAGACAGCGAGGACTAGGACACATTCACTGCCTCGTGTCTGTTTTTTTAACCAGATAAGATTTGCACAAGAATATGAACCAGGGCACACCATTCTCTACAAGGGCAGCATTACTTGTAACATTTTCCAAGATAAAGTAACTTCAGTATTTGGCAAGCCAAACTTTTGTCTGCTGCCTAATGGAAACCTCTTTTGATCACAGCCTTTCCACCAGTAACTGACACATTATGGGTTCTCATTAAGAAAATGAAAAGAATGATAAGTGCTTTTTGCCTTGAGAAGTCAATAAAAAAAAATCTTATCATCAATATTGTTAAACAACTGTAAATATTTAGCAACCTAAGAAAAGAGGGATTTTTTTCATTCAATTACATAAACAGATCAAGGCACACTTTAATTCTTTTGTTTAGGAAAATCTTTAATACTTTGTTTGCTTTGTTGTCAGAGAGAACATTTTTTCACTAAGGTTAAAGATAAACCTTATGGCTCTTGTTCAGACAAATTATCAAAATTCCAAGCCTGATGTCTGACTTAATCAGGAGGACCAGCCAAAGGACTTAGTATCATTTTCTTGTGCCAATTGGTGTTAACTTTTGCTCAGGGCTTATATGAAAGCAAATGTCAATAACAGTAAGAATAAAAGCTCCATTATATTTGCTTTGAACTACATGAAACTCACTAAAAATTCTGATTAAAACCCTGTCAAAGCAGAACATGAAAAAGTTTTAATGCATCAAAATGTAAAATGTAAAAGAAACTTCAATGTACAATACAGTAGATTGTTATCATGGATAAAAACCATATAAAAGCTACCTACAGTAAGTAAAAAAACAACTGCTGTTAAACACCTTTTGTACTACAGCCAGTAATGCAATAAGCAGGTTATGTACCTAAGCAGGTCTTCCCTGTAACATATTTAAAGGCTAGGAGGAGAGTCTGGCCTCTGGCAATCAGTGTGAATCATCACCAACTCCAAACCTCTCTCTTGAAGATAAAACTTTGCCTCCACACTTTGACAGCAAGATCTCTCCTTGTTTTATAGCCACTACAACTGAAATAAAAAGAAGACTGAAAGACTCATACTGTTCTTGAATGAGTATGCACCTGATGAATAAATTACAACATCAGTTATTCTAGACAGAATGGTGTAATGACTGACACAAAGGTTTTGTATAGTTCCAGACTTCCTTTCCTCTTAAGAGAAAAGATACATTAATATTACAGCACTATTTTCAAACACTGCCAAGGAACACTGTGAGGACTTGGTTTAAAAAATTTAAAACACAAAAACAACACTTCAGAATATGAAGTGTCAAATTTATCATTAAATTGTCAGCAAAATGTATTGGGCTATGTTTGAAAATGGAAACGGCTAGCCAGCTCAAAAACTGCCAGCAGTCCATCACTTACACACACACACATTTGTCACAACAAACATGTCATTTTTTTCTACATTGTGATTCAAAGCCCATTTATACATCTATTGCAGAATGGTGAAGGCTGAATATGCCTCTCAAACAGCTCCCATGGTCCATGTGGTGTCATAGACTTTAGTGCTATCTAGTCACACTGGAAATCCTCACACGGCTGTTGCCACAGACACCCATTGGGCAAGTGATTTCCATCCTGGTTGGGCACAGACACCGCAGTCAGATACTCAAAAGCTGCAGTACATAATGCAGGACACAACTGCATCACAGTACCCAATGCCAGCGGCAACCCACAAAGCGCTCAGCTTCAAGTGTGAGAGTTTTGAAAGCAAGGTGATGCTCATCATCTGAATGTTTAGGTAGACCTCCAGATGACCCCAGAGGAGTCCCACAACACATCCAAGCATTAAGTTCACTTGACAAATGGCCATATACATTGTCTTTTTCCATTTCCAAGTGATCCTTAGGAGAACAGCAGGCTTCATTTAAACCTAATCTGAAAGAAACACTAATGCATTTCATTCCTTCATGACCACATCAGTAGATGTGGTGCCTCATTAACCTCATCAACAATGTTGTAACCAAGAGGTGATAGAGGAATCTTGCACTTCAAAAGTATCCAGCTCAGTACATGCACTACTCAAACTGAAATAACAATCATAGAAACAGTAAAATAAAAGTCTGGTAAACTTCTGGTAGCTGAGCTTCCACAGGACAAGATGTGCTAAATGTTTTCCTGAGGCTTTCTTTAGAAGATAAGATACTGAGCTGCGACATCTACACATAAGCACCACATGCTCCCAAAACTTCAACAACAAAACTGGTAACTAACTTGTAACAATTTGGAGGAAAAAAAATGAAAAAGAAAAAAAGAAAAATCTGTTTCCAGATCACAGGTTATCTCTCAGCAGAGTAAGCAATACAACTAGTTCAAGTAAAACTCAGCCTGAAAAACCAATCAGATGGTGTCACAGTAATCTGAGAAGCCCAGGAAATGCCAGAGCTGTCAGGCCACCACCTTCTCAACAACATTTTCCCCAAATTAGAAACTGGATACACTAGGTCTCTAGTTGGCAAAAGTCCCAGCCTCAAATGATAGCCTGTCAAACAAGAGAGAAGGGCACTCTTCCATCTCCTGCACTACTAACAGGAGGGCCCGACAGTCTCTGGAGAGCAGAATCAGTGCTTCACCACAGAAAAATGACGGGGACACACTTTTATTTTCTGTAAAGTCTGCATTCCCCAGCAAACCAATTTCTTCATAATTCACAAAATGAATCTTCTCTGCAAAACGCTTCACTTCAGGGTGGTGGGTAACATGATCTATTGCTATGTAATACACTTCACTGAAATTATAAATTACAACTGGGATTTCATTAGGAGTGGAGCAACCTGATTACTGAGGTGATAAAAGCCCCACAGTTACTCTATTGCTAAATAACTTTTAAGTGTTGATCCCTTCATAATAATTCAAATGGGGAAAGGTGTTGGGAGATGGAGCACTAATAAATGGTCGATAAACCTTTTTCTAATATATGTTCTTGTAACAATAAAAACAGCTGTTTCTAAATCAGATGACAATGTCTAGAATGCCTTTGCTCACTTCTCTCTCTTTCCTGACCTTGAAGGTGGGTGACGGCTACAAGAGCCCCTTCGAAACGTATCAGGATAAACATAGTGCCACAGTTAAACATGCACATCCTGTATGTCTTTATTTTAACCAGGCCTTTGTTTTAGCCAGATCCTAAAACTTTTATGTGGCTCCCAGTGGCAACGTAAGTACCCCAACCCCTGTAAGGAAGCCGGTTCACAGCGGGGAGATGTGATCTCATCTCTGCATCATGGAGAATGAATGCTCTGCAGAACATCTTGTGGCTGTGAGCACCCTGAGTCTCCAGAGCACAGAACTTCATGTGTATCTCCATTTCTTCCCTGCCCAAGAGCCTAAGTATCTTTCCAAAGGAAAAAGGTATTTAGGACCAGGGCATACCTAGTCTCACCCTGACATGAAATCAAAACACGCTGGGATGCACATCAGAAGACACAAATGCGCAGGCGCGTCCTGAAACGTGTCTGCAACGTACAACAGGTCATCATCGAAGACATCAGTGCAAAAGAAAAAGGCATCAAAGTAATTGACACTGATGGAAATTCAGATAACCTTAAATATGCTGTAGAGCATTTTTACGTACAGAAACTGGGGTATCAGGTTTAACTTAGGGTGAGGCTATATAGCTTTTTGTAACAGATTCTCCTGAAATGCCATTTTACAGAGACATGGTATGCCAGTATACTTGAAGTTAAACATTTACTAGACACTTGAGAGAAACAGAACACTAATATAACTATGGGAAGAGGATTTTCTGGATCTGTACAAAGGCCTCAGAAGTATACAATCACCAGAAGAAAAAAGGCAAGATCTTTTTGTATTTTTCAAAATGAAACAAACCCACCTCCATTCCTATTCTTAAAGAAGGACTACTTGTTGAAATATATCAGGATGAATCAACTTGAAGAACTCTCTTTTGAAAGATTTACTAGGAGGTTTTTCCCAAGCAATCTGAAATTATCACTCCTGGTACAGCAGAAAATGGTAGGAAATAATGTGTATTACAAATTCCACTAGCTATGTAGGTTTTGTGTTTTTTTTTTTTTTTTTACTTTTGGATAAAAGCATGGTAGCTACTAGAGACTGCACATAAAACAGAGTTCAGAAAATTACAAAACAGATTTATGTGAAAGCATACATGGTTAATTCCAATTAATATTACTAACATGCCAAAAACTTGTGACATACAAAAAGTAAAATAAAATACTTATTCAAATGACAAAATAATCTGTACTAAGCCCCAGTGAAATTTACTGGAATGGCACATGCAGGTGTAGTTTCTGGCATCTATCAATCTGTGTTTTGGGATAAACTAACTTCACTGAAGAAAAACTGTAAGCCAAGCCTTTATCTTGCACAAGCCAATTTGAGACAGGAGCTCTAGTTTGGCAAACTTAAAAGCTGGATTTTAGTGAGGAAAAACAGACTGCGGAGGAGGGGGTAGGGGGGAAGTAGACCAGACTACATCAAAATGTCACCAGACTGACCAATTCTGCTAGGCAAAATGGAGACTGTATGCATTCATTGCCTTTTGCCTTTAGATCACGGGTGTCAAACTCATTTTCACCGGGGGCCACAACAGCCTCACAGTTGCCTTCAAAAGGTCACATGTAATTTTAGGACTGTATAAACGTAGGCCCTTTGAAGGCAACGAGGAGGTTGATGTGGCCCCCAGTGAAAATTAGTTTAACAGCCCTGCTTTAGATCACATACCTGTCATCAGAAGGACAGCAGCAGGACAAAGAAATTAATCTTCCTATCTAAATCTGAAACGTACAGCACCAAAAGTTGTTATCAGGGAAGAAAATACTAAGCCATGCTTGAGAATTCAGCTTGCAAATATGAGAATATCCAATGAGGAGCATGGACACCATCTTACTGCAAAACAGACAGTTCCTCCTCAGGGAGGAGAGGAGTAAGGCTTGCAAGTACAAAATAAGAGTTTGTGTCTCAGTGTTGAATCACAGACCTGAAGATGCAGTAAGGGGTTAGCCAGAAGGCATCTGCTAGGACAAGCAGGCTAACAGGTTGGTGAAATCCTTGAGATAGAAGGAGCCAGTGCCTCACAGGCCATCCGTACCCACAACAGGTCACCGATCCCGCCAGCGGAATGAGCAGCCTGTACAGACAGGGACCATGCAGGCATGGGGCTGTGCTCACCACAGACTGCAGCCAGACGCCAGCATCACCTATTCAGGGAGGGGTACAATTTGGACTCAAGGTGCCAAGGAATTGCTGTGAGGACAGCAAGGCAAACAGACAAAACTGGGATGGACAACTTCAGCTCTCCCTTCTCTGTGGATGGCAGCTTGCTGATGTCAGTGAAGGGCCACCTACTACCAGTATATGCAATTCACCCGCTGCTTCCCCACCAGCTACTGCTGGGCAACAGCCACAGCATGGGGCAGAACAAAATAATCTCACAACCTACCCCTTCAGACTTCCCGATCCACATCAATCCAACAAAAAAAGAGAAACCTGAACGCCAGCTAAAGCAAAGTATTCAAAGCATATAGAAAGACTAAAGAACAAGTATCCAGATTATGCAGGCAAACAATCCTCCAAAATTTAAAGCAACGTTGTCAAGAATTTGTGCCTTCACACATGTGAATAAACTTTTCAGCCAGTATTTTCCAAGTATCATGGTGAACAGAGCTAAACTCAAGCAGCATCACTCTAGGTTATCATCACTAAATCAAGTATAAATAAGGTCCGTTAATCACAGCACTTAATTTCCATCTCAGCAGAGGGTGAGCAGTTTTGGATCTCTTGCCACTCTTCAATAATTAACCGTGTTGTGGAGGCCAGCAGAGAAACACAGAGAGCCATCAAGGAGACCTCAGAGCCATGAAATAATTTTACTTTTGAAATGTGCTTAAATAATATTTCAGTGTGAAGAAACAGACATCTTTACTGTGCACTACATTCCTGCCATTCCAATCTGTCCACAGGTTTCTGTTCATGTTCTTTTTCCTCTGTATACAGAAAGCCTTCTTTCTCATAAGACAGATTGCACAGAGAAATTTCAGAGCAAGCTACATTTTCAGATGACGTGCTTGAAAGTTTAAATTATTTAAAAAATACTATCCTTTAAGAAAGGGGAAAAAAAAAAAAAAGGAGGAGGAGAGAGATGTAGACCAGATGGTGTGGGAGGCAAACCAAAACAGCACAAGGGTTATTAAATTGCATCCACTTGGAACTCTTAACTGGCCAAGAATCAGCAAGACTTGTTTCCAAGTGAGTGAATACTCAGGACTAAAACCCTCGGCCTAAAACTAGCTGCAAAATCACTATCAAAAGAGTGACACTGTAAACATATATATATATATATTTTATTTTTTTTTTTTAAAGAGAGTTTAATTTGTATGCCTGCCACAGTTACAACAGTATATTGGAACAGAACCATCTTTCTGATGGGATAACATGAATGCTGACTTCTATGCAGAGTAGACTCCTCTACCACAACTATTATTCTTCTACGTGATATGATGAGAGAAAAGGTCATAAAGAACACTTAAAAATTTCAAAAGCATATCTTTTTTCCAGTGAAAGCTGCAAATACTCTGTAATTCTGAAAACAGAGTCACTTAAATTTAATAAGCAAGTTTAAACACCCAAATTAGAAAATACTGGCCAAACTGCACAGCATACAGGCATAAATGTTTCGCAAATTTACAAAAGCAACATGAATTACAACAGCTCATATTTACTGGCATACAGAGAACTAGTTTTTCTTTTTTGTTCTTACATTCTGAACTATACAACTTTAAACACTGTCTGCTGATAACAGAAAAGGGGGAAGAAAAAAACCTCTTTTTAAATGTTGAGGACTAGAGTAATACACCTGGAAGCTTTATCAAATTTGTCAGCCTTTCAAAGAAACAGATGTGCTAGGAGTACATTCACCTAAATCATATTGGGCAAATATAACTGCAGCTCTGTTCCTGCTGATCAAGGGTAATTAGGAAGAAGAGTAGTTTAAACAGAACCAGAGTTCTTGAGGCTAGACAACACTTCAACAACCCTTTCTGAAAAGCAGTTGAAGTATACAATGCAAATAAAAGAAATCACAAAAGGATACATTGCCTGTTAAAGGGAAAGGGCTTAGGTCAGGTATTATCAGTAATTACAGCTATATAGCCTCACCTTCAAAGCATTAAACAACAAGGATTCTCAGCTCCCCACTGACTCAGAGTATCATTCCTATTATGCACAGAGAGAAATTAGAGTGCTAATGGCAACCTCAGGCTGCTAAGTCAGTCCACATGAAATCAAGCATTACAAGCAGAAGTTTGACTCATATTTTTTTGAATTAAAAATCATGATTCTTGAAAGGTCAGGAAAAAGGAAAGATTAATGCCACTGCAAAGCAGAACTGCCGAAAGAAACAATGTCTTAGTCAAATCTGTTTTTTCTTTTGGGTGTTTAACTTAAAAGGCAGAGTAGTCATAGTGGAAAATGTTCCAGGGTGAGATGAGAGCTGTAATATCCCAGGGCCCTAAAACCAAAAGATGGATGAGAAATAACATATATTTTCTCTATTTCAATTATTTTCTTCTAACAATTCAAGAAGCTGTGGGCAAGGTTAAGAGACTATCTTAGAATTCCGGCTTTCTTTAATCTCCCTGAAATCAGAAGTTATTTCTGCTGTCAGTTATAACTGTGGATGGGTACTTGGTAATAGAAATAAAGGAAAGGGTATCTCTGAAATAATGCTCAAAAGAATATTTAACATTTAATGTTGTTAGTTCTGCTCTGAGCGGGGCCTGGACCCCTGAGGAACTGAGGTCCCCTCCAACCCTAATTATCCCAGATTGCATGTATTTCCACTTCATTTGTCTGTTCAGAGTCTAGGCTAACTAATGCTTGACTGTTTTAGCTTTTTGTCATTCCTTTCACTATTAGATTAGGTCATCAGTTAGTCTCACAGCTGATCATCTGCCACTTCAGGCTGACCAGTGCTGGCCAGGCTCCACATGTGGGTGCTCCACCACTCTCAGAAAGACTTGCCCCAGTAAAAACACAAAGGTAAACCTGAACATAAGCTAACTGCTGTAAATTAAAGCAGACTCAAGACAGAAGTTTCCTGTGATACTTGCTCCAGTAAGATAAAAAAGCAAAACCAAGATTTACCTTTAAATTCTGTCTCCACAAGCCTCATACTGATGAGTGACCCTGAGAGCAATAGGTATAGGACAATACACTACTAAACTAAGTCAGAAAAATAGCCATTTAGGCAAATTAAAACTACTAAACTTCAGGGTAGCCTGCACTTCCTTCTACACATGTGAAAATCTACACATTCATTAGCATATCTACCAGGATGGCACAAATTAGGGACAAAGCCAAACTTTTAATTATCTTTCATTTTAACCAATTTGCCTTTAGTATCAAAAACAATCACTATCCTGTTAGCAATCTAAAATACCAAAGCTTTCTGATTTACACTTAGGAAAAAAAAATAAGCAAAACTAGTAACGGATGGTTATAAACTGTAATCAAGTAATCCAAACAATAGCATTCAGGCATCTCTTAACCAAATTTTAATAGAAAGACAAAAAACAGGTATTTTGAAGTCCAATAATAAGCAATTGCAAAGACATACAAAAGTCCAAGATTAAATCAGTTCCTGTATCTTGATCCGTGGCCAGAGGAATGTTGTTTTTCACAATATCTATATTGCTTCAAGGGGAGGCCAGTTGGCTTGAATACAGACTTTCTAATCTAAAACATCTTCAGGAACTAGAAACATCATCTGTCAAGTCTAAGAGACCCTAAATTAATCTCTGTTTGAATGTTTAATAACATCCTCAGTATGACTTCATTGATTGTCACTTAATACCAACTTAGCACAGCTCAAGACAGGTTTACACTTTTTGTAGTATTGCCTTTTAATACTACAAAAAATACAAGTTGTAGTATTACCCTGTAGCCAGCATCAGCCTCTACATTTTGCACTCATATAAACAGAATAAAGGATAAGAGGAAAAAAAGCATTGCAGATAAGATGCCCTGCTAGTATGTGGCATTCCTTCTGTAGTCAGCAGTATGCAAAATGCCACTTGGAGAAAAGGAACTGTGCTGCCACTTCCTTCAAAGGTGTGCATGTTTCCTGGTATGCACTTCCTCCTGTAAATTTAAAAAAAACCCAAACAACTTACATGCACTTATTCTGAGTAAGCTCTTTCTTCAAGGCAGGCCAGTATCTTCACAGCTGCCCTACACATCTATGAAAGCTCTTCTCTAAGCTCCTGGTGCAGGTGCTGCTTCCTTTTGACAGGAGCAGGATGAGTGCCTGGGTGGTATTTTAGCTTTCTGGTTCCAACAAAGCTCTCTACCACTCAGTCTCCTCTGCCAGATCAAATCCCTGCTCCTGTGCACATAAAAATTTCAAATTCTTCACAAGCCCCAAAGTCTGTCCTCCACAGAAAGACTTTGAAAGCTTGCTATTTCCTGAGTGAACGATGGCATATGGAAATAATGACCAATGGAAATCAAGTAGGTCAAGTACTTTAACTTCATCTTGGTAAGGATGGAAGCTGGAATTGCCCTAAAAAAAAAAAAAAGCCTTGCCAAATTTGCTGTTCTGTTCCACAAATTTTTCAAGCAACTACCTCAGGAACTTTCTAATCTCTAGAAAGTCACATATTGGTAGGAAAAATACTCATTTTCTCCAAACATATACTATGACTGTTAAGTTACAATGGTTTCATGATTCAACTATTCTACAGCTGTACATGTACATTTTCCTATTTTCTAATAAACCCATTTTAACAAGAGAAGATCTTAGACTCAGCCATTTTAGAACAATTGTTACGTTTTCTTCCAGTTATGACATGCCTATTTTTCTCATATGCTTTCTGTTTTAACCTGCAAACAGAGTTTTATATGTTCCTTTATAATTCTGGTTAGTATTAACTCGTTCATGCGACTGGTCTAGAAATGCTGTAAGTTTTTGCCATTTATGCTGTGCTGTCTGTCCCCTTGTTTTAACCAGTGATCATTAAGAATGAACCACGGGCCAAAGCTACATAGATGCAGGAGGGTACACATTTGCCAAGATATTTAAATGCAGTACGAGGAGCTAAAATTTCATCTATTTGGACAAAAATGTAAGCAAGCTCATTGATTGACTTCTACTTAAATACAAATCAACAACAGGAATTTCTGATAGAGGGTTTTTATCTTAACATTATGATTTTTATATATATATATATATAATTTTACCAAGTTCTCCATTAAACATCATATTAAGGACAATTATGCCTGGTGCCACATATTCCTGGACACATCATATAGAAACTCTTGCTCACAAAAAAACCTCTCTGCTCTCACCACACTTCACATAACTTCCTCCTGCCTCAGTTTCCTCATTTATGGGAGAAACAAGACCATCTCACTTTTCTTGTGCAGTTTGAAAATTAACTAGCATTTAGAAAGTTCTTTCACTTAGCAACAGCACTGTCAGGAGGTGTTACTGACTCCACAAAACAAGGTATCACTAACACCTACAATGGTGTCAGTGACTTGCAACTCCCTGCTCTGTTTTATATGTTGAACACTAATGGTTACAGAAGTAGCTCAGAAATTCATACCTGGCAAGTGAAATGCCTTTCAATTCCAATTTCATGAAGTTATACTATAATCATGTAGGTCTGACTTTTTTAATATATCTTGTATTCAGGTAAAAAAAAATATATATATGTTCACTGAGATAATCTGTTTTCTTACAAACTTAAAAACTCATTATTACCTTCAGCAAACTGTTATAAATGCTAACGTAATTAACAGACTCCCACTATCAGTTTTGTACAAGAGGTAGAAGCTGCCTTCAGAACAGCACTGCTCCTCATGCGATTCAGAATACCATCAAATGAGAGACAGACAAATGTCTGTCTCCACCTATTCCAGCCTTATACCACATTGCTGTATTAATTGATAGACTCCTCTACAGACAGAGATCTCTATTTTGTCATACAATCTGTATGTGTACACAAACTTTGCAAGGCACAGGTAAACTGTTTTATTTGTGGCACTAATTACAAGAGATATATTTCGAAAGATTGTTAACCATATAAGATAACTGGTCTACAGGCAAAATAAAATGCAGAATGTTCTTATGAAACCAGGTCTTTTAAAGTTCACCTCAGTAGGCGGCTGCTGGGGTGGTAAACGGCAGAACAGTCTTTAGTAAAAACAGTTCTGTAGCACCTTAGTTCTGAACAACTCATGGTTCACGTATTTCCTTCACTCATTGTTTGCCAGATCATTAAAACCATACAATGAAACAGAAACCATCTTAATGCAAAAACACACATTAAAGTCAGGAAAACAAATCATCCTGAAGTTTTCTTTTCAGTCAGAGCTATAATCATACACATGAAAATACAGAATACAAATGGAGACTAAAGCAACTATTCTACACTACACAAAGGTCTGCCTGCCTAGATCAAAAAAGAAAAATAGGGACTCCACAAAAGTGGATGTTTAGGTAACTAAAGTTCAAGTAAAATGAAGCCTCTGAGAATCCAGTAAAAATGATTTCTGCAAAGCTGAGCTAGCACTCTAATTAAACATGGCCAAGGAATTAGTGATACAGTTTACTAATTATTTACTTATCATGTAAGTTTTAGTCTGTTATTTATTGCAAAATTCAATACATCATATATCAGGTCTGATAAAGTTTGCTGAAACAACTGGAGAGAAAAGGGCTCACATACTATTTTTTTAGTACATGTGAGAGACACAGAGACAAACCACTAGTGGTTCATACATGCAACTGAAATCCCAAACAATGATGTTTCAAAAACTTTTGGTGTTGGAGCAGTGGTTCATACAGAATTCCTTTTAAAATAACTGCATTTGCATTCCATGTCTGGGGAACATCTAGAACACAAAGACTTCTGCTGCTTTGGGTCTTAACTACTACAGTTGTAATAATCTCAAACAGCAATAAAAACTACGCAAAAATGAGGGAAATGTCTGCTGATAACACTGCTGTTGTTAAATGACAGACAACACACTCCCTAGTGAGTATCACAGATGCCAGCTTCAAATGCTTACAAGGATTTAGCACAGTATTTGATAAGCCCATCAAATGAGCCTTGAGTACTGAAAGAATGAGCTCAGGTTCTTAGGTTCCTAGTCTTCAGCTGTATTTTACAGTTTGCATGTAGAATAAAAGTAGGAATCCAAACTGGTTTCTAAATCAAAAATTTTCCTCCCTTGGATAGCTACTTGCAATTTTAATCTATTTGAAATTCTTTTCCTATAGTAGAGGTTGAATTACATGCATTTTGAGCAGTTCCAGATACTCTACTTATTTACAAGGTTACTAAAAGATTAAAATTGTTGCATTTAACTTCAACATATAATTTGAAGCTGAATTACTTTATTTGCTAGTCAAACAGCATTTTGCCCCATTCTAGAGACTAAATTAACCACAAAGCAGAGAATTCTTACCACTTCATAAATATCTTGCTAATAGCTAAACTATGACCTTGGTAAGACACTTCATCACAAAACGGAACCAAAAAAAAATCAACCAAACTCGTTTTTGCTAAAGCAGCAAAACAGACTGTAGCCTTTTCAGAAGGGAGGGGAACCATGATGGTGGTGAGAAAGATGACTAATAGTATAAATGAAAGTATTGGCTTTTCTTCTCTTGGGACTAAGGAAAAATCCTTTCAAAATTATGGTTTTAAAATAAAGACATTTGGAGGTCTCAAGCCTTGGTCTGTTTTGGACATT
This sequence comes from Streptopelia decaocto, assembly GCF_964273445.1. Classification (NCBI taxonomy): domain Eukaryota; kingdom Metazoa; phylum Chordata; class Aves; order Columbiformes; family Columbidae; genus Streptopelia; species Streptopelia decaocto. Next base: position 35,264,677 of record NC_138657.1, read on the forward strand.
CATCCAAATCCCTAAACCACCACATATTTTAGAAAAACTTGGCATAAAACTTTGCACAGAAAAGCCCAAGACTGGCCTGACTCAGAATTACCAAAGAGAGTGGTTTCAGCAGTTCAAAGGAGGGAAAAAAAGGAGGGGGGAAGAACAAAATGATTGATAGATAAATAGACAGATAAAAAACACACACTAAGGACAGTGGCACAGCGAAAAGAGGAAATTAAAAAAAAAAAAATGACAAAGTGGTTGCGTACATCAGATACACGCAAAGATGAAGGAAGTCATAATTTTCTGTATTTCATAACTACAGAGTTGACCTTAAGAAAAAAATATAAGTATGTTTTTCTAAAAAAAGCAGATTCCACTATTGTTTCTACACTATTATGGCTCTCAAAGTGACAGGACTTGTAGATGGTAAAAGTGGCAATGACTTCCTTCATGTCTCTATCCACTTCGATTGTTTAAATTGGGAAAGGTATTTGAAATATCCAACCATGGCAGCAGACACAATTTCACCTCCCTTCATTTTCCTAAGTAAAACTTGCTATACAACCCATGGTGAAAAATATGACCATTGCTTACATTATATGTCCTGAAGAAGAAAAAAGTAACCACAGGTGAAGAAGGACTGCCCCAAGCACAGCATGGTGCTATGTTCAGTACCTGTTACCACCAGCCATGTTGGCCGGGCAGCAGTAGAAGTTTCTAATTCTCTGCCAGTCCATGCTTATGAGCACATTTGCCTCCCTTAAACTTGCTGCCACACATTCTCACAACCCTAATCCCATGTCCACACCTCAGACATTTATTTTTGCCATAAACTGAATCTTTGTCCACCTCCTCAGCTCATACAAATCCATCCACCCCAGCCTGCTCCCCATCTCACCCTTTCCCGGCTTTGCTCTTCCATCCCATGCAAAAAAAGTACAGATGCTGATACCAGCAGTTTTTCGGGCAACATCAATTATGAAAGAGCACGCTAATGGCTCAGTTACTCACCGAAAACCATCTGTCTGGTGGTATTTTTCCTACCTGCAATTCAGGCTTTTTTTTTTTTTTTTTCCCCAGACAGCTAGAAACAGCCACTGTAGATCACTTTGAAGTACTTCCTGTCATTGGCAAGCAACTGCAGCTTATTTGTGGATTCCTAAGATCTAAACTACTATGTAGTGGGCAAATAATCAGTCAGAAAGAAAGAAAAAATAATAAATAAATAAAAACAACAACAAAATGCTGTATGGAAAAAAAAATCATAGGAACAGAAAAGTAAAATGAAGGAAGAGGAGGGGACAATGAGAGTTTACAGGAACAGAGGACAACCCTGGAGAGACAATGAGAAGTGCACATATATATTCTTACACTACTTCTATAATTCTAAGCCAAAATCTTATTTCAGATAAATATTAATGCTTAAAATTGGAATTATATCACATGCTCCCAAATGTACAGTTGTTTTAGTTGTCTTAGTCTTGCAACATGCAACTACTCACACAATATGGGATCATAAAGAGCAAAAGAAGCAGAAAAATTTTAACCAGTGTGAGATTAAAGGATACAATTTTAATCCATTAAATTCAGACAGACATGATATTAAGATAGAAACTATCATTTGCAATAAGTTTTCTACGAGCTTTGTCTGAACTCAGAAAAAAAGAAATAACTGACTCTTTGAAAAGGTCTGAAATCTGGCTTTCAAACTGATGAACCTCATTCCCTGGTACAGTATGACAACATACCTTACCAGAGTTGCAAAACATGAAGTGAGAGAAGGACAAGTTATTTAAGAAGAAACCACAGAAGCAGAGACTCAGACACGTCACAAGTGTTTCTGCTGAGGGAAGTTTAGTTCTCAAGGACCATAATATGACAGCACCTGTCCTGCACTGAATGACAGTGTGAAGCTGAGGCATCAGCAGGAAATGAAGCTAATCATCAGTTTTTGGGAAACTGTCCCACATGACATTCTCATAGGTGAAATATGAAAAACTTATACAGAGGTTAATGCCAACTCGTTGGGAAACCATAATGAGAGTTAACTCTCAGTGCTTAACTGATACGATGGAGTTTCACAAGTTTCAGTGCTATGGATATCTCCCTTACTGAGTTCCACAGGCTACACCAGGGTGTTAGGTGTTGCCAGTGTTCTTACCTTGTCAGAAAAAATTGTATGGAGTGTGTGGGAATAAAGATGCACAAGTGAGGCAGAAGGTTTTGTGCTTAAACCATTGCACTGGTACCAAATGGGGACTTGGAAACAATTTTGCATGGAAGATCTGGAGTAGATCAGAATTTGCGCAATACCATCCTGCCACAAAACAGTCAGACATCACTCTGGGAAATAAAAACAACGTCATCTGGTAAATATAGGAAATAATACTCTTCCTTTAGCTGGAACTAGTGCAGCCTGAGCTGGAATATGCCAGTTTTGTCAGTGCACTTCAAGAAAGATGTCTTGGAGCAAATCCAATAGGGAAGAATAAACACAACCATGAGATTCAGAAAACAGGATGAGGAAAGACTGAGAAAATGAGAGGGGAAAGGGGGTGTCCAAGGAGAGATGTCTACAAGGAAACAAGGTAATTTTTGAAAAGTGTTTGTTTCAAAGTTTGAGAAACTGTTCCAGAGATCACAAGCAAAATAAAGTACCACCACAAGGTGTAGAGGAATAAACTGTAAGAGGAAATAATGCACTTAAATTACAACCAAGCATACATAAGCACCAAGCCTGCATGCTTGCCTGTGGCAGTCACTCTGTCCCTATCACCTCTTGAGAACAGATTATACCAGCTACAGGTGATTCTGTCTTGAAGAACAGATAATCCAACCTCTCAAGGCCTTTTCCAGTCCTTTTATTCCCTAATCATGCTGTGGTTACAGAAGATCTTGAGCTTCATAGAAAATGTAACAAAGATACCTGAAGAACTTCTACAAAGCCTAATAGCACAGTACTGAAATTTCACTTTTCTGTTTATTTCTAGAATCAATAAATCACATGCCAATGGCCAGCACAAAGATGACATCTCAAGTATTTCACTGATCACTAAAGACTTGTCTGCAGGAAGTTACTACATCTAGTTTACTCTGTGGTTTCACACAGAACTAGAACTTCCTAATAACTGCCTCGTTGATACAGTAGGTGTTCAGTACATGTGAGGTACCATTTTTTGCTTTTTGTAATTTTGAGTATGTGCTATGAATTGACAACTTTGCTTTCTGCAGTACTTTCCTGTACAAACACATCCTCCTGAAGTTCCAGAATCGAAAATGCTCCTAGCTTTAAACTTGGCCTTTGGATTACAAACCAGGATAACTTCTGAAATCTGCCCTTCCTAACTGCATGCTCTTGTCTTTGACTGGTACAATTCTCTTCAAAGAATTTTCTACACTTGGTATGTTCTTAAATGACACGTTGACAAAAATATGCTTCTTTTTCTCAAGAGCAACATTATCCAAAATCTTTCTAGACATAAAATTTGACAGAAATGTGGGTGGTTTTTTTTTTTCCTTGTTGCTTTGGAAACCACAGTTCATGAACTTTGTAACAGATTCTCTGTTACCTCTGTTAGGGAACAAATTTCTGAATCTTATTTCTACATTGACACACTGACAACAAGATAAATGCGAGATCAGCTTTAGAAAAACAGGTTGAATTACTATCTACCATTTCAGATATTAATATCCAAATTCACTGAGTTTGCAAAACCAAGCATAAAAAACAGACTCACCCTCTTAAGATATTTATTAACTACTGCTTCTGGTCTGGCTGGAAATACTTAAAAAAAAATCAGCTTGTTGCATTAAATTGCTTCCAGGCAGAGCTAGGACACAGTTATTTTTAACATTAAAACAACAGCAAATACATTTTCCTCATGTAGGTTTTGTTCAGATCCTGTTCAAGCTTGTAATTTTATCTACATAATACTACTTTCCTCTTTGCAAGGGATTCTGGTCTATCATGAAAGGAGTCATCACTAACCACCGCTATAGCTACAATTTTTAAAATAATTTTTAATGTTTAAGCTCACCCTTCAGCTATTGAGTTCCTAGGGTACCACAAACGATTTTTATTTCCCACTCCCCAATAAAGGAATTTCTTGTACAAACATAATCGTCTGGGTTCTCTGTTATCAACTCCTCTCCCTTTTCAATTTTATGAAATAAATGTTTCATACCCATTCTAAACCAGCATGATTTGTATTTCTCAACAGAAAGCTAAAAGATTTAAAAGAGTAACTACAGCTAGATGCTAGAAAGCTATGTTATTTTCAACTTAGAATATTCAGTTATTCAAAAATTCAAAGAGAATACTGAAAGCTTTGATAGATATTTCAAACATTTACAAAACTCTCCTTTTATTTCACTGTTTATTGTACCAAAAAGTCTCCCTTGTTTTATTAACACGTTTATTAACAGATCATTCCCTCTTACCTAGTACAAAGCAATACAAACTTTGCTGGAATCCTAAAATTCAGCTTAACTGCTGGACATTCAACTGCTCAAATACAAACAGAAGTGACAAACAGTGAGAATAACTATGTGACAACTAATTAAACACAAAGATTTTTGAGGCAGGTGAGATTTTTCTTATTTAAACAGCACAGGTTCAGCTCAGCTCTGCAGAATCTGTATCTTAGACAGCCATCAGTTATAATGGTATTGTGAAAGTGGCTCTAAAATTTCTAGCACACACAATTATGTTAATATTTCTGCATATCACACCTTCTATCTCTGAGAGTATAATCCCACAGCAACTTAAGCTGCCATGTGCTGGGGCTGCCATGTGCACTCACTCCCAGCCCTCTGGCCACCCAGCCTGGCCTCTTGCCCACCCAGTGTGGGAGCTGCTGGGGACAGGGGCTAAGTCACTTCAGGCAGCCCACCCAGCACTGCGTTGGATTCTGCAAGTATAGCTTTTGTCCAGTCAGCTCTCTGATATGCAGCTTGGGTAGTTTCACACTACTTGACAATTACACCTCAGGGTAAGTGCACCTCAAGGCAAATTTCTATAAAGAAAAATGCTTCTATAATGTAACAGCAAAATGTGGAAACCAACACACAACTAGAATCCGAACACAACTGTTACTGCATTAAATAAAATAGTATATGACATTATATTTGGGTCATCTATCTAAAATGTGTTGGCATAGTCTTCATTTGCCTTTCTATGCTTCTGGGTTTTTAAGGAGAGATAGAATTTTACTAGATACAGAAACATCGCTGCCACATTATTAGCTCTAGCATTGTTTGATTTTTTTCTATAACACAATTCTGCCACATCACTTTTCTAAACTAGAAACAACAGTAAAACCATTTGTTAACCTATCCCCCAGAATACACACTCTCTCATTTTAAATACTACTAAATCTCAGTATTCTCTTTACGTTGTGCAACTTTTTGCTAAAACTTCACAATTACTTATGCAGAAAATTTGATACTTTGTCAGGGCCTCTTAAGTTTTCAAACTGTTTTGTTTATTATTGGTTCATACAAGAGATTCACATAACCTATTTTAAAGTCACTCAGCTGTTATAGTCCTGGGCTGTCAAGTAACACTTCCCCCCTCTGCCTTTTTCTCATCTTCGTGCTCTATTCAGCAAAACTTTTGATACACTCATAAGAGTAATTTCTCATGCAAATCCAGATTAATCTGATGCATGTTCCTAGAAAAGTCCTTGGCTTTCTCTAGATGTTGTGTTCTTCTAGTGTCAGACCTTCAATTGTTCTACGTCCAAAAGAACAAACCGGTGAGGTCCCACATCACCTTCATCTTAAGGTGGCACTGCTGTGACTCAGACCTCGTGTCCCTCAGTGTGCAGCCCCTTCTGCCAGCACTGGTGATCACACAGACAACTATTGTAACACTCTCACATGGACCAGTAACAGGTGATCTCTTTATATACCTGTATCTTACTGGACATACATTGACCAGGGTTTGTCATGACTTATTGAACTGTACTGAACAGTTTGCAACATCAGACAAATTTAAGACAGAGTACACAAAGAAACAGACAGCAGTGACCAGCATGATAGTACACAACTAGCCTAACCTTTAAATGAGGAATTTCTAGAGACATCACAACAAGGAAAGATAATCTTTAGTTCTGTGGGTATCTATGGGAAGCTCCTGTGAAGCATGGAGGAAGAAACTAGGAAAGTATGTGACAGACACTGTGAGCGAAATGGAGATTAATTAATTCTGATGTTGGAAGCCACTTCATCTTAAAATAATACTTACCAGATGAACTGCTAAATGAACAACCTAGAATAGTGCTGATGAGGAAAAGGGGCAATAACCTGAAGTTACAGAATTAGATATTCATGCTGCTTGAACAAGTATCTGAACAGACCACTTAAAAGACAGAAATCTAAATTCAGTAGAGGTTTCATAGATATGACAATATACACACAGATATTTGTCTTTAAGAAAGAATATTGAACTGTTTGTTCTTTTTCTTTACAAGTTCCCCTCACCTGAAGTGGAACTAGCAAATCCAAAAGGTACTTAGACACATGTTTCCCATGTGAAATTGATGGAGAGCTCAGTGACAGTGTTTATTCAGTGACCTACAGGGACCCTATCTCATTTCCTGATTGAACTACTCACACTTTAAAACTAGCCACTGGCCAAACTGGGGGGTGGAACAGTTCGCCACTGATTTCACTTCACTGCTCCTGCAAGCAGTACCCTCACAAAAGATCTTTCAGTGGCTCTAGCAAAATCAATATAGCGGAAAGAGAAAAGGCCTTGTCTCTTTCCATCGTGCTGCTTCTCTGTTCACCTCTGCCCATGTAGTCTTCCACTCCTGCAGAATCCCTTTGCCTTATGATTACTTGCCAGCAGAGCCAGCTTGCTGGTTTAACTAAATAAGCAAAGACCTTCAGGTGCCACAACCATGCAACCTTCAGGGGATGTCATTCGGCTCTGCTCTGGAATCAGAGGGAGCAGGTGTGTAAGACCATGCTCATTCTTCAAATACCCTCTACTGAATCAGTAGTATTGTGATATCCTTACTCTTCCATCAGCTATTGTGTACCACATTTCTTCATCATCAAAGCCAGGTCTGCATTGGGACAGTTTATACAGAAAAAAAAAAAAAAAACAGAGATCATCAAAATAAACAAACACTTATTCAATCACCAAACAGTAAAACAGCCCCTTTGTTTTGTTAAGCAATGCACACTATCAATACATGTGCACAACAGCTCATGCAGATACACACAAGCTAATTTTAAACCAGGTCAGAAGCATGGAAACTCTCCGTAGCACATCCACCCTGCTTCAACAGGCTGGGCAAACTGCTCAAGCCCAGTGCTACTACCCTGTGACCTAGCCAAGCCTCGGTGGAACGCATCTACTCACCCCCATCACAATAACAGTGTACCATTAGCGAAAGGCTTTTCTGCTGCGATTTCTTGTTTTCATGGAAATTACAAAGCAGATGTGTTTGTGTTCTTAAATGAAAGCTTTTATCCACTGCCAGTCAGAAGAAAAAGTAATACTCTATAGCTAAAGGATCACCATGACTGTTTGAAAAGTCTTTTACTGCCACCAGGAAAGTCACATACAGCCATTTTTAGTTTCAAAAAAGATGACCAGCTGGCATCACTTGGAAAAGAAAGTGGAAACCTTTTCACAAACTAGTTGAAGAGGACAAACAGATACAAAGAGGTTGTTTGTGAGTCAAGTCTGTGGAGGAAAAAGGGAAAAACTATCCAGCAGGATGTTTGTAAATGAATATTGGTGTATGGCAAAGGCCTAGAAAAAGTAAATGCAAAAAGCTGGTAAGGGATATTTCACTTCAAACGACTTACACATTTAGACAAAACCAAGAGGAAAGACAGTCACTTAAATTAAAATGTTGTTTGTCCCAAATGGTTACTGGCCGTGCTGCACCGGTGGGCAGTACGAGTAACAATTAAAAGTGGGATTAACAAACAATGCATCTTCTTTCAGTGCAGCAAAACCCTGCCATTCCTTTTCTTTGAAGCTTTAACTACTTTGTAGTCACTGGATTAGAAGACTTGAGGACTTGCATACTTTCCAGACATGCTGATCCTAATGACAACTTCCTTTACAAAGCAACAGCCCCACAATGAATAAACAAACTTAAATAGCAAGCCATCCTTCGCACAGAGAACACAGTGACAGATGCTATAAATCAGATGAGTACTGTAAGTAGCATTTCTTCCCTCTGAGCAACTGCACAACACAACACGGAATATCTATAAAAAGATGTATGTATTAAAAAACAAAGGAAGTTTGCTTAATATTTTTCTTTGCCTCCATTATTCAAAGTAACACAAAGAATTCTCTCAATCAAAAGTATGATCAAAGCCTTCAGATGCTGACTGCATCTAGCTGACACTTTTATAGAATATAAAAGTTTAAGCCTCAGAAGATAAGCCATGAAGAGAACTCTACAGGTCTTCTGTATAGAAGATTCTTGTATTTATCAAACAAAACTCAGTATTTATTACTATCCTTTCCTTTTACATTTCATTTGCATTGGCTAGTGGGCTAAGTCTGTCAGTTTTCCAATTAGTGGTCAAATATGCTTCCATGCCAATGACAGTTCTGAAAGCTATTCACACCTTACACAAAGTGCAGTGAGTTTAGAAAAAAAAGATCAGCTTTCCTGCAAACAACTGGAAGCTCACTAAACAGGATTAATTTGCCTCGTCTGTCAACTGGTCCTTTTCTTCCTGCATCTTGCATTTCTATGCTGTTTACAGCAGAAAAGAGATTAAGGAGAGAACTGCAATTCCATTACAAATGCTTAACATAATCAAGACACTCAAGGGGGAAAAAACATTCAGTGGCAACCCTTGACCCAAGGATTCTTCACTGCTACACTACCTAATGATTTAATTAATGCTAGAAAAGGTCTGATTAAGGTTTGACCTAAAAATAGTTCGTGTAGTCACTTTTATTTATTAAAAGCTATATGATGGTTTATCTTATTCAAAGCTTTATTACCTTTCACCAGGTGACCTATGTACAATTTCCAGAACCGAACCTCATTTATTAGAGGGATGCACAGTTAAATCTCACGCAACATTAAAGTATTTTATAGCTTTTTGTAGTTAGGCATTTAAAGGCATTCAGAAGTAATCTATACTTGTATTCATTTATCCACTCTAAGAAATTAGGATTTTTTTCTTTATAAAATTAGGTAGAAGTTTACAAACTTCAGCGCATGAAAATCATACCAGAGTTACCATTATGTTTTCATTCCCAGACATTCTGTTGACAAAACTTTTGGTTGTGTTTTTAAATACAACATTCTACATAGTTTGCAACTCACATGAGTATAAACTTCAAGCCGATTAAATGTCCTTTCCTATTTAATAGTAAGGGGCCAAGTCTATAAACCGAGTACACCGTGCATCACCAATTTCAAAAAACTATGATCCTAATTTCTGTTGCCTCTCACTTGGTCATATTGTAAAGCAAACACTCAAAATACAGAAATAACATTTTCAAAAATAGGCGTTTAAATGAAATGTAGATTATCAAAGACTCGGTTTGCCATTAAGCAAATCTAATTAAACAGAAGAACCGCTTAACAACAGAAGTACACAAGTATTTATTGCTGGTATTATGGGCTCTCAACCACCGTGCCGCACGTTCAGTGAAGAAAATGGAGTCTCCAACTTCATGCCTGTCGAAGGATACCGAATCCACATTTTCCACAGGTAGTTGAGGCGATTATTACAAGCCCGTTTACGGGGTACCATTAAAAAATAAATAAACAAAATTTAAATCCCCAAATCCGTTTTTAATAGCAGTTTGTGATTTGAGGCTGCCTCCAATAAGGTTGAAACGGTCTCACCAAATGTGAATTGTCTCCTGACGGCACACGCAGGCACAGAGAGCAGCACCACTGCCCACAAAAGCCGACGGGGATGCGTTGCCGCGCTCCCAACTCGAGCCGCCTGAGCTCTTATTTTTTTCCCATTTTTCCGCGCTCGCCCCCCGCAAGCGGCTCCGCGCTTGGCCCGGCGGTGGCCGAGAGACCGTGTCCCCCCCGGAAGCAGCGGGGGAGCCTCCAGGAGCGCAGAAAGACGCTGGCGGTGGCAGATGCATCAGCGTCGGTGTTCACGGGCTGCAGGGTTCCAGGGGAAGGGTTGCAAGAGAAGGAAGGAAGGAAGGAAGGAAAGAATCTCCGCGGACACCCTGCAGCCTCCCTCCCGCTGCGTCCAAAATAACAGATTCAGCTGCTCGGGGAAGAGAGTGGGAACGGGGACAGAAAGCCTGGCACCTTCTTTCACAGCCCGCGGAGGATCACTGTCATCCGACCCGCGGCCCCGGAAGGAGGCGCAGCTTTCGCCAAAAATTTCCCCCCCCCGCCCCAATCCGTCGGCAGAGAGACCCCCGGAGCCCGCGACCCCGCAGGAGAGGCAGGGCAGGCCGCGCAATTTGCTAGCTGGCCCCCCTTCAAAGGGAGCAATAAAAGCACTAGGAAAAATAAACGCGACGGGAACTGACCCCGAATCCTCGAGCTGTAACACACTCGCCTCCCGCTCTCCCCCCCCGCCCCGGAAAACCCCCAGACCTCTAGCTTTCTGCTGACCCTCTCCCCTCACGGTAACACAACAAATGGCAAGACCTAGGCCCCCGGAGCTGAATAACAGGAAATATAGGCATCTGTCACCTCCCGGGGGGAGGTAAATGGATTAGCGAAAGCAACAAAGGGTAGAAAAGCCCTTTCAAACGTGCAATTGATTAACAAGTCCCCTCTAATCTGCAGCATCACTGTTTTTCCTTAAAGACATCATCGGTCTCCTCCTGCACTTCGGTGCAATTAAAGCCAGGAGAAGCGGGGAGGGGGAAGGCGCTGCTTGCCCGCCGAGCTCCCGCACTGCCCGGGTGGGGACAGCACGGGAAGGGTGACAAACCTGGCATGGAAATGGTGCCGCCTGACATCTCCTCCCTTAGTCCCTGGGCAAAAGGCCCCGGGAAGGAGTTTGTGTGCAAGGTTTATCTGCTGCAGAGGGGGAGAGAGCAATTTTCCAGATAATGGTTTCACGAAAGATCAAAGAGCTCAATCCGGCAGCTCCTACCTTCCCGGTGCATTTCACATCCCAAGGAAAACGAAAACGTTAACCCCCCCCTTTTCTGCTTTGAAAGCACCACACATCTTATGCGTGAGTGGAGAGGGAAGAAAAAAAGAGGCTTAGCAAAGTTTATGCGGCTTCTTTTGCAGGAACTGTAACTCTTTACACCACCGCGGCTCTCCAGCCCAGCATGTCCCTAAAAATCACGGCGCTCGCCTCATAGATGCCGGACAAACTGGCAACTGTTAAGGAGCCGCACTGCCGCCGCCACGGCGCAAGGTCAGATGTTAATAAAGGTAGTTTATTCAGCCATAAAAACAGTCGCGGAGTTCGCTGAACCGAGTCCTAGTGTTTCCTGAGTCTAAATGCTGACCTCCTCAGTCCCCAAGGGTCGGACAGGTATACTGAGGAAATGGGACCCTTTAGAGCTCAAAAACACACAGAAAGGGATCCCGCCGAGTCTCCATCAGCTGCAAGAGCGGCGGCTGCCCCCTCGCCCACTCAACTTTAATCCCCACCCCCTCCTCCTCGTTCCCGCTGAGATTCTGGCAACACTCAACGGCCCAAATAATAACACATTATTATAACCACTCCGAGGGGAGGGGTGGAAGGCGGGCAGAGTGAAGGAGGAGGCTCCACTCAGTGCTATCCACCCTCGGCAACAACAAAACCCCAAACTTTTCCTTTGTTTTCTCCTTCTTTTCCCCTCCCCCAGTCGCCACCAACGAGGCTCGGTGCGCTGAACCGGCGGAGGAGAGGTATGAAGCGTCCGCCGCCCCAGAGGAGCAGGAGCGGCGGGATGCGATCGGGGAAAAGGTTTTAGTCAGCCTTCCTCAGCGCAACCACCGCTGCCCTCGTCTCCTGCTATCCCCCGCCCCCTCGTAAAAGAAAGAAAGAAAAAAAAAAAAAAAGGCAAGGTCAGGTTACCATTTTGCCAAGAAGAATCAAGGAGGGGAAAAAAAAAAAAAAAAAGGAAGAAAGAAAAAGTAACCAACACCAACCACCACCTGGGGATGCTGGCGGCTCCGCCGGTCCCAAGTGAATACGTGCAACTCTCCTAGACACACGCGCAGCTTCCCCTGCCTCCCTCTACCCGCACGTCCCTTCCCGAAAAGCAGTAGCATCCTCCCCGCCAGCCGGCTTCCCGCTCCTTACCTGCGGCGCGGACGCGGAGGAGCCAGGCGGCCGCCAGCAGAGCCAAGAGACGGCCCGCCGCCCCCCGCCGCCCTGCTTCGGGGACCATGCTGCCCGCCCGGCCGGCCGCCGCGGCAGAGAGCCTGCGGGGTAGCAGCGCCTGCGGCCGCAGTGGGGTCCGGCGCCGGTGCCGCGGGGGCTCGGCGCTGCCGCAAACTTCTCCTCGGCACCGCCAAGCCGGCCCTGTGCTCCCGCTAACGGACTGTCCCCGACTGGGGGCGGAGGAAGCCGCGCTCCTTTCCCCTCCTCCTCCTCCTCCAGCATCCCAACGTCACTCGGGACAAACCCGGCAGCGGGGAGGGGAGAGGCGCGGAGGGGCGGACAGGACTGGGACCGTCCGGGCGCTCCGGCACCCTCTGCCGGGGGCAACCCCGCCGCGTGGAGCCCGCACCCGCCTTTCCCTCCGCACAGGGACAGGGGGAACTGACGACCCCCAAGGAGCCAGGCAGGGCTTGGGCCCCCTCGGAAGGGAGAGTCCTGCCCCCAGAAGCCTCTGGAGCCTCCAAGCTTCCCCAGAAGAAACCCCGATAAAACAAAAATAAGCGGGCGGGGGCGCGTCGGCCAAACGCGCGTCTCTCCTTTGCCTCCTTCCAACGCCCAGCATAATCGGCACCGCACACACCGTGAAGTGATTGAAAACAGCTACTCCTTCCCCCAAAGCGCTCAGGGGCCTCAGACCCACGGCACCTACTCCAAGACTCAAGGACCACCACGAGTGGGATGTTCCTCTATGCGCTCTACCGAGTCTCGCATGTTAGGGTGTCGAAAGTAAACTTTACGTTCCATCTTCAACAACCAGAAAATTACTCTGCTCCGAGTAAAACTTCAAAACTTTTTGCAGTTGTTTACTACCAGAAATAAGGGCGTTCTGAGGAGAATTTTAAAAAGCTTTTCAAAGTCCTTTTTAGTTTACTTTTTTTGTAGTTCAAAAAAATTAGTACTCTAAGATATTGGCAGAATTGTGAGCAGGCATCTGTTAACTATGTCGTACAAACTCCAAGAACACATAACACCTGAATTTTTGCCATATTTTCAAAGTTACAACATAACAGCAAATTTAATTGTATATCTTGCCTATAAATACAACATTCCTGTTGTTTTACACTTAATTTCTGGAGAGCTGATGCTGAATAGTGCTGAATACATACAAATTCCTTTAAGTACTCCCTCAAATCAAGCTCTGAATTCATATGCAGCGAAATTAATTTTCTATTAAATTTACTTCTTATTGCAAACAAAGGCAAACTCTACAATATACTCTTTCTTCCTACTTTTGCACGCCATTTCTTTCCTCTAGGTCTCCACTTCCATCTTGAAAATTCTCCTGGCACCTAAGGATGACAAAGGGAGGTCCTGATCCCCCTTTGGAAGGAATGTAGGACTGACTGAATTCGGTCCCTTCCCATCACAACACCACATTTTATAATCCCTTTCGTAAACATATGAAATGTAATGTAGAAGTAGTGAGGATGTTTTTTACAAGGTTCACTCTTTAGATTAAAGGCTGCTTCAGACCTTGCCTCTTTGATGGTTTGAAATACACTCCTAATATCCAGCCTGTATGTATTCATAACCAGTTTATACTCCTTATCTCTTGTGCCACTATTACATTTTCACATAAATAGCTTCCCACTTAACCTGTCTACAGTATAAATGACCAGAATGATACCTCAACCTTTATTTTGTTACACTAAAAAAGCATAAATTTTTAAATTTCTTCTGAAAAGACCAGTTCTGCATTCCCTGACCACTCTAATCCTTTTTCCCGCCACTCTGCCTACCCTTCTATCCACCCATATTTTTGGCAATCTGATTTAATCTTTCCGAAGATAGGTGGCTCAAGTTCAGCATAGTATTGGAGATGCTTCCTCTACCACACAACTTCTAATTTCCTTTCTGGTCTGAAAAGACTAACCAATACATCCTGATGATTACAGACGTTGTATGATGTGTTAGAAAAATCTACGTTCTCTTTATCATTACCAGCGTACACCTAACAGCAGAGAACTGCATTCCAATTCTATGTGTCTGGCCTCATGAATCCTCCAACCCCCTTTTTTTTGTATCTCAAGTCATCAAGACCAATTATTTCTGTAAGATACCCTGCTCCATCTTTTGTCAAGAATACCACTTGGCTCTGCATCAGCAAAACATTCTGACTGCATGCTGATGACATGTGCTAAGGCTTTTTGTGAATATGTTAAATCTGTGTTAAATATCAGAGATCAATAATGAAAAGCATCCCTCCACCTAATAGTTTGCAATTCAAAATATGGCTAAAGATATATCATGTTGCCTAACATGATATATCTTTAGTAAATAAGTTTTATTCTATTAACATCCATTATGTTAATGTTTTTCTTCTGAACTCTACTCCAGAGCTTCGTAAATTCCTGAGGCCCAACTAATAGACCTGTAGGTATCTGGATGACTTTTTCTCGCTCTTCATAAATATCATCTGCAGAGCTGAACAAAGCCTTGATCTCTGGGGAAAAGGGCAAGATCACAGAGCCACATAATGTGATACGGGAAGCATATGCGCCATGTGAGCTGAGGACAACAAAAAGACTATACACTCTTCCATTCCTCTCTAAAAAGCTGTTAACTTGCTACTGGCTATAAGTAGCCAGTGTGTATGTTACTTCCCAGTTACATGATACTGCACCTCCTTCAGTAGATGACATGGGAGCAGTGGAGAAAGAAAAAACATACCCAGGCCTGCAGTGTTCTGTCTCCTTTCCCCCATTTTTTGTTTTATTCCACAATTCTAGCAATATCTGCTGTTTAGTTGGGATGATAAGAACTCTTCTTATTAGGTGATGGGATTAGTTTTCTAATGCAGGCAATAGAACAACTCAGTGCCAAGAAGTGTGCCCAAGAAACTAAAGCAGAGACAGTACTGTGCCTTTCACAATAAAGTTTAATTGGTTAAAACCTGTAGCAGTTACCTGCCTAAAACCTTACAAGCTCTATGTTCCTCTGGAGCTTATGATTGTTCAGCTGAGTTTCTTACCTTGCAAGCACAACAGGGGATAAAACTGCTTGCATAAATTAGTCTACATTTTGAATAATCATACCAAGAAGCAGTATTTTGCTATTTTTCTGATGCTCTCAAAAAAATCTCGTAAAACAACTAAGATATGGATCCTTTAAAATTTTTTTTTAAATAGATTAGCATTCGATAGGAACTGAATTTGTGAATTATTTTCCTGACTTGGCAGGGGAAACTGGTTACGTTATGAAGGCTAAATGACTAGACTGACTTAGCTATTGAGAATTTAAGTCTCCTTCATAGCCACAAATGATTTTGTCACTGACCACAAAAACTGCCATTTCATATTTCACATTTGCAAGAAGAATCACTTGGCAGGACCGAGGTGAAGTCACTACTGTGAAGAAACCACCATACAAATTCTTCCTCTGTATTGTAAAAAAATATGTACAGTAGGCAAAGAAGCCTGGACAACTGCATGTTTCTTCTGGGTTGGTTCGCCGTACTCATGAAAGCAATTAGAGTGCTCACTTGTGTTCTGCAGCATATGGTCCCAAACTGTTTTGTCACTATTTGACAAAGAAAAAGCTGTGCGTATATTTGTTTGCATGACCATATGGTACGTGCCTGATAGGAGTAGTTGAGAGCAATGGACAAAGCTGGAATTCAGCCTAAACTTGCTTGGAAATCCCTGACAGAATCTGGATGGATTCCCTTTGCCATGTGTGTCTGCTTTCATAGTAAATATAACAAAATTAACTTTAAAGAAAACGTAAGATCAGACGTGGTTCAGACTTCAAGGTCTTAGTGTTCCTATAATCATCCTACAAGCTTAGATAAGTTCTAACTGCTGTACTGTCTTTATTCAGAAAAATCATTCTGTGCCTGATCTTTCTATTCCTATGGTGAAAGCAGCACAGAAAACATTATTGCAAACATTACCTATATGCTTCACATTTCCAGGATCAACTCCTGGGCTTTCTTCTACAACAGTAAAAGTACGTTCCACAGAATTCTGCTATGGCCCAAATCTGAAAAAGGGATTCAGACATCTAAACCAGGACTCAGCCAGGCTTCACACTCCCAAGCCCAAATCTGTAACCCCAAAATGTGCCTGTGTAATCTTGAACACCTAATTAGCTGCCTCCTGTTTGGTTTAAACATTCCTTGCACACTTTGACATATTTACATTGCCAGAGAACTGCCCCAGCCACAGCAACTTAGTGCCCAGTTCCACTGAGAGCTCCAGAAACATTTCCTAGCACAATGCTTGAGGGTCTTGATAACCTGTGCCTCATTCTGACCACCCAAACAATTTTAGTCACTGTCTTCTGAAAAACACAGCTTGGAAGAAAACCGGTGGTGGTATTCATTGGTATAGCAAATACCAGCTCAACCTATGAAGAGTTTTCTCAACGTTTGGGCTCTCAGAGAGTGACTTGGCTGCATTATACAAATTAAACAAGAACATGAATGTCTGAATTAATTTAATTTAGAGCTCAACTAATCTTTGAAATGGTCATTATTACACTAAAAAGTGATCTTGGCATTTAGTGTCTTATACTCCAAAAAATAAAACTGAGGTTCTTTTTTTTGATGCAATTTTCATTATTGTTCGTTGTTAGTTGTTCTTAAGTATTGATGTGTATTTATTTTAGTTGTTTATGTCAGCCATTGCCATGGCACTAGAATGCTACAGTTTTGTAAATAACATAAGAACAATTAAAATTGTAACTGTTTAACTTATGTAAACTCCAAATTCAGGCAAGCTGGAGCATCAACATTCAGACATTTGACAGATTTCAAAGTGAAAAAAGTGTGTCTATGTGCCCTTAACACCCTGAGTTACTTGCTGAGTTGATTAAAATCTATAAATCCATTACACAAGCTCTTAGTACTAGGATACTGTGTTAAGTACTGCAGTTTACAATACAAGGCCACACCAAAAATACAGCATTTTCTCAGTGAGGCAGACACGTCAGCGGATCTAGACACCAGATAACAATACAGTTAAATTTAAACATGTATTAGAACTTTGCAAGTTGCCACAAAACAAGATATTGTTTTATTTTGGAAGGTGATCATCTGGACATGAAGGTGTCAGACAAGCACTGAGCTGAGCCAAGAGTTTAAAAGTCAGCCCCTAGGGGGTACTGACTACAGAAAATGCTCTTTTGGGAGCCTTGATGTGCATGTCAGTGTCTAAAGGAGGACAATTGTGGGGGAAGATGGGACAGGGGAAAGAAGGTAAAGATTTTGTTTTGTTTTGTTTGGTGTGGTCTGGGCTGTTTTGTTTCAGACTGGGCTTTTGGTGGGTTTTGTTTGTTGGTTGGCTTTGTTGTTGTTGATGGCTTGGTTTGTTGGGTTTTTTTTTGTTTGTTTTGGTTTGGGAGGTTTTGGGGGCAGTTTCTGGGGAGTGTTTGGTTTTGTTTTCTTTTTGTTGTTGTTGTTTTGGTTTGGTTTTGTTGTTTTTTTTTGTTGGTTGGTTGGTTTGGTTTGGTTTTTGGTTTTTTTTTTGTTCGGTATGGTTTGGTTTTTTAAAGTTAGCCTTAGTTAGAGTACAGGCAGTCTTCAACACTGGCACACAGGAGTTTAGGGCCACAAACAGGAACCAGAAGATTTATGCTCTTTTCCCAAAAGCATTTAAGAGTACTGCAGCTGGGAGACATCTCATTACAAGCTTGTCAAAAGTGCATCAAAGAATCCCTTGGATTTGGATAAAGAAAAAAGAAAATAAAGGATATACTTGAGAAAGAGGTAAAATCTGGGAGACAGCTAAAAGCAGTCAGCACAAGCTATTATTTCTTATGCCACAGACATGAAGTTTCTTTCACTGCCTTTGCAGTCACAAAGCAGCCTCCAAATGGACAACAACCCCAGTCTAGCAGGGGCAGGCTAAACACATTGCAGTCCTGCGCGAGGGATCAGTCATGTGGTGAGATGAAATTCCTCTTCTTCCCTCTTCTCTCCTCAAACTCAGAGGTACATATGGCATACACACATAAGGGAGCAAGAGCGACCATGGGAAGAACTTCAAAGACAACACATCAATCATGATGGGAACATGAATACAACTAAAATCCATTCGGTGCTGCTGTGTTCTGTGGCATGGAGCAGATGAGTGCTGTTGGCCCTTTGGTCTACAACACTGGGAACAACAGTCTGTCACATTTTTCCTTTCTCTCACCCGCAATCCAAACTTTAAAACTTATGAAAAGAAAATTCAGTGTATTGAAGAATATTAAAATATTTGGGACACCATGAGCTAATAATGTATTCTACAGCATTCACAGACCATTGTGCTTAAAGAACAGGAACCTGAGATTATAACACAGAGTTGAACAGATGTACAAGCGTGAGTAAAACTGCTTCACACGCACACAACTAGTCAATGGTGTAGATAACAGAGACCATACTGAAGTACACCAAAGAAGACATGATTACATTGGATTCTGCTTTTGAAACATTTTAAAGACTGCATAAAACCTTTTCTCCCCAGAGAGGTTTGCAAAACCAATCAGCTGGAAAGAAAACAACTGGCTCCCCAACTCCCACACAGATTGTTGAGGTTCAAAGCAGCATAGTGTTAAACAAGTACAGTTATTTTAAAATATACTTTTTTTTTGGTGATATACAATTACAAGGTTTCACTGTGTGTGAATTGGCTATTGAATGATTTTGGTCTTGTCAGCTACCACCCGTTATATAGTATTTCTTCCTTCTTTTTCTCACCTTCTCTTTGTCTGTGCACAAGTCCCATAAATACATATTTCACAAAAAAATTGAAAAGTGAGATACTTCTGTTTACTTAAAGATGCTCCTTACCTCTTCTCATTCCCTTTACTGGAATTGGAACAATCTGAACAGTTATTCACTACACAACCACAAAAAGGAGTCTGTGCCTTTTTTGTCCCTCTCCTAGAACTTGTTTTAAAGTGTATTTTTCAATATCTAATTATCCCATCTCTTTTGTACAGTTATGTTCTTTAAACTCTGAAAGTAGAAAAACCTTATTAAAATACATTTTTCTCTTCAAGGTCTTATTATCATCCCTTTTACATTCTTTGTCTTTCATTCACAAAAGAGGCACAACAAGATTGGAGACTAGCAATAATGAGAAAAATGATTAATGTTTTGTCTTGGGTTTAAATTGCAAGCTCAGTCTGATCTGCCCAGGGAGATAGGTAATTGCCTCAACCTAGGGGCAGATTAGATAACTCCTGAATGAAAAGGTCTCCATACACAACACAGGGAGAAGAAAAGGGACTGAAGGCAAGTAAGTGGTTTCACATTTTAATAAAAGGAGAATCAAAATTTTTTGAACCTGGTCAGTGGCTCCACGTCCTGATTCATTTCAGGAACTGTGAAAATATACTTCCTGGATTCAGTCCCATTTGTGCAATTGAATTTCTGCCTAATGTGAGGCTCTGCTTACAGGGGTTCATACCCCTCATCTGACATCAGTCAGCATTTCCCACTTCGAGCAAACAGGCAAAGATGGATTGTCAGATCAGTCACCACTGTTGTCCCCTAACAGCTGTAATTTGACCAAGATCAAAGAGGAGAGAAAACTTACTTTGGTTCCTGTGTTGTTCAGAAATTGCTGAGCCACAGGTTTTGATGAAGGTTTATCTCACTTGCACAACATCAGCTGCTGCACTACAAGTGTCTACCTGCCTTACATGAAAGGCTCTTAAACTAACAGTTCTTGATAACTTTCCCAACCAGCCATAGCAGCAGCAACAGTCAACTTCTTACAACAAATCTGTAATTAAATTAAATAGCATGGTTAAATTAGACTCCAGTGCTCAGAGCTATTGCATAGACTCGATGGTATCTCTGAGACACCATTGTCATTTTTGTGGAGAAGAGTTCATCTAAAAGGCCCCGGTATGTGCCAGCCGCTGCCTGGTGCAATGTCTGATGTTGGGCAACACTGGCACAGTGAGACCCAAATCCTGAGCACAACTGTCCGCTCCCAGGTTCTCAGAAGCGACTGAGCAGCCTGGGAATCACCCAGATACAAAAATTAGGAAGTGGAGAAACAGGACAGCTCATTTCCAACTCTGAGCCAAAGCTCTCTGGGAACCGCAAGCATAAATAGGGTAAGTTTGAACAGCACTTTTCTCTTGCCTGTCAGTTGTGGATAACAAGGAAAGCAAAGAAGGTGGTCTGCTTAAACTTCGCATTTCTACACTTGCATAGCTTTCAATTCAACAAGAAGGGAGAAAATACAGCATAGACTTTTGAATGGGTAGGAAAGGAGTCAGGAGACTTTTGTTATATTGTGACTTACAGTGTACAGGGCTGCTCACACTGAAATGAACCAGAATGGATCATAATGCTTCTGAGCTGCACATGGCACTAGAAATAAAAACAACTAAATAAATACATCTGGGTGGAAGGAACCATGAGAAATATTTTTTTCCGCTGTAATATGGGGGGAAAAACTGCAATATTTTTAGCATAACTGTTGCCAGTGGGGCTGAATGTGAAACCTATAGCTTGCCATGGACGCTAATGTCATTATGGAAGTTTCTTTGTGAACAAGAGCTTGAGTTCCTAGAACATGGAGACTGTATACTGGGCTTATGTGTATTTTTTTAATGATGTACCACGGAGGTTGTTTTTTACTGATGTGTGTATATTATTAAAATAATCTTACAAGATCTTCTCATACAACCAACCACAAGTATCCCAAACCCTTTTTTTTTTTTTTTTTTTTTAATTTTTGTTTAAATTATTTGGAAACAATGCCATTAAAGTAGAATGAAGAAAACAGAATTAAGAGTGCAATAAGGAGAAGATAACTGTTCTTAAACAAAGTTCTGCATATATTCAGTCTACTTCCAGTTTCCGCTTACATTTCCAATTTCATAAAATGTTCTGTTATTTTGTTCTCAGGCAAAAAAAAACCTACAAAAATTTAGCCAAAACATAAATATATTTCTTGTGTTCAATATAAATGAGGTAATGCCAATGCTACTCCTGGAATTTAACTTTTGGTGTTTACTTTTAGTTTACAACTTCAATATTTTAAATAGCAGAAAGGCAGCAACTGTTGCTAAGAATTTCAGACCAAGGCATAATTTAAAAAAATAAAATCTTGTCTTTAGCATTGATAGTAACACCAAAGGACTGTAATGTTTAAGATCTTAAAGTTAGCCTTCCTATTGCATACAATGAACTCTACAGGGTTCATTGTGTTTATTTAGTGGTATATAAGGCTGGGGAGATTTCTAGGGCTACTTGAAGACATAGCTTTTCCAGCTTTCATTAGCATTAGTGGGAATCACATTTATGCATCAGTGGCAGGATAAACTCTAAAATAATCAGTTTTAAAATAAAAAAACAGATTTAAAGACAGATTTCTGTCAGTGCATTTTACATGACTATGCAAGGATTTTGATTTGATCCACCCTCAGCAGGGGTGCCTGTTATTCAAACCATGTGGTATCCACTTGGTATGCTGGGTATAATACTGCTGCTGTCAGCATTTGCTTTAAAATCTGATGCAATATATTACAAGGAAGATTTGAACAATCATAACTAAAATTTGTTGGGAAGACTTGAAACAAAGGATTGAATGAAGTTGAAAACTTATGGAAACAATAAAATCTGAAATGTTATAAAAAGAAACTTAGTATCCACATGGGAACTATTCTACAACCTTCTTGGCCAATTTTAATCAGACATGCCTAACAAAAGTAATATAACTAACTTCTATATAAACAAAAACATTCATACCTTCCAACAAAGGGATTAAACACTGCAGTTAACATTTTTTAGGACTACCATATATAGGAATACTTGGAGCAATCTAATGGCACTGACCTTGGAGAAGAATGCATAGCCAACTAGCAAAATAATTTCCAATACATACCTGTCTATCAGGTCATCTTTCGTTATTTTCAGCGATGAAGACTATACTTATGTTAACATTTATACAATACAGTTCTACCAGTTTTATTCCATTTAGGTTTATTTGGCTTTAGTAAACCTTAGAAGAGACTTTTTTGTCCAAAACACATACACTGATAACCATAACCTTCACAACCTGCCATATTTAAATTTATTTAAAGTTTTACTATGAATGTTGCTATATTTAGACAGGTCTGTCAGAAGTTATGGAGGAGTTCAGATGAAACAGTTGTTACCTAAAGAGATCTAAAGCTTTACTGTAAATTACACAGCACAGAAGTGGAAGACACAAGACTTGAAAATAGAGATTTGCTTCATAATAAATACTTTGTACTACACAACTTACTAGCTCAGAGGTTTTCAAAGTCTTACGGAAACATGCATCTATGCAACCCAAATTTAAAGAAGCTGTGTAAAGACTTTTTAGAGGTGAGAAAACTAAAATTTTATAAAAATTGTGATTGTATGAGAAATAAAACCTGCATCTTGGATCAGGATATGAAAATTCATAGCACTTTGACTTTCAGTCTGTGCTTCAGAGAACTGGTCTTCATCTACACCAAAAACAAAACAAACAAAACAAACAAAACAAACAAAACAAAGCAAAACAAAACAAAAAAAAAAAACCCACAACACCTTCCTTCTCTATTCAAGCAGCGAAGATTTCTCTGCCAAGCTTTACTTGCATTACTTCTAACATATTGAGAGCTAAAAGGTGATGTGGAAGCATAAAAGCATACATTAATATACAAGGTACAATGTTCTGAAACATGGAAGGAACTACAACAAGGATATTTCAGATAATAAGATGTATTTTTCATTATTTATGGTGACACTAAGTAAAGGAAATGAGATGAGCACTACAGGATTTGACTATTACGGTTCTCTGGTGTTGAGCCCTTTTGCACGTTTAAGATCAAGATCTTAAGAAATAGAAATTATACTCTTAACTGACGTAAAGTTGTCTTTCTTACAGGTATTCTCTAGTTTGATAAAAAGTTGCTGGGCAGGCAGACCCTGATCCACTGTGGTTGGTCTTTTATTAACTCTGTTCAGCAGAAGTTTTCTAGTATCAGCAAGACTATCCTCTACTACCAACTATTGATATGTACTTGATTCTGCTTCAGAACAGATTACAAGGCCTTTTGAGATCTCTTCCAATATATTTTTTTAAAAAACAACAAGATGGGTCCTATTGTTGACACAAACTGTTAAAAAACAAACAAAAAGCAAAACTGTGACCACAATGAAACGTTAAATTTTACCATGACAGACAAGTGTCTTTCAGTGACATGAGCATGACTGAAGTATCCAAATTTGTTTATGAAGATGAATACAACAAAGTTGAGGCTGAACTGAGGACTTAGAAAACACAGACATAATTTTTGCCATTATAAGTCATAGTCAGTATTATTTTTCAGAGTATAGATCCTATGACAAATCATGAAAATAACTTTTTTTAGGGGACATTGTTAGTATTAGGCAATGATAAAGGCTCTGGTGAAAGTATGCTCAATTGTTCTGCTGCTAGAAGAAAAATGTGTCTGAATTGTGCTTTTGTCACTTTATCTACCCTACTGATTGGTGTGCACTTACCTATTTCCTCTTTTTGGTTTCAACATAGCCACTCATGTTTGCCAAGCTCGTGGTATAACCCTATGGAGATGTACACAAAAGGAATAAATCAAAATGGAAAACTCAAATATTTTCCTCAGTTTAACCAATGACAAACTTTACAATTTCATTTTTCAACTCTTTCACTTCCATTTGTATGGATTAGGCATTATTTTTAAGAAAGAAGAAGATGGTTTATTTAAAAAGTACTGATGAGGCAACAATAACAAAACAACAATGTATTAACAGTAAACTCAACTGTGTTTTATTCAATGCTTTATTCTCATCTTAGGAAGCCAGCTTTGAAGTCACAAAAAGACGAGTGAGATGCCAGGATTTTGGACTTTCTTTTATGAAATATTTCCCCCTCCTACTGTATACCTACATCACTTGCATAATATGGAAGACATTTATTTTTGTGTTGGACAGCTAAATAACAAGGTTTCTTAAAAAGCAATGCTGTCTGGACTTCACTGGTCATGAAGTGCAGAACCAACCACCAGATACAGTACCAGAATGCATAGGTCAAGCTTGTTTCTGGCAGTAGCATTCTCGTCTTTTCAACTATTGATCAAAACACCACCATATAGTAAGAAAGGTGTCTAAACTGTTCTTCCAGTTAGACAATATGCTCAAAAGCAGTCACTGAATTTAACCATACAGCTTCCATAAGATGTCACTACTACAATCCATTCAAATACCACAGACAAAGAAAATTTTTATTATATTAACAGAATATTCCTAAAAGATGTAAAACTTACCTCACCACAGTTATCCATTCTGCACCAGTAATGCACATTCTCTCATTTCCTTGCTTTGATGGACCTATGCCATCAGATTTATCCCTAACACATGATGTCTTGTATTTCAGTACATCATTCCTTATATCCCGGTCCTCAGTATTCCATTGCCGTTTCTGATGACCACAGTAACTCACCATTGTACCCACAGGAAGACAAAATTTGAGATCTAATTTCAAAGTCTATTAAGTATTTCACAGCACCAGTTTCATGAGTCTGATCAGGGAGTTCAGACAGGGAAGACCTATATCCAGAGGTATTCTCAGGGTATGTGTACTGGACAAGTTGAGTCTCCAGCTTAACAATACTCCACACTCAGATGGTACTGTACATTCCCAAACACAGATCCCTAAATGAAGGCAAAAGTTAGAATTAGGCACACATCATCTAATAATGTGATCTGCGTATATCTCCATGCTGCCATAATTTTATTTTTACAGATCATTCAAATCCGGGCCCTCAGAAGTTGTGGTGGTGGTGGTAGAAGTTGTTCTTCAGGATTTTTTTAAATCACAAGCACTGGCAAAAACTACAATTGAAGCCATAGTTTGGGTGTAAATAATGACTCAGACAACTGTTTTTTATTTTCATTTTTGTTTTCACTGACTGAGAATGTAAATTGAACTTTAGTGCTATTGTGCTTTGTTCTCCCTCTCTGTGAAAATGTGTTCTGCATTAAATTGCATGGATAAACTAGAACAGCTCCAAATATCACCCTTCAGCTTTTGTATAACACGAGAGCCAAGAAAAGATAGAGAATGTGGTTTTATGACCAACAGATGGTGTAATTGGTATCATAGATGTTTTTATGTCAGGGGGTCGTAGGTTCAGCCTCCATCTGGAGCCTTCTCAGATCTGCTGTGTAGCTAAATGATTAAAGAAGCTATATTGGGTCAAAAACACAACCACCTGCCTGAGGGTAGAAGTATTGCTTTCTTGATCTAGCTGTTAGACTATAGTTGCCTCCCACATTACAGTTCTCATGCCAACCAATGCAGCACTTAATACCAACAGGATTCAACAAAATATTCAACACCAATTTGCCCATATCCTTCAAGATTCTCAGTAGCTTTTGACGAGTCTCATAAACGTAAGTCTAGGTTTGCCTACTTGAGTGAAAAGCTCTTCTAACTCAGACTTACACGTAACTGCAAAAGGCCCAAACCCAAGGAAAAAGAAACAAGTATGCTGGGTAGGCCTTTAGAGATTGGGCATTGGACAGCTGGCCAAGATGGCTCACATCTCTCAATCAGAATTAGACACATTAGTATTCTGAGGGTAAAAAGCAACATTAACACTCAGCACAATTGGTTTTAGCTACAGTTTCTGGATTAGGAGCAGATTATCAACACAAATGCTCTAATCCTAGAGTATAAAGGTTGTATACGGTTTATCTGGCTAAAAGGATGTACAAACAGATCAAACCCAATAATTTATGCACACAATAAGGTCACTAGTTTACTTCTTCTGTGGGGTAAATCTTAGCAGTAATAAATTCACACAGCCAGTGAAACCATTACTTCAGTAGAAACCAACACTCTCATTTCCATGAGGCACGTATTCTACATACTTGTAGTATTACCATTATGTGGAGTACCAAACTTGCCTGGGATACCTAATGATTTAAATGCTGTCTATAGTACTGATACCAGAGGACTTACCTGGCTAACACTGGAAACAAGTAAGATGTTTCTGTCTAATTAAAAAAAACAAAACCAAAAAACATCCAAATTACCACTGTTTCCTGCAGTTCTGCCACAAACTATCCTATCAACTCTTCACAAACTCTGCATAGCCATACTCCTATGTCAGACAGAAACAGCGCTCCAGTATCTGAACTGTAAAGATAACAGCACAGGTATGGGTCAAGTACTTTCCATTATCCCACTTCACGAAGTCATATGTAAAAGAACTATGAAGTCTAACTCTCTTTCAAAATGTCAAAACACTCCCTCATGTTGCATTTTAAGGAGTCTCCAATGCTAATGAAAAACTTGGTATTTATTAGTACTTGAAGCTTTAGCACAAATTAAAAGCTAATGTTAAACAGACTAGTTTATTTTCAAAATTTAAACACAAATCCAATAATTTTGAATGAACATAAATACTAATAAAAAGCCTAGATTTAAAAGCTTCTCTTTCACTTTATGACTGAGCTGACAGCTTGCTAGATCTCTTCAATCACTTGCAGAAGATTTCTCTGGCAAACCTACATACCTGAAGCTGAGCTTAAAAATCAGAAATTTCAGCTTTTGAAAACACGCAAGATTATGTTTTTCTTTTTGCACATCTCTAAAAGAAATATACATATTAATATACATATGTCTTCAGAAAGCAGTTGCTTATCAATGGCAGGTGGAGTTTTAACTGCACTTTCTTCAATGCTAAACTTGTTTTTGCATAGGAGGTCATTCATATTGTGTATAATGGTATAAGAAAAACCTGAGATACAAGTGAGGAAAAAGAAAGGCATATTTTCTGTCTCAGATACACAAAAAATATACTTTTCTATTTATTTTTACTTGCCAGAAGCAGTGAAATATTTTCCTTTAACAAAGGAAACATATTCTCTCTGCTGGAGGGTGCTTTTCCTAATCGCCTGTACCATGGGAAGGATAACAAACATCACATCAATGTAATAACATATATTTCCATTCCAGTCATGTCTGACTAGTTGAGACATTTCAAATGGCTGCAGGATTTATGAAAATGAGTAATTTCAGCTGACCACACCAAAATATTTATACTAGCTGCTGAGCATACTGCCTAGACATTTCAGTGCCTCTAAGTGGGAAACATCATCAACATAATTATTCATCAGCCAAGAAAACATCTAGTTAATTTGAGTACTTCTATGTGATTCATGTAGCCTGTCTTCATAGGTGTATTAGGTCCCTTGATTTCTGCTCAGGAACATCCCACAGTTTTACGTAGTTCTCGGGAAAAAAATCTATATTTAAAACAATTTACCTTTACAGAAAGAAATAGGCAGGGAACTGCAAGTCATGAGGGGCTCATACAACTTGAGACTGTTGGGAAGCACAGCAAGATGCTCCTATGCTGTCTGAGAAACCTAGATTGCTCTTGCAGGAACTTCAGGAATTATATCATAATGTTAAGGCAGTGGATAATTCACAGGAAAAGGGATAATGAGAAGACAGGATCCACACCTGCATCTTTCAAGAAAACATGAAAATTAACCCTCTTTCACCTCTGGGTTCTCTGGGTGAACATATGAGCACTTGAAGTTATCCATTGGTCTAGAAGTTGCTGTTCCAGTGTCATCGCTAACACAGATGTTCCGAACTTCTCTCTTTGTCATTAGTGCCTGGCAATAGCAATACTGTGGTCTGTGAAGAGGAAGAGAGCAGGATTAATCAGTGGCCTTTTGGGCTATATCCTGCTGAAGAGAGACACAGCAGCTAGAACAGTCTGCTTCCACAGCAGGATGCTCTTCTTTCACTTCTCAAGTACATCAATACTACCTTAAGGGATGATAAACACACACACAAAGGTGTGCACTAGCATTATAGGACCCTTCTTAGGCTGCCCTTGTTTTCTGGAAGTAAGGGCTGTGTCAGGCCCTTCAGTCATGAAGTAAAATACCCATATGCTAAAGAGATTTGACATTGTGCAAGTTTCATGCTGCCCATCAACAGTTCCATAGTAAACTACCCCAAAGGCAAATGTTGCTCCAGTTTTTCCATCTGTGACAACAAGAACTCTTTCACCCATCAGTCAGCTTACTATACCTTTCTTTTGCTCCGCTGGCTGCACAAGAATCTCTGTGGCCAAAGCAGTACACCTATGCTGAACTTTTTTCTTTTTTTAAGGATTGAAGTAGCATAAAGTTAAACTTGTTCAAACGTTGCCATTTGATACCACCTCTTACCTCTGATCAGAACTGTTGCTTATTTTCACATGGCTGTTCTCAACTCTTTCCTTAGCCCAACAAAACAAAAGTATTTCTAGAAATATGTGTGGATACACAGTAAACTCCGTTTGTTGTCACACATTGAACTCTTCCTCCAGGTTGCAAAGGAAATCTAGAACTTCATTCATTCGCTAATTTCTCATGAATTCCCAGTTCCATCTAATTTTGCAGTGAGGTGAGTCACTATTACTATTTTTTTCTTGCAAACACAAACAGTTCCTGATATGCAACAATTTCCAGTACTCAGAACCAAGCTCATCGTTCTCCAGTGTGCATTGCTACTCCTTAGACTTGGGTGGACCAACAATGGATGAGCAAGAATTCTGGTGACAATTAACTTCTGTAACCTAGTCTAATTACTAATGATAGCTAGGATCCTGTAGTCATTTTTCTCCATTGCAGCTCCACTGCAGCACTTTGCATTCTTATATCTTATTACTCTTAACCAGCACTTAATGAGCACTTTATGTTTCATGTTCAGATGGAGGGCCCCTCAAATACTACCAAATTCCACCCTTGTAAAAGAAACACTATCTTTTTGTCTTCACCTCACAGCATTCAAAAAATGTTTCCATTTTTGACCTGTAACTCCAGCATGTCTGATACTGCAGCTGTGATATCTTACCCACACTTAATTCTATAGTTTCAAATAATAAAAAGTTACTAAACTCACAGAACTGGCCTTCTGTACTTCAAGGTGATCACTGACACTTGAGTCATTATGTGTTTCTCCAGATTTTAACTCATGCTTCAAACCTCAAATATTCGTGCATAGCAAATTGCACAGCATTCACCAACACTGTGCACCAAAGAACAGATGAGCACTGGAATCACACTGAAAGCAAGTCATGGCATTTTCACTGGAATCGTTGCCTAATAAATCAAATTAATTGGTACTATCATATTAAACCTCCAGTTTAATACAACTTTCTGCACATCCTCTGCCTCCCACCCAGTCAGGCAAGAGCAACATGCCTCTGTATTTATGAAATGTGAACATAATCACTGTAACAAGGTCTACTGTATACCAAACACTTCCACTGCTGAAGTAATTCTTGTACAACTAACAATGCATTTATTTTCAGTGGTTATCCTGGAAAATGAAGGAAAAAAAAAGCAGGAAGATGACTGGAAAACAAAGGTGCAGGAAATAGCAAAACTTCAAGACAAAAGAGAGCAACTTATTTAAAAGTTCTGATCTTTTAAAATCATTAAACATTTTAAAGTCCTTAATTTAAGTATAAGCAATTAAAGTACTTAAAATATGTTTATTAACAAAGTTCATAAATCAACACATTTCAGTAAAACAATCTGTATACAATCATGAGTATGGCTTAACTTCTGTGTATTTCTGTCATCCATGAAAAAGTCAGGAAATTTATAGTTGCAAATGCTGACTACTGTTTGCTAGCAATCCTTTGTGTGTA
The DNA here is from genome assembly GCF_964273445.1 of Streptopelia decaocto. NCBI lineage: Eukaryota > Metazoa > Chordata > Aves > Columbiformes > Columbidae > Streptopelia > Streptopelia decaocto. Next base: position 35,294,614 of record NC_138657.1, read on the forward strand.
TGTTGACCATGGAAATCTAAGGATGGAACAAAATAAGACCTATAGTCTTTCACCAATAAAATATTCTACCTGAACAGTCATATAGTAATTTTGTTAACCATCGAGTATTCCATAGAGGCTACTTTAAAGGCCACTTAAATACTCTCAGATTTTAAATCTAAAGGGTGTATACAATGGTAAGGGGTATCATGTCTAGATTATGTAAAGTTCACATTCACCATTGACACCAAAGCAAAACTTTACTCAGTAGAAACATGATAAACACAACTGAAGCTAGTTTATAAAAAAAATACTATGCTGAATAAAGTTAAAACAAAGAATATTTTATCTTTCAGCAATTAACTGTACAGCACAGCCATTTCACTATCTCATTATGTGAAAGAACACAAAAATTCCAAACCACTGAAAAATGGTAAGGAGTCACAACCACCTTTCAGATTGTCAAGAAGTGCTGCTATCACTTTTTTTAATCCTCTCTCTTTAAAATCAGTTTTACATGTACTTATTGTAATGCACGGAGTTTAAATTCTTTCTCATGTATTCCCCTCAACACTTACTGTGACATTCTTTGGTAATTTTGACTAGTGTGTCAAAAATTATTGCTACTTACTGTCTTGAGTTATAATCATAGAACTACAGAATCACAGAACATCCAAGATTGGGAGGGACCTCAAAAGATCATCTGGTCCAACCTTTAATGGGAAAGGGAGCCTAGATGAGATTACCTAGCACCCTGTCCAGTCATGTCTTGAAATCTTCCTGTGATGAGGACTCCATCACATCCTTGAAGAGGTTGTTTTACAGTGAGAAGAACAGTCATACTGGAAAAAAATTCTTTATGTCAATATGAAACCTTTCCTGGTACAAATTATACCTACTGCCCCTTCTCTTCTTCATGTAGCTCCTTGTGAAGAAGTAGCCTCTGCACTCTTTGCAGATACCCTGTAAGTACTGGAAAACTGCAATCACAGACAGGATTAGTTCTTTTACGTGGTAATGACATCTCTGCTAGTAATGTCCCCAATTGTTCTCATTTTTGGCCTGCATCAGATCCAAGTTAAACACCTGGATTATACATTTCCAATTCTGCAGTTTTCCCTCTGACTCTTATTGGGTTTTGACAACACTGGATCCCCTGCTGGAAAATGCAGCTCAGTTATCCAAAGAGCATGCAGAGTCAGGTGGTAACACCTTCAATAACAGGGGTAAAGAGAAACCTTATACGTACAGAAAGGTAGGCAAGACTGCAGTATTTTCTTCCGTAAAGGTCTTCAAAGCCAGTGTATATTTCATCTGGACTCATGAGTTTGTTGATACATCAGAAATTCTACTCTTAGTGACAGCAAAACTCTATCTGGCTGAGTGTCTAGTTTCCAGCAGCAGCTCTCCGTAAGTATCTGCTACCAAAGTATTAGAAAGTGGTCATGTAGAGAACTGTCCTTCCTTGATAGATACTTCCAGCAATCTTCAACTCAGCCAATTTATTAGTTTATATGACTTTTATTATGCATATTTTGCAATGATCTAGCACACACTGGAGAGGAAACTAAAATCTGAAAAATCCATCAACAGCAAGACAGAATAAGTCTAATATCTTATTAGCATGAAAACTGCCAGAGAACACAGAAACACAAGAAATGTTATCCAGACACTTCCTTTTATTAGGACACTGAAAGAGTTTAAGGTACAAATGTTTTGTGTTAGTTGTAAATATCTCCTCTGTTTAAGCAGCATTTACAGCTCATGTACATTTCTTGAGTCATCTTAAGATGCAAGACACTGTCGCGGTAGCAGCTTCATAGATCAGTGAATGCCAGCACTCCACAACCCTGTTTAAAATAATAAAGTCCAGATGGAGTGACAGAAAGGAGACAGTACACCATTATGTGCAGGGACTGGGATCAAATTTCAAAAGTGGGGGAAAAAAAAAGAAATAATCAAAGTTATTCAGCCATACCTCTCTCTCTTTCTTAATACTCTCCTTATGCACTTCACCTCGTATTCAAAAATAATGATTACTCTAATAAACAGAAAAGGCATCTGTAGGTTTTCCTATAAAAACAATGAACCTACACAAATAACAATCAATTATTTTTAAATACTCAAGGAAAACAGACCTCTTTGTTAAAAAAAAAAAAATATATATATATATATATATACACATATCGTGTAGACATGCTTCTTCAAGCCAAAATGCCTTCATAATATAAATTATTTCCAGTCCATCCCAGTCCCCACATATTGCAAACAACTGCTTTCACCAGGACAATTTCAATAAATGTCCACCTTATTACACTTAAAATGCATTCATTCTCAACTATCAAATACTAATCCTTCACAAAAAAACCCCAAAACATTTATTTTTGATCACTATTTATTATCCTGATGCTCCCACTTATCTGAAACTCTGTTCCAAATAGCTGGCAGAGCAAAACACATAAAATCAGTCAAATTAAAATTAAGAATCCAGATATTTATTTACAATAGAAACTTTGAAGACTGGGATAAGGCCCTTATGCATTTGATTCACCTCACAGTATCCTGCTGAACTGCTTTCCATTTATTTATAAAGACCCCAGTCTCGCTCCCACATCTGAAGAAATGGATGAAAACGTCCTTCTTCGTCCAAATATAACCACAAAGCAACTACTACAGGCTTGTTCATATATTTATCAGCCTAGAGCACTGAGAACTTAAGCACCTTAGCAGGCTTCTGATTTTTTAATGTCAAAAGTTTAACCAGAATCACCTGCTGTCTTCCTAACCCCAACCAAATTTTTTTCCCCAGAGCCATCCTTCTCTTCATCTGCTTGCTGTGTCAGAGACATTTATCAAAAAAGCCAAAATGAAGAGTGCCAGACATGCTTAAAATGGCCAGGGATATTCTCTCCGCCAGCTACATCTCATAAGTGTCTTAATTTCTCAGAGATCATGTATATAACCTGTCAGTAAAACACTCATTACAACAGTACTCCGTTATCAACCATAACGTTATCAACCATGTGTTCGCTATAATGTCATCTAAAGGCTTCTTTTCTATATTCTTGTAAAAAACAAATCGACAAAGGCCATTTTACCAATGTTTTAATGCTGAGTATGTGTTTGCCAAGTGAATCAGATGATAGTACCTCTTAGCAACATACTTGAACTGTTGTTCCATCAGAATCACTTAGTCACAGCTTTGAAACTGCCAGAAATCCCACTCTGCTTCCTGTCAATTCAGGTACTATCACCTCACTTTAAAGCAGAAAAACACCAAAAAAACCCAAACCAAACAAACAAAACCCAAACATAACAACAACAATAAAACCCAAACCAAACAAATAAAAACCCCAAAGCAACAAAACAACCCCATGTATCCAAAGAATGTTGCTAGTTCTCAAAAGTGCCAACAAAAAATTTCCTCCATTTGCAGACACTCCAAAACAAAATGCAAGAAGTGACTGCAGATTCTGCAACCTACTATTTCAATGCTAACTGGTTATTTTGTTACCTTCACTGGTTTACCTTGAATCCCCAAACCATTTATTATGCTGCATTGGTATCCAAGTACCTCATTTGTTCCCAGCTTATACATCAAAAGTTTGAGTTTACTTGAATATTCAGGTTTCAATTATCAAACCAAAATGGCTCACAGTCTCAAAGTATAGTGATAAGTTTTTATTTCCATTTCTCACAGTCTCTGAAGATCTTGAGAATATTGATTGTTCTGCACTGCAGTTCCAGTCTGTAAAATGGGAATCATCTTCCTTCCCCACTTTTTTGCTCTGTTAAATTCTTGGTTTGTCACAGGCTTTTACTCACTGTTAGAGAAAAACTTAAATGTCAGTGCAACAGGATACTCTTTTCACATGGGGATGAATGCTTCTCTACATTGCACAGATAATGGTTTGACTATTTTGAATAGTCAAGCAATAATCACAAAAGTGCCCCAGCACAACTTCAGCTGGTTTATCTAAATATATACTAGTGAGAAGATTTGAAAGCCAGCACAGAGACAGTCACTATGAACTGAAAGAGGCAATACAGACTATGCTCATCTGATGCAGAATATTCAACAAAATATGGTTGATCATGCTACAGAATTTAATCATATGACAAGTAAAAATCTGAATCAAACATGATTAAACCTTTTATTTAAAGAAGGATGTTTCTCTAAAATAGTCCTGTAGTCCTTATAGCAGCAACCAAAAAGGTACATAAGTACAAAACAACCCAGAATACAGATCAGGCAGAATACAAAGTTTTTAAACAGGCATTCTCAAAGCAAAAACCTGAAATACATAGCTACAGTTTTTATTTTATAAAAAGATACAGCTTACTGTCATTCTTCCTTACCAGCTTCCTCTGACTGATGTAATGTGTCCATCAGTGTAACGTCCATCTGTTCTTACTGAAAATCCTAACAGCATAACCTCCACATATTGCTATGTAATTAAATTGGGGGTTTATGTGCACCTATTGTGTTGTATTTCAGTAGTATTTGTACCACCTAAACTCTTATTAGCTACCTGTGAGTACTCCCCTCTAAGGTATAGCTGTTCAGCGATAAAACTTAGCACACGCCATTTCAGTGCTTCAAAGTACTGTGACTAAGCTAAGTATTTAGCTCATGTTTCAAAATCTTGGTTCATTCTTCATGCTGCTTATGACTTGTATTCAAGACCGGTGCAAAGTCCCCCTGACTGAACACACTGTAATGGAATTACACCAGTTTCACAATTCAGAGGTTTCAGTTTAGCCGTTTTAAAGTTAACTGTATGAAAAACCTCACCCATAATATCAAAGATGCATATAATTACGTATTAAATGCAGGAAGCAAATAGTATTTAATACAAATTTACCATTTAGATAATGGAATTCTCTGGCCAGGCATTTGTAAAAACCGGCTTCCAAAAATGGTTACAGAAAGACAGAAACAAAGCACTGAAGTTCCCCTTGTAATTCAATAATAAATGATATAATACAGCAAAAATTATCTCTTAATGTGTTATTTTCTCCCTTTAAGCATATTAGGAACAGCCTATCTTCATTTGGGGTGGTGGGGAGGAATAATCCCTTGAAATTTATTTGAAGTTCCTACATTCTGAGAATACGCAGAGAAAAATACACATTTTAGATGTTTTTGGTGAAAGCTGAATGTTCACATACATTTTTAAAAACATTTCAGGTTTTGAAGAAATAGATTTAGAACTTTTAAAGATGCAACTTAGGGAAGAGTTATCCCCTTTTTAAGGAATGCTAGTAAATGGCAGAGTTTGAACTGAAAGTAAACTCTGTCATTCACCAGTTCCAAAATTCTGCACTCTTCCCCTCACTTGCATTTGTACCATTCTGGAACAATTGTGTTACTCAGTCAGGTTTCAGTGCCATCAGTGAAAGAACTTGAATATCTGAAGTCACTATACAGTGTAAAACGCTCATCCTGATAATTTGGGAAAAAGAAATCCAAAACAGCACTCTAATTAAACACAGACTGTGCAGCGTCCTTAAGAAGTGATGCAGCTTTGTCCAGTTCTTGTTCTGTTTGTTCCACTGTTATCACTACTCGAATACTAGAAAAAGAAAACCAGAACATACATGGTAAACTTTACTCCTTGCCTTCAGCTTTAGACTTTTCTTGTACTGATTTTAACACATTAAGATCACTAACTCCAGGGAAATTATTATCAATTCAAATTCAACCAGGAACAAGACAAGACTAAACAGAAAAGGTCAGACTACTTCCTGCCCCCTCTTCCCTCCCTCTGAAATTTGATTGTTACCTTTTTCAACTGCAGATCTGCACATCATGGAAATGTGCCTGGCAACAGGCAACATGCTGATCACTGAGATTTAGGTAGTTTTGATACAGTTATTTCTGGGTATTAGCATCCTGTAACAGCGACTGAAAATATACCTCAAAATGGAGCCTTTCCCGGCTTTACAGGACCAATTATTCAGTCAAGCCTACTGAACAAAACCCCATCATCGTATGAAAAGAGATAAAGTATCATATTGAATAAAATGAAATAATGTATTGACTTTCTACTAACCTGGGCGGAGGAAGACATTTTTCTTCTTTCTCCAGATAGCGGGCCTGAGTTAATGCAATACCACTATTCATGCACTACAAATAAAGAACATACAGTAGTCGTCAATCTGGGAACTTCTAATGGCATTTCCTTTTGATCACCAAGTACATATAACTAACTTTTATGAGTTTGATGTCAGGATAACTTTAAGTTCCTTCTCACATGAGGTTTTGAAGGTTGTGCAAAATCACCTCTGATTTTGATACATCATAAACACATAGAACAGGTCAGCATGTACTTTCTTCAGCTTTCCTCTCCAAGTAATCAGACAAAAATGCTGTATTAAGTAGGCTATTAAATCATATTTAAGTATATTTCAAGGAAATCAACTTCATAGTTTCTTTTTTTTGTGTAGTCTTGTTTACCTGCCACCTGAAATATAAAACTTTCTCATCAACCTTCATCTCCTCCATGTGGGAGAAAGAGAGCCAATGTGTATTGAAGATGGAAAAAATACAACATACAAAACATGAGATTCTTCACACAAAAAGAGCCAGTTTATGGACTCAAACACACAAAATTACAGAAAACTAGACCTCAACTGGTTAAGATACATCACCAGAACTCTGTTCAAACAATAGCCATTATTTTTATGAACAGTGGAGAAGTCTTCTAAGCAACAGTTTTATATACCGATTTAACTTGAGTTTTGAAGCACATAAAAGCAAATAATTATTTTCTGAAGTAAAATATCAAATATATATTTTAATCCAGTGCTACAGAACTAAAGATCTCAAGCAATAAATGGTTAGAAGATGGCCTTTATTGTAGCCCTACAGCCAGCAAAGAAACTGAGTTTCTTGCAGCTCTGACAAGTTACCCAAGAAGCCTCCATACCCATATGCACTTTATTACTCACATTCGAAGGCAATGATATATTTTAACTGTTATGGGGACACTTACATAATCCACAACTCTTCTGAGTAACTTCACATCATCTTCTCGAGATCCACAGCTCTTTTCCAACTGCAGGTGCAATGCTGGAGAAAAAGATTCTCCCACTACTTTTAAGCCAGAAATCCTAAAACAAATACAAAGCCTTTAATGCACATCCTACTTGAACATAGGTGTTAAAGTTCTGGATAGCAGTGTTTCCACTTTCTATGTGGTGAGAGAGAAGAGAGAGATATTTCATTTTCCTAATACTAATGCAGACAAAAGATACATGCATTTCAGCTTACAATAGGCAAAAGATAATACAAATTATCAAATGAATGTCTTTAAGGAGTTTACTAAATGTAGTTTCAGCAAGTCTGTGTAATAATAGTTACTGATCCTTTTGCAAATATGATTAATAATTCAGAAATTATGAATGGATCCCTTCAAAGATGTAGTAGAAATGTTCGTGTTAGCCTGTATGTTGCTTATAAAAACACAGCTAGCTAAGTCAAGCCTTTGGAGTCTGTATTAAGAAAATAAATAATAATAAATATTTTGATCCATCTATAAGATAGGAGGAAGAAACATGGTTTATTTTTTTGGCAAGACTTCTGATTTTCAACTATTTCCTGTAGAAAACCTTTACAAGATAATCTGTCATGTAGTAAGAAGCTCCTCTAAAACTAGTTATATTACCACAATTGCTCTCACATCTGTACATGGAGACAGCTTTTAATTGGACTCCTAGAATTTGATTGAATAATTGACATTTGGTTGTCAAAAATTATTAACATTTGATTGTCATTGTCCTGACACTTCATATCATCATATTCTGGACTTAGTTATTCCCCTCCAAAAAACTGTATCCAATACCCAAGCAAGACCTTTTGTCTCCAAAATTAACAACTCCCATAAACACATGTCCACAATCAGCTGTAATTTTGATTTCCTGACTTTGATGAGCTTGCCTCCCATGCATTGTATATGTATACCCTCATTTTCAAGTGAGTTTTCTATTTTTACAAAGTTCAAGACTCAATGAGAGCAGAAGAGATGTTAAATCCATAAACAGCAGAACTGGAGCCTTTAGAAGAGAAAACTGGCACTACAAACACACTGAAATCAATTACAACCTTGAAAAAATAAAATTATACTCTAGCATTGAAATAATCTTGCATTATTTCTACAATGCTGTTTCAGTTCACAATCCACTCCAAGAAGACAAATCAAATTGCTATTCTTCTTCAGCCACAAAACTGCAAACATTCTGTTGTCATCCACCTACACTTGAAAACTAACCAAACAGGTGATTTCTTTAACACACAAGTACACACACTGCATTCGTATTACTACTGCATGCATATCTAGGGATCTGGGATACAACATTTGGTAACAAGAAGGACAAGGAAAAGCACTCCAATGTCCAGCTACAAGATAGAAAGACAATACACAGTATAGCTGTAAAACATATCCATTCTTAGTTACATTCCCTAGGAGTGACATGACTCATGAGAAGAAGCATTCTACAAGCAGGGAAATCAGACTAGAAGTCAGATGAAGTTTCATTGTAATTTAAATCTATTTGCTGGAAAACAGAGTTTAAGACAAGTTACTAAAACAATTAGGTTTTGTTTAGAGAGACACAGTATTAGCTTCTAGTTAAAAAACAGACATAATTCTTTAATTGAAACAGATAATCATAAACTGTCCCCTCCAAAGTTTTAATGAGAAAAGATGAGTAGGAAGAAAGCCGTGTATCACATCCATTCAAACTGAGTACTTGCCTGAACAGCATACTTTGAATTTGCTATACACTTACTCATAGAGGCTGCTTACAAGTTTCAAATTAATTTTCATCTCAGAACTTTTTCTATTAGTCACAGCTGTTGCATACTGAAGTACATAATTCATCTTACCCAACTATTTGAAGAAACCCAGGAGTTTTACATGAGGCCTTCTGATGGCAACACCTTTCCTGTAAAGTATTAACTATGTTTTTCTGAGCTTCTGTCAAATCAGGGTTCAACAAGTACTTAAGAATCCAGTGCATGCACACTGTAACACTCCTGGAATCAGAATTCACTTTCCTAGGAAATGCTGGGAAAGCTTCATTTTCAAACAAAAACTTCCACACAAAGGAGAGAGTATCCTGAAATATCTGATTTTGAAGTAACAAAGGAACAAAACTAGCCTCCTGAACTCCAATGCTCCTTTTAAGGCTAGTTCTATATTAGTAAATTAAATATGCCTTGCACTTTTCTTTGCCCCTGTGGTGAATGGGTATGGAATGACTCATCCCTTCCAATCCCTAACATTGTGTGATTCCATCCATACTTTCAAAATCTGAGTCACCATGTCAGAGTGGCCACATCCAAACTGACTACTGGGAACATCTCCTGGTTTTCAAGGGATACTACCTACCACAGTTGTGCTTTTTAAAAAAACACAAAATTCTGTCCCACCCATCCTGGCCCCCTGCAAGAGAGCTTCTTTGTTTCTGTTCACTAAGACACTAAATATTTTTAAATACAAGACAGAAATCTCCTTTATCTGAGATTGTTAAGAAAGCTAAGAATATTCCTAATTTCTGTTAATCATCCCATCTTTTATTGCATTTGCATATATTTTATAAACTGACATAGACAATAAGCAAGTACTTCTATGCAGGATTCAGAAGAATTCTTCCATTTCTCCTACAAACCAGCACTTGGCTTATACCCAGAACAGGAATGAACACCAGATATTCCTCTAACTTGCAACACTACAGTTTCTTCCCCCACCATTGTCCATATAAAGACCAACATTTTTTGAACATTAATTATGCATTGGTCCTTATATATCAAGTCCTAAATTCCATGTGTTAGTGACACTTTGGCCAAAATAAAGTCTTCCTTTACTTTTAATTTGTTCCTCTCACTGTATTTGTTCTATCATGAGAAAGGAGAAGAGCTGTGTATTCTTTCCCACTTTCTTTGTGTACAGTTCTACCACCATTTAACACTCTTTTAAACCAACAGTTAGTTCCACTCTGTCATAGTGAGAGCACTGTAAAGAACTGTAGTCAAGCAGCAGCCATGGTTAGGCAAGGAAGATGAGTGCATGTAATACCACAGCATTAAAAAAAAGCTTTTTTCTGAAAACTTTGCCTTCTTTTCCAGCAATCACACACTTCTTCTAGTGTGGTCATTAATTGAAAGAAAAAACAACACACTGGACCCTGCAAATGTTAATTCAAATCTTCTCTCTGATGTTGCTTTATGCAATTGTTAGGATAGTTTTCATGCTACAGGGCTTCCCAATTCCCTGGTGCTATTACATCTTTCAAGTTTTCCTGTATGACCTAGAAGAACTATTTATTTTGCAATTTTTGGGGGCCTCTACATTACCATATTTTGCCACAAGGCAAAAATACAAAAGTCCTATTACAGACACGCAGGTATTTTGCCTACTTGTTGATTTGTGACCATACTAATCACTGAATTTAAGTGAAAAAGTCGAATCAATCACAGGATGGAAAAGTACCAGCCATGACTTATTCACTTCTGGTTTGTCCTGAATATTAACAAGTAAAAGGCTGATAATTTTTCCTTTTATTTTTTTCCCACATTTTAAACATATTTATAATTATAAACTAAAAATGACAGGTAGAGAAGAATATTACAATTATTCTTCTTTTAGCTCAATCATAACATTACTAGGAAAGAAGAGATGCTAATAGTTTTCAAGTTACTCTAAAATTTTAATTTCAAGCATAGAAGCACCTGGCTATCTTTGACATGAAAGCCTATGCATTTTAAATCACGTGGAAACAAACCATGTAGAAAGAGAACACAGCCAAAGGAGACAAGGATTATTTGATGGTAGAATTATTCCAAAGAAGCTGAATGTAGCTAAAGTTTTAACGTAAAACATATACTAAGCATGAAACTACACATTTGGAATAACAAGCAACTCACACTGAATAACTAAGTGACTAATACTGCAAAAAATCAGCCAGTATAATAAATTGTGCATTACAGATTTTGTGTGCACGTTTAAACATTGTTCATTTCTGTAACACGTAACAGAACACTTCTGAAGAAAATTATTTGTAAAATACCAGCTAAGACATCTATTCTGCATATTAAACAGTTGTTGAATACTCACAGTAATTTCTATATTTTTTAGTATCAAAACCTGTCAGGAAAAAAAGCTATTACTCAGGATAGCCATCTTTTAAAACAGGATAGTGTTAGGAAACTTTAAACAGAATCCTGACTTTTCAGATAAATTCTAGGAATTTTCTATGTGCCTCTATAATAATGAGTACTTTCTATTACTATTCACCATTCGAGTCTCACATGTAAGAACAATATTGTACTAAAAGTGATTGCAAGATGCGCTGAGTTGTCTGAAAGACCATCTGTTAAGCTACACCCCAAATGGTTTTACTTAAACTTTTTTTTTTTTCCCCAAATGCTTATCAACACTCTCCTGAAGACTTAAATTCGTAAGGGATTGAAAATATCCTCACTAGCATTAAGGTGTAATCTCATTTCTATATTTGTATAGGGATTTTAAAAACTTGGACTTGTCTTAGCAGCATAACAGAGACAGCTGGGAAAGCTGGTATGTCTTCATTTAAGACATACATTACTTAGCATACATATCACAGTCTAAGCATCTCTAAAGCCAGAAACAGATTTGGGCAAGGGCAGTTCTTTAAAGCTGGTATTACGGAAGCACAGTCAAATCAACAACAGCCAGAAAAACACCAATAGACACACTTACCCCTGTAAAGCTTTGTGAATTCGTTCGCATTTAGCCCGGAGAGTCTGAAAAATGTCTACACACACACATACACAAAAATAAAGGAAAGGCTTAGATATCCTGTTTCTGTATTACATTTCTGTAAGTATAAAACTTTTTTAAAAGCATTTGGAAGGAAAACAAAAATATAGGTATCTATCGAAGTACTACATCTTTTCACTACTCTTCATAATGTTCCTGATTCCCATTTCTTCCAGGAAATGACAAATGCATTACTTGCCTTTATCTTGTTACTCCAGCTGTGTTGGTTCATGATCATATGGAAAGGATGACACAAACACTTGGTAACGGGATTGAAATGGCAGGTCCAGCTTATTTATATCTATAAAATATCTACAGCCATGCAGACTCTCTTCCTTATTCTTTTCACCAGGTCACTGCAGATCCTTAAACAGGGAACCGTGACTCCTGGATCTGCAAACCTTGGTTCTTTTCCTCAGTAAAGGTTGACCCTCCACTACAGCTAACAGTCCCATAACATACTCAATCTTTTCTTGCATTTGTTTAACTTCTGAGGACTAGGCGTGGGCTACCCAGTAGTTTTTATTTAGTTGGGACGAATTAAATACTGCACCTCTCTGCAGATGTTCTCAAGTCTCTTGACGCTAATGAAGGTTAAAAACAAATTCACACAGATTTGGCCAATTTTGTCCTTTTCATATGCTTCTTACCTCCTCCACCCCCTGCCAAGAAATGTCTCTTAGATTCTAGCAACAAGAGCAATTATCTGATTCCTACAGTGGAAACTCCTGCCTGCCACCTTTATCCATAGGTCCTGTACTTGGTCTTGTCTTGAAGCTTACTTGGAGAAGAAAAAAAATTATGTAGTGCAAGTAGAAAGGAATGGGTTGTTCAATCCTGAGGAAATAAATACATTCCCATTTATTTCTCTTTAACTTGTCCTTGCTCCATTTGTCTTGAAGGAATTTATTTTCAAGGAAGAAGCATATCACTAGTCTATAAAGCAAAATAATAACTTCTTATTTGCTTAGTGATAACCATCTCTGTCCCTCCTAGCCTCAACTAACTCTCCCATTTTCATGTGGAAGAAGTGGAGGAAACACCGAAGAATAAAAGTAGGATGGGAAGTTAGGTGAAGAAAAAAATCATGCATGTAAAATTAATCGGCTGAAAAAGAGAAAGGACTTAGAAGACTAAACAGATGAGGATTGAAGTAACTCATACTTCTCTCAACTAATTTTGGGTGAAGAAAGACTAAAAAATAAGATTTTCCTGAATTAAGTACCTGGATTATCTTCCATAATATTCAGAGCTTCAATAGCAGCAGCAGCTAACAAAGGAGGTAGGGATGCAGAAAAGCAGTAGCCTTGACCAGACAATCGCTGTGGGGGAAAAAGAAAAAATAATAATAATTTTTAAAAATCACTTTTTTGTTTATAGCAGTATAGACAATGTTTTAAAAGTTAATTCATGTACATTTAAACAGCCTCTCCTCCACTCTTCCAGGTTCATGGAGGATTTAAAGTAGGTCTCCATTCCACCTGCAATATTTCATAGAACCAGACAGTTTCTGTATAGAATCAAATGTTGCATATAAATTATAACACTCCTTGGAAATTGATACTATTAACTAACTCTTATTTCTAATTAATTAATCCTGCCACACCATATAAAAATGAGACCTGGCTTACCTGATGGTCAATAATAAAAGATCTTCCACAGCAAAATCCTCCAATAGAAGCCAGTGAATTTTCCATGTTTGCACTAATAAGATCTATATCATCAATCTGCCAGTTAAATTGACAAGTTATTAACAGATGTTTTTGAGCACATCAAGTCTATAAGGTAAATCTATTAAAGATGTATATTTTTTCATATTACCATCAATACTAGAGAAGATCTACCAAACTATCACATATTAAAATGAAGCTACAAGTGAAATAAGGATTTTAAGCAATATAAGAGGACTTGAGAAATTGAGATCTATGGATCTGTAGCTGATTTACATAGGATCACACTTTTCCATGCATTGCAATGTGAAGAACATAAACAGAAAAAACAAATTACATAGACACAGGTGACAATTCCTCAAAGCACTGTGACAGCATGCTTTAAGAATGTAATTAGTCCAACTGAAGCCAGTAGGAGTTAGAATGTGATCAAAATTGACCATAAGTCTAGTTAAATCAGAATGTGAACCTTAGAGACACAGTTGTCTTACTTCACTTGTTAGCTGCAAACATGCCAGGCTCTGTAATGCACACTCATGACCACTGCTACAAATTCCCATTCTGAGCAGACAACACTTTAAGATTATGTTTGTAAATGAATTTAACATAGAAGAAAATTAATCAGATGGCACTTGGTAAGCATCATGGTAGCGTTGTTTGCTTCCTTTTCTAAAGCTGTTTAGCATTCATTTTTCTATTTTCCACATTTAGTATTAAGACACCTACAATTAAAACAATAGCAGATAAGAGAAGACTGAATGAATTCTCAGAATTTGATATTTCACTTCCAAGCTGAACTTGGACACTGTCAGAATGTAGTGAGAGATGCTCCACACTAAGACACTGGCAATCGAAAGAACACTTCTTCGTTCCCCAGCTCAGGTGGTTGTGATAGCAAACAACTGCAAGGACACTGCTTAGGATTTCCAAAGTACTCTGCAGCTGAATAAACACTACAAAAGGTAGACTCTTGGAAAAATACTTTGGCTTAACCTGTTAGTAGAGTAGTAAGACAACTTATTTGAAAGAACCATCAAAAGCTTCATCCTACATGGTATTTCAAAAGGATGGACCCAATTTGAAATCACATTTCTTTGAAACTGGGTCTACATTTTTCAAACACCCTCTATATTTCCCTCAGAGGAGTAAAAGGCAATAGAGCAAGGCACACTGGTTATACACTGAAAAGATTTTTCTGACTTAGCCCTAGCCTCCAAATATTTCTGTGCAAGTATGATACTTTCAAGTGTATGTGGCTGGAAAATACTCATCTCACTGAGTGTCCAAAAAAAGCATAAAATTATGCATTGTAATAATTCTTTTGTTATCTTCCCCATTAAACATAAGTAAAATTACTTCAAGTAAGCACATGAAAGAAAAGTGCCAAGATCTGAATGATTTAAAACTGACAAAGTATGTGTAAATTTCTATTGTACATTACTAAACACTGCTAATGCTACAGGTATAAGAAATCTATTGCTCAATTTGCTCCTGTACAAGTCTCTTGCTCACAGCAAAACTCACAAAAAAAGCACTTACATTTATTCCAAAGTGTTCAGTAATTCCTCTTCCATGTTCTCCAAGGACCCCAAAGGAAAGGCTCTCCTCCAAAAATATTCTCACTTTGTATTTATACTTCAATTTTATCTAAAATAGAGCAAATTATATAAAATACAAGTTAAGCTCATCAGAATTTGGTAAGAAAATGCATGGGGCAGATAAGGTAAAGACAGACAAGTACAGTATCCTGAATACTGCAAATCTGTCAGCTCTAGAGTCGTGTTCTGGCATTAAGACATTTTAAAAGCCTTCAAAATTCTTCCACCATGTAAGACTAAATTTCATAAATGTTCATATACTAAAACAACTTTGATTTTTTCTTTTAAAATAAGCTATCTAGTACTTTCAAGATGATGTATTTTCACAGCATTTCTTCCATTATCTACTAGAATTAGTCAATTTATGCTGAATAGCAAATGTTTTCCTTGGAGTCACTGTTTATGACAAGGTTTTTTTGCAATTTTGGGGGGGTTGGTTTAGATATTACTTAGTTTAATGATTCAGTATCATACAGCATAGCTGAAAATACAGTATATTTTACAGGTTAAAAACTAAGATCACAATCAGATATTCATTTGCAAGTCTCATTACGTATAGCTTCAGAATCCTAATCCTGATCAGAAGTTTCAAAGCAATGTAAGATGTGGAATTGCTGTTTATCAGTAGAGTTTAAGAAAGCAATAAGGTAAACAAACTGCATGCAGAGCTTTTCTGTGTAGGCTTAACTATATGTTACTGTTATTTCATCAGCCACATGTTTTCATATGGAGAGCCTAAAAGGCAAATTGAAACCACTTACCAATTCTGGAAGAGGGCAAACATCTCCTGTGTTCATATATAATCCTTCCACTACAATAAATCTTCGAGTTACACGGGCCTTGCGAGGATTCTTCAGAGAAAGATATGGTTTCAGATTATATAAATTGTTACTAACAAGCAAGGGGCTCTGGAGATTTTTTGATAGAGAAGGACAGTAATGGGAAGGGAAGGAAGGTAATGTCTCTTTCAAGTAAGATTCTACTTAAGTTTAAATAGTGTTTATCATTTGTAACAGAAATTGTAATGCTTCATTGGACTAGTGTTTTTTTTTATTTTGTAATAATTTTAAAGCTTTTAACTCTCACACAAGATTTAAAATGCCTTGTTCTGCAACAAATCATAACAAACCCATACAACCACAAAATAAATACTAACAAATCTTTGCCTCTATTATATTAATCATTAATCTGAGCATTTAGAAGGCTTTGTGTTTTGTGCACCAGGATTCTCAATGCAGCACAAACACAAGTAGTGTCTTCATAAAACACAATCCGTAAGTATTTGTAACATTCAAGTTACAAACTCCTTGTTCGATCTCTGGACAACAGAGGCAAAAAGAATATCCTGCACTGGTTTCTGTTTAAACTTCAATGGTTTGATTTTTGTTCTTTTAAAATGTCATATCCTAGTATTTACTTTAAACGTGTTTATATCTTTTGAGCAAGGACATTAAATCATGCTTCTTACCTTTTTCAGTTCTTGTATAAGGATTCAGAGAACACCTATTTGACTTTTCTGAGTGGTAGGCACCAAAACTAGGCACAGTCCACTCTGTAAACTGGACCAACTCTAGTGGTATGATCTACCCTTTCCTAGTCAGTACATCTGAGTTAAACACATATGGTCTATATCAAGCTCTTGGCCACCAACTTTATGTTCACATTCAGCTAATTACATTAAGAAATGAAGCATGCAGCTAAATCAAAGCACTCTGCTCTAACAAACCAAATGTGTTACACAAATTGCATCACTAGTCTGTCAACCACATCTAAAAACTCATGTAAAGATTATCTGACAAGATGTATCTTCCATTAAGGTAATGTAACTACTGTGTTGTCTAGAAATTTGCTATTAATCAGATCCATTACTGATTTAGACTGATGTTAGCTGATTTGCTTATAATTACGCAGTTCATCTACTTTATTTTTGTGTTAGCACAAAATCGGCTTTCTTCCAATTGTCTGTAACTTTGCAGCATTCTGTGAACAAGGTACATAATGGTGATAGCTCTTCAGCTAATTCTTTTAAAATTAATTAAGTTATCTGTACTAGCTGATCCTGATTTCAGTAGCTGCTTTTGGACACCCTTTTGTATTCCTGTCAGAATGAGAAGGAAGCCAACAAACTGACCCAATTTTTTCAAGAAAGAGAATATCTTAAGAGTTGAGTGCAAGATAGGGGAAGAGTCTAAGAAAAAAAAATAAGAACCATGTTGATTTTATAAATTACAAGGTTAGGACTAGCCATTTTTGTGCTGATTTTACAGTGCAGCATTTAAACTGATAATTAACTTACATTATTTATTAGGTAAATGCAGTGATAAAAATTTCTAAGTCAAAAAAATAGTTCCATAATAGTTTTTTTAAAAAATAAAATAATCTCACACTTCAGTCATCTGCCCATAAAGGTATTCCCCCACTACCAACACCTGTAAGCTCACTTCCACTGGTTATGCAGGCAAATGCAACTAAATATATATATATATATTTTTAAATCCACCTTAATTACATAAGCAACATTAACTATTCAATAAATATAGGAAAACCAAGTAAGTGCCTAGAAGCATTGCATCCATTCATTTATATAACACAGTAAAAAAAAACATGGGGGAGGTGGCACAAAAGAGTACAAATATTTCTTCAAAGGAATGGTACCTTTTGATCTTCAGTCTCTTGTTCCTTCAACAGTTGCTCAAGGTCAGCCATATCATTATGCTTAAATAACTTGATGTTACTACGAGATGCTTGTAAACCCTTCTGAATAGCAAAGCAGGCAGCTTCATCTCTGTAAATACAGCAAGCCCTTCTAAGTTTGCACTAGGTTTAACAATTATTCAAAGAAAGCTGGCTATTAGGACTGTACTGCTTTTGAGCAAATATCTGTACTTAGGTTTAGTTAAAACTAGATTTATTAAAGCATCATATATTTTCTTTACACTTTGAAAACTCATTTCCAAAGCTTCTCAACTTTCCTATGCACTACAACCACTAAAAGCGAGCCAACAGCTTTTTTTCTTGAAGCGTACACTGGTCCTTTTGTTTGCATGTGACACCAGTTTATTTGAGCACAGCATTCCATGGACCGGGTATACTACCACGGTAATCATCCCAGAAACCTCTCACTCCTTCTGCTCTGGGTCTTAGAAAAAAAGTGCCTGTGACATTTATAGTGGTCCTTCAAGTATTCACAATCTGCTTTTTAATATCCTTTGGGAATTAGTATCTCAGCATTCAAAGAACTATCCGTCATTTTTAAGTACTGGAAAAGCAAATCTCTGAGCACAATAGGGTATGCAATTTCACGGTTGCTTAAGTTGAGTAATCGTCTAAAAGTGGCAACTAAATTAAACCTTCTGCACATGCTAAATGTAGTAATTTCAACCAAGTTGATTTTCAATATGGTGAGATCTTTTTTCACTGAGAAGCTGAAACAGTACAAGATAGCTAAATCCAGGATATACTGACATCTTGAATAGTGTGCACAAACAATCCTGGTTGTCCATCTCAAAAAACCTGATCTAGAAAAACGTTCAAAGATGACAAAAAAAATCCATGATCAAATTTATGAAAAAAACTCTGCAAAAGAAGTGAAATAGGCTGCAAGTCTTAAGCTTAGAAAAGGAAGTACTAAGAAAGATTATGGCAGACAAATTGTTGTGGCTTAACCCCCAGCAGGCAGCTAAGCTCCAAGTAGCCACTCACTCCTCCCATGGACAAGTTGCATCAGTTCACTGTCTAAAAATAAAATGCATCAGTTGAAATTAGTAGATGCAATATTAAAAATAGGTACTACTTCATGTTTTTTCTCATAAAATGTTCAAGTTAAACTGTGAAACTACATGTCATAGAAGCATTGTGGATATTAAAGATTTACAAAGGTACTAAAAGAATAACAAGGCTTAAGAAAAATCCATCAACTATTACTAAATCAAAACCCTCCTCTCTGGCTCAGAAAGTTTTGAGTATAGGTACATTGTTTCTCCTGCTTTTTAATTCTCCTTAGAGAAATTACAACTGGCTACTCTCACAGACCACATACTGGGCTTGCTGAATCCTGCATAGCTGGTTTTGTGTTATTTTAAAATGTACCAATATTTATTCAACTAATCCGTTGCAAATATGCATGACGGGAACAACTGTCTTCCAAGGAAGGTGAAAAGCCAGCAGTAAATAGCAGGAAAGCAAATATGACTGTACAGTTTCTCAAGAAGAAAACCAGGTATTAGACTTCTGTTAGTTCTGGCATTCACAAGTTTAGTTTAGTTTGAGTGTGTTGTTGGTCTGTTTGTTTGTTTTGTTGTTTTTTTTCAGCGGAGTGCCTAAGTCTGCTCTTCCACAATAAAAGCAGGAGCTGATTTGATTTGGTGTATTTGGTGAAGAAAAGATACTTGAGCTTTGCACAACAAAATACTTGATCAAAAGCAGCATCATTTTCTAAACAGTTAATTTAATACGATTAACAATACTGAAAAGGAAAAAATGAAAGGAAAACTCTAATCTGCAGTTTCCCTGGTAGATCACAATACTTACACAAACACAATGTCACCTCTTTTTGAATATGCAGGAATTGCACTGGCAATTGTTGCAAATCCGTAGGAGTATATAATAGCTTCCTCTGTCCTCATGAATTTTGCTAGTCGTTCTTCTAATTCTAAGTGCACATCTATTTGAGAGAAGAATTGAAAAGATCTTAGATAGTTTACTTGTTTTCATATCAGAAAGACTATTGTTGCTTTCAGCAACCACCTAATTGAAGCAAACAGAACACTAATTCATAGGAAGAGCATTACAACAAATAACTTCCAAAAAACAGCTGCAACTGATCCAGCCTCACTCAAACTGATAAGTAGAAGCTTTGATAGATCTGAAAACATTTATGTAATGTGGTTCTCTCATGTTCTTATGCAATGGTAATTAAAATCTACTTGTGATTAGACTACAAGTGAACGATGCAGCGCTCATGGACTATGACTAGGGGGCACACTTACTACAGTCAGACAACAAATAGCTATGTAATTTATAGTGATTATGAGGTCCTGTTGGCAGACTGTCAATTCTCCCAAGCTGATGCTTCCACTGCATACAGCATAGCTATCATAACAGAAAACAGCTCTTGTCAGGTTGCATTTACATACCATCTCCTGAACACAGTTCAGCCAATTGAAAAGGTCATCATCTCCACACCAGAGATTACTCACCCTTAAGATAAATCGACACAATTACACACAGAGTGTTTCCCAAACCAATTTGGTTGAAGTGACCCATGTTAGAAACAAAACACCACTAAATCAAAAGATTAAGAAGGTTAATACCACAAGGTGAGTGGATTGTCACTGCAGAAAGGTGACCACAGCATTAAGTATTCTGCCTAAGCAAAATAACCTGTATTAGACAAGCTGTTATTTTAATTGTGCAACTCTATTGCCACTACCTGCTTCTGCTAGAAAATGTTACTCAGAGAATTATGCCTTTTATCAGCTGGAAATAAGCAAGATTAAAGGGCAAATAGAGGTTCTTAGTGTGTGACTTGAAAGATCACTTTTGACCAAATGTTACCTTTCCACAATTATTGGAAGTTCATTGAAACTAAAATCAAATCAGACAACATCAGTTAAAAATACAGATTCTTCAATAGCCTATGAGGCACAGTTATGTCCATGTTGCTATTTCTAGCCAGGGACCAACAACAAAGGTGTAGGACAAAAGGACTTTGTAAATCTCTTTACCATACTAGATGAAAACTTAGCATAACCTTAACCCAAAAGCGCACATCCACTTGATTAATATACTTCTACAATAAAAGTAAAACTTCTATCTCCAAACAGCTCCCTTCCAACCACACTCAAGAGCAATTTTATCTATCGACTGTAAACTATAAATCTTTGACAATGCTTTCCTAATATTTACTTTGGCATCAAAACCAAAATGGAATGGAATTATTTTACTTATTTTTCCACTGGTTTTTAAATTGAAACAAAAACTTTAATCACTTATTATTTGAAAGTTTTCTTTTGCTACTTTGATCCACCTGTATTGGATATACCAAACACTTTGAGAAACCCAGAACAGCCTTTGTTCTCCAAAGTCTCTGGAAGGAAGGATACTGATTTATCTAATCTACTTTCTGACAGAGATTTTAAGCAGTCCTTTTTCAGAATTTTTGTATATTTCCTTCATTGTAATATGGACTTCAGAACCAATCAAACCATCTCCAGTCAGCCTTCAAAACAGGATAGATGAACTTCAATTCAATTATTGAACAAAAATCCCAAGACAGATCTTTTTCTGTCAGCAAGCACCAAACAAAAAGAGACTGGCCACACGGTACTTAAATCATGCAATATAAACAACATTCAGCCAAAAATGTTTATTAGTGAAGCCCTGCCCATAGAGGATAACAAATTATGGGAAACAAGGACAGAACTACTACTTAGAGTGCCCAGCTATTGATACCTACTGAGAAAATATGTTTTGTTTGAGTGTAAAAAACTGCCTACATCCTTTTACTAAAAAACTGGAAAAGATGATGAGACCATCAGAGTTAAAAATGAAAACTTCAGTGCTTCTCACTGAGCTTTACTCAGCAACAACCACAACTACAATGAGAAAGGTCTAGGTAAAAACAGCAGATGAAAGAAATACTGTCAGCAACAATGAGCTAATTAATATAATCAGATTTGTGTTAAGAAAAAAATTTTACAAGCCTAGTAAATTTTACCAAGGGCAAGAACATTTAAGTTCAGAATGATATACAGCATACACAAATTTCATACATCATTACATAAGGGAATGAATTCTTCGTATAACTGTGAGATTAAAAAGCTTTAGACAGTATTAAGGCTTCACTACCATTCTACCATGATAAAAACAGAATACTCCGTGGCTCTCATATTCTTTATTGCAATGATTTGCTTTAGTCTGGTTACATTACTTGGATTAGCCTAGCTTAAGTGAAAACTGCAAACACTGCCTAGAGTACATTTGCACAGAGGAAGATATGATTGGAAAAGCTTTCTATGAAACTATGAAACCTTAACAAAGCTGTTATTGTCCACAACTGCTATGAAGTGCCTGTTTAGTGCCTAGCATGTGCTCACATACAAGTCAAAAGCAGAACTGAGACCAAATCCCACTTTGTCTTTTATATATTTTATCAGGTAGCCAGTCTTCATCTTCACAGTAACACTGAAATTGTGGCTGCAAGGCTATCAACACTAAAAAAAACCCAAAACACCACCTCAGATGTGATAGACCCTCAGCTGTCATTATGGAGAAAATAAAAACGAACAACAACAACATAAAAATTCAGTTATTTGTGAATATAATAGTATTTCAGGCTTATCATAGAATAAAGGCATGGATAAAGTTTTCAGGTATACAGCACAAAGAACAAATCTCTTAACTAAATCTACCAAGTCCCTTCAAACAGGCAGAGATATGAAGAATCAAGTCTCCATTCAAAATAAATTATAACATGGTATCTATGTTTCCAAAGAAAGAGACCTCTAATATTGGTATGAAATATCAGTCCCTAAGAGGGGATAATTCTGAGTGACAACAATTGACAATCATCAACTAAATCCTATATAGTTAAGTAAGAGGAAAATACATAGTTCTGGACACAACATGACTCATTTCCGAAAGTCAAAGCCACAAAAAGTTGCATGAAAAGTTTGAGGCACACAACACTGCTGATGTAAGAAGTTTCTCATTAGAGATTCACAATCCTGCAATACACAAATGTTTGAAGTCAAGGGAAAATGGGGAGACAGTCTGTGATCCAGCAAGAATCACAGAATCAACTGGGTTGAAAAGACCTCAGAGATCATCAAGTCCAACCCTTGGTCCAACTCCAGTCCATTGACTAGATCATGGCACTAAGTGCCATGTCCAATCTCAGTTTAAAATCCTCCAGGGATGGTGAGTCCACCACCTCCCTGGGCAGGCCTTTCCAATGCCTGACCACTTTCTCTGTAAAGAATTTCTTCCTAATATCCAGCCTAAATTTCCCCTGGCAGAGTTTAAGCCCATGCCCCCTTGCCCTGTTGCTAACTGCCTGGGAGAAGAGACCAATCCCCACCTGGCTATAACTTCCCTTCAGGTAGTTATAGAGAGTGATGAGGTCACCTCTAAGCCTCCTCTTCTCCAGATTAAACAACCCCAGCTCCCTCAGCCTCTCCCCATAGGTCTTGTGTTCGAGTCCCTTCACCGGTCTTGTTGCTCTTCTCTGGACACGCTCCAGCACTTGAATATCTTTCCTGAACTGAGGGGCCCAGAACTGAACACAATACTCCAGGTGTGGCCTCACCAATGCAGAGTACAGGGGAAAGATCACTTCCCTTGTCCTGCTGACCACGCTATTTTTGATACAGGACAGGATACCATTGGCCTTCTTGGCCACCTGGGCACACTGTTGGCTCATGTTGAGCTTCCTGTCAATTAGTACCCCCAGGTCCCTTTCTGCCTCACTGCTCTCCAGCCACTCTGTGCCCAGCCTGTAGCTGCAGGGTGTTGTTGTGGCCAAAGTGCAGGACCCGGCGCTTGGTCTTGTTGAACTTCATCCCATTGGAATCAGCCCATTTTTCCAGTCTATCCAGATCCCTCTGCAGAGCCCTCCTGCCCTCCAGCAGGTCGACACTCCCTCCCAACTTGGTGTCATCAGCAAATTTGCTGATGATGGTCTCAATCCCCTCATCTAAATAATCAATAAAGATGTTAAACAGGACTGGACCCAACACTGACCCCTGGGGAACACCACTAGTGACTGGCCGCCAGCTAGATGCAGCCCCATTCACCAGCACTCTCTGGGCCCGGCCCTCCAGCCAGTTCTTAACCCAGCAGGTGTTTATCTCAATTTTAAAACCAATTTTCCATTACTTTTTCTGTAAAAGATATCTCAAATAGCTGAGTATAACAATTTCCTCACTGGTGATGTCATGCAGCAATATCACAGATTATTATACCCTGCTTTGTGAAATGGAGCATTTACCAAAAAAATTCAGAAGCCAATAAACAGCAACTAAACCAAAAGTAAAACCTATACAGTTTGGGTCTTAGGATTAGACCTCTAAAGATGGCAAGAAACAATCCAAGGAATTTCTTACCAGAGAAAATAAACCTTTAACTAGTCAGTTTCAAATAATTGCTAGAAAGAACTGAAGTGAAAGATTCCACAAAACTTAAAACTGGCTTGGACTCAAAAGGCAGGAGGCATTAGTTCACAAGTTTCTTTGAGCTTTTCAATGTTTTTTGAAAAAAAAGCCCGTGCGAATTCCACCAGATCACTGCTGAACTGTGGTCAGTGAGGGAATCTAGCTTCCTGAAAGAGCTCTACTAATCACTGGGCTACCATCACCTTCTTTTGAAATGAATTAAGGTTCTAGGCTAATGAACAAACTACAAGATTAATATCAAAGACTCAATTTCACTCTGATATATACACTCCTAACAAATCACAATAGGTACAGTGGCTGGCTTACCACTTAAAGGACTAGCTTGATTAACTGAGAAAAGTTCAAGTTCGTCTTGAATTGAAGTCAAGGCATGGGAAGCTAACTCTATGAAATCATTTGAATACAATCATGCTCTGAAGAGACTGGAAAGAGACTGGAAAGTTCACAAGATGATGAGTTGATGGTTTTAGCCTGCAACTGTGCGGCTAATTCATGCATTACACTTTGGTTTTCATGCACTATTTTGAAACAGCAATACCAGTAAAGAACTGTTTCCAGAGACTTATATTTAACAACTTGCTACTTCTTAAAATGAAAGAAAGAACCCTCAGTAACACCTGCTTGTGTCACAAAATCTCTAGATTACAACACTAAAGTTATCAGTAAAGGAAAACTTCATTTTGACTACAGTATTATATAAGCTTTACTAATAATCTTTATCAGAGAAATCGGACTGCCCTCTTGTGGTCTACTTAGAAACTTACTAATTCACACTTAAATTCACCATGCATTATCAAATTCTAACACGTTTATTTTATCTTTCTACTATGGTTACCAAAACTAAAACAGATGATATTTAACTTTGCAACTCTCCTCCAAGACCAGCATTATAAAGAGTAAGTAAACACAAAAAAATAATAAGAAACAAAGCCAGAAACAATAAACGCTACTAATCCTTAACAGTAACAGCAAGAAGTGTGTTAGAGGGTAACTATTCTTCATACTGACAGAAATAATGTGTTGCTTATATATAATACTATTTTGGCTGACTTAAGAAACCAGCTTGACCACAGTTAAAGACAGATCAAAGAAATGTACTCACCAAAAGTACCATAGAATCCTCTAGGTCCACAAGTACCAACACCATATTTCTTTAGAGATGCTTGTGCCGCACTCTTTGACAGAAAAAAATTACAAGAAATATTTTTTCATACACTAGATCTCTAAGTCTTCCATATACTTCACACTGACAATTTTGTACCAATGTATACAGGTTAATTCTTGCATCATGCAACATGACCTACTTTATAGGAAGTATAATAATGTACTGAATTATACAAATTAATTTAACACCAAAACTATTTTAGACAAGTGTTTAAGAATCATTCACTGTATTCTCACGATCAGGACATTAGATACTAATCTAGCTTGATAATCAGCTAGTACGTAGTAGGTACACCAGACTAAATGTAGTAAAAAGACAAATTCAAATAGCATAAAATTACAAGTTTTATAATCCCCCTTGCTGCTTTAGAAGCATACTTCCTTGACAAAAACTGTGCCTTCTTAAGTCATTCTTAATTTGAAGATTACATACAAAGAGGAATAACCACAGAAATACAGTAACTGGAAAAGCTCACCTTAACTTTTTCATTATCCAAAAGTCCAAGAAAGTTAAATGATGCAAAGTTTATACATTCCTTGCCATTAACAGTGATTATATGGGTGGGAGGACTGGAAAAAAAATGTCAGACCTATTGTTATGAATGAACAGTTGCTATTTTCATAAACAGTCAAACAGTGCTGGAATTTTGTGTTTCAACAGTGAAAGGCACACAGCATTTTTCAAGAGTCCCTCTTTCCACTTCCTCCTGTGCAGCTGCCAATCAATATTTAAGTTCAGTGTTGAGTAACAAATATACTACCATATTCAGCAAAAGCTGTATTCCTGTATTTTAATAAAAAAATCATAAATACCTTCCTGAGATATTTAATGGTTCCTTGTGGAAAACTTAATTAATACAAAGATGATTGCTGAAGCGGCAAAGTAATATCTATTTGAAAGAAGGAATACTACAAGTAAAAAGGACATTCCATTGCTGCTTACTTTCGTGATAAAAACAAATTTAAAACCAATGTTTTTGTCACAAAGCAAATGCACAATACCAATCTTGTACTGAATGGGGCTCCTGAAACATAGGTACTAGCTGTAAGCAGACAAAAGTATTGTGTTAACTGTTATCTTAAGTATCCAATTCTGTTTAATCCATCACAGTTTGAACAACTCATGTAATCAGGAAATACAGAAAGTGTGAAAACACTCAATATTAACAAATGAACAAGAACAGCAAAAGGCCGAGACATTTTCTGTCCTAAAAAATTATGATTCATAAAAACAGTTATTAAAAACATAAAGATAAAAATAGCTATTACCCATTTAAACACAAACATCACATCTGTGTGCTGTATTCTAAAGCAATCCAGTTTTGGCTATTATACACTTCAATACTACAAAATCAAAAGTTACAATTAATCACTCAAGAGTGTTGAGAAGTTTCAAAGCTAAGCCAAATACAAAACCTTATGTCTGCCCATTTCTGTATGCGTTGTCAAAAATTACAGATGAGATCATATACTATTCCTCAAACACAATAGTTTCAACAAGCTCTTCCCATGTGGAAACTAGCACTGAGCAATTTTCACAATCAAAATTAAACAGGGCTGCTCAAATACCAAATGTCTGTGCAGAGCTGCTCCAGTATTCCAATGGGCATCTTTGGTGTGCAAAGCAAATAAACTGTAAGTCTAAGCTATTCACTACAAATTAAGAAAAACACTGAACTGCCTGAACTTCACTTAAAAAACCTCCATGATTTTGTTTCGTATCAGTTCACTTCAAAAATTAAGCAGGTTGCTTCAACCAAGTAATTGCAAAGCTTGCAAACAGCTTTGGAAAGCTTTCTGCTAACATGGTACATGTGCCGTGCATCTTCATTACTGTCATTCCATGACATTAAATGGACACAAGGTGAAGCAGATTCCACAAAGGAGCAGTCCTGCATTACGGCTGAGCATCTTCTGCGTAGCAGTAGCATATTATACTGATGCACAGCACCTTGTCTTGGAGAATTCACTGCCATTAAAAATACACCTGGATGCGCTCCTCTGTCTTGCTCATCAATGAACTGCATCAAATGCTGCAAGTCCTGTTACATGAAACAACTGCTTAGGTTCACAGATATTCACAAGAGCAGACCAGCATCTATCCATTTTGGCATTAACACAAGGTTCAGTATATTCGCAGCATACTATTGAACCTGGTAAATTTAAAACAAATTGCCTCCACAGCTCCACGTCTCAAACCTAGAAAATACACTCATGTTCATCAACAACTTGCCCCTAACAAAGCTGCAGCCCTCATGATATGGCCACACTTTGCTATCAGAATTTTACCCAAACTTCTAAAGGAACACTCATGGTTAGGCACTAAATATTCATACAAAAGTTTATTCCAGTGAATAATTATATCCAAAACATGGATGCTAACAGAATCATAAACCCTTCCTTTCAACATCAAAAACCACAAGTCTTTGCAAAAGGAAAACAGTGAAACACTTAATTTCTTTCACATTTCTCCCGTCCTCTAGTACAATACAGTTCATTAAGTATCATGGTTAGGACAAGATTGAGCTGGAACTGTAAATAAAACTGTAAATAAAAATATAAATATAAATGTCAAGCTACATTCAAAGAACTTGCCAGTAAGTCCTTCAGGAATTGTTTCTTTTAAGGACTGAAAGCACTCCATCTGTATTGGGACGTCTCACTCATCTCTTAAGTGTTGTATGTATTGAAAAAACAGCCACAGAAGATTATAAAGTTAATAAAAGCCAGATCATTAGTTCCTTTTTATTTTAAAGCAAAATGAGAATCACCATGGAAATTTTGCAGACATACTGTTTCAGGAAATAGGTTTACATTTTCTGAACCACATCTTGTACAACTAATCTATCATGTATAGATTAGTTCACAGAAAGGGAACCACAAGATCTAACTAATTTCTGGACTGTGACCGAGCCATTATAGGTAACTTCTTCACCGCTGACTCAAGATTGGTCACCTTTTTGGTTTGGACAATTCTCTGTGTTATTGGCTTTGCTTATCATTCGGTGTTACTGGGATATGCAAGCGTTCAGCAGAAAGGAGCACACTAACATAAGGAGGAAGTCTGCCTTCCCCTCACAGGAGGTCAAAATTTTTACTGAAGTATTTCATACTTCCTCAGTGGTTATAAGCCTACCCAGGCATTACTGCAAATATGCAATGTTAAACCACCACATACTAAGATAAGGAAGATCTATGTAAATCACCGTTCACATGGACTTTAACACACAGAAATCACTGAGAGAAGACTATATCACTAGCATCGATAGGATCCCCTTAAAGTACTAAGTAAAGAGAGGATAGAAATGCTCTTGAGCTGGAATTAGGATGCACTCTCATTTCTGTATTAATTCTGAAACATGGATTAAGTTTATAGTTCAAGTTATAACTTCGTAGCTGTTGAGCAACATGCAGGACAGTAGTGAGTTGTCAGTTTAAATCTCACAAGACAAATGCCAACTTTTCCCCATAGTTACTATTAAGTTCACCAGTCACCACATATCAACATTCTGTCACAATACATTCCCTAACTGTAAGCACTGGCATGTTCTGAATAATTTAAATGTTTTCTGAGCCAATCTAAAAGATATATTTGTTCAGATTTTTTTCAAACATCCAACACTTCCTTTAACTCCACAGTACTGCTTGTTTCAAAATTCTGAACAATAATACGATTGTTCACATCACAGTTGATTAAAATTGGCCTGTCTTTCCCTAGAAAGACTTTCCTGTGGTGGCAGAATCATCAAAATGGAGCTCTCTGTGACAGCAAATAATTGTGCTCTGTCACTAAAATATTCTAAATTATTAGTGTCACTAGAGAGGTATTAAGAATGTTTAGATTGTAGAAGTCACTAACATAAAGAAATCTGAAGCTTGTGAAAGAAATTTCAAAGCAATTTCTGAAATACTGTGACTCTTACAAAAGTCAGCACCCATTTTAAAAGCATTGTAACACACAAGAAAGTAATGCTGAGCCATAATTTCCTCAAAGAACAACTTTGCCACCAAGCATCTCCACTCCTGATTGGCCAAAGAGAAACAACTTTTCATGAATTGCCAAGTGGCTGGCCACAGTACCAGTTTCTTCTGAAGTGATTCGTGATGATACAGTTTTACCCCAACCTCTACATAGAAGGTGGTAACCATTTTTGGGGGCTACATATTCAGAAAAATGACACAAATTGCTATTAAACAATACAGAGCCATAATGAAGGCAAAGTCATAGTGCCCCTCTTCGCACCCCAAAAATGCAATTCATTTATGAAAGGTTTTAAGGACATGGAAATGCTTAGTACAACATACACTTAAAAATAGAGATACCAAGTATTTCGGTTGAAATAAAAACAAAATTTGTTTTGGTTACATTTACCCTGAAACAACATTGTAGTTGAGAGCTGGATGATCTTTTGGTACAGGAGATACAAGAGGCTCTGGCTGCCATTCTTCAATCAACTCTTCTTTTTCCTGAACAGGAGATAAGAAATACTGCTCAAAAAGGATTTCCATTAGAAAAGAAATTTTTTGGTAATAACCAGTTAGTAATAGTTGTATAAGAAATGATGTATGCTAATAGGTATCACCTTTCTGAGACACTTAGAATTTATATTATCTCTGTACGTTCAACTGAGGGTCTCTGAATTCTTCAAAGGGAAAGGGATATAAAGATAGCCCAGCCCAGCATTAAAGATCTCATATGATGATCAAGAGAAGAGATAGTAACGTGGTGTCCCTGCCAAGTTTTATCAATACTATTTCACTCAATCCATTAATTATTAAAATCCTCCCCTACAGTCTATGTAACTGAATATGAATTACATAAAAATTGAATATAAACTGCCTCACTTTACATTCTCAAGTCTTCAACAGTGCTGTTTAAACAACCATGGCATTAGAATACTTGGCAAAGTAACACACATGTGAGCAGGACACAATGGAGAAAAACTGCCAAATGCTTGAGAAATGGTAATAACAACTACTAAATCACTTATCTGACACCTAACCATGGAGGAATACTGAATGTACATTCATTTTCAAAGTGCTTAAAACTATTTGGAAAACCTCAGCTAGATGATTTTCCAAAGGACATGCAGTGGACCAGCATAACAGGTGCATTAGACTAGTTTCACACAAATTAGCAACCACTCAGGCAAATCACCAACATCATCCTTCATACCATGAAAGCAGAACTTTTCCAGAGGATTATTTACTAACGCAGCAAGACATATCTGATGTTAACAGACTATCTTGGAACAGTATGAATACAATGGGTTTTTATTGTCTATTATTTCAAAAAGCAGTAGAATTTTTAAGGCTACTTATTTCAATACCAAAATATAAATTCAGCAATCATTTTTTGAAAACACCACAGAAATACACCTTTCCGTTTTTGCTTTTTTTCCAAACAGACTGTTCAAAGCCTTTGACGTCAAAACCAAATTAAGATATGAAAAAATCACCTACACACAACAATACAATTAGTCTCCTGCATTTTCATAGCTTTCCTTTTACTAAGCTAATTAATAACTTTGTTTCCAGGTATTTCCAAAGTATTAATTAATATCCCAGGAACTCCACAGAGGTCTATTTCAGAAAAAAACAAAAGGAAATTTCAATAGTCCTGTATTTCATAAAATACAACTTTTATACAAGCATAGTCATTTGTGTTTCTAATATTTTGCAGAGGTTCTTTGAATACCTTTTAATTGAACTTTCTCATGTTAAATTTCCTACTGAAATTTAACCCATGGGACATATCTTTCAAAAGAAACAAAATGCCATTAATATGTGCAACAGAGCTGAATTTAGCCAGTATTTTGAAGTGGCTCCACTTATGTTAGAAAATGTGCTTACTTTCTTTAGCCACCACAGGACAGACCCCAGCTGGAGCCTTGTACACAATTGTGCATATATCGAAATGCTACGCAACATACATACTGCTACATCTGCTACATTAAACTAAGGGATTTTATTAATTTATCCTGTAATAGTGCCATCTTGTAGAAGGTCTAATAGCATATTTCAATGCTTCAATTAAAAAAATCCAAGCGGGTAACTGAGGACCAGAGAACAGAACAATAATAAATTAAGCTTGTGTAAATACTATTGACTATGATTCATTGCTGCATTCTATTATCAACCCTCATGTTTGACGTGGCTCAGCAAATATCTCAAGAACCCTACAGGAAAAGATTTCCAGATGATGCACTCTATCAAGATGAATATGCACTGCAGTACCAAAATGGTGGAAAAGGAGCACCCAAAGTCAGTTTTATCTCAAAGAACCATAACCCTCTATGCTAAACTCCATGGATCCAAGAAAGAGAGTAGCTATTCCATCCTTGTCTCAGAACAGGTGCTAGTATGCATCTCAATCTTGTGTTTCTATTCAAAAAACAAAATCAAAGATGTAATTTATGACTACGTGTGCTGACCCACATCACCACAAGCCAGTAGCTGCTACAGTACAGTCCTCTCCCAGACACATACATGTTCCTGTTCCTTGTGTTGAGATAGGCAGTTACAAAACCAGACAATAAGCTTGTTCAGAAAAAAGATCAAGATGAAAACTAACTCAGCAAAAGCAGGATGGATATACAGCAAAGTAGTTCCAACCTAGACTGGCTGATGGTACTGAGAAACCATATCCTGAGTTACCATTTCCCAGTAGTATCTTACACCTTCTCACAGGAGTTCAGACAGACTTCTGAAAATCAGAAAGTAGGATTTACACTCACGCAACCTTCTCTCTGTTCCTATGATAGTTGTGTTGAAATGCCCCACATTCCTGACAGATGGAGCAGCTCGCACCAATCATCTTGTGTTCATTTTAGAGCACAGGGTGGGGGTTTTTTGTTTGTTTTGGTTGTTCTTTTTTTCTTTTAATGAGAAAGTAGAATAAATCAGGTGAGAAGTGGTACAGCCTGTCAGTTATGGAAGGATAAATAAGGAAAGCATTAGGTGACATCAAATGCCTAAAAGGAAAGGACTTGAGAAGAATGGTGTTTCTTCTTTTTAAAACCTGAATGCAAAGAACACTTGAACAGCTTTTATACAACATAGTTCAAAGGCAGAGTAGGCAACATAACATACCTTTTCTTCAAAGATGGCAGAACTAAATCTGCGCAAGTATGTACTCCGCTTTTTCATTTACATCTAATTTTTTGAACTAAGGGTACAAAAATGCCACTAAGCAGCTTAGCAACCGATACACAAATTCAATTGAAATATTTTTTCCACAGAGTCTAGTAGAAAGAAAAATATTATTTATAGAAGGACCCTGTTTAGCTACAATAAATGAAGACAGTACAGCTGCAGTTGAGATCTGTGAACATAACGATAATGAGCAATACCTAATTAGTACTTCTCTCTCCCATTTGTACTAAGTTGCAAGAAGTTTCCAATCTTTCCTTTGAAATGTTTGTAGCACACAAACTAACAGCAGAGGTGCCAAGCCACAGATGAGATGTAGCAACATCCTGATGCTTTTCTTACCACAAAATAAGATCTACAGGAGAAGACTAATTCTCATTTCAAACAATACCGTTTTACTAATTCTAGCTCACATTCATTCTCCTCATCTGTTACATGGCATTTTGCTTTTTCATGGACAGAGGAACATAAACAACAAACACATGTCTCCTGTTTCCACATGTAGTTAGCACAGGCAGTAGTTTACCAAAAGCTTTTATTATAGAAGTTCCCTCATTATGGTGGGGGATTGGAGATGTCAGTGATTAAAATGAGTACAAATCTCAACCTAAAACAGGCATCCACACTGCAGATGGGACAGTCCACGCCCTTTCCTCCTTCCATTCACCAAATGTCTTAGTACACTGGTCCATCCTCATGATGGTTCATGACCATCTTCCTCTGACCAAAAAGACAGAGCAGAGGCAGGCTTTCGCACAGTGACCTCACATCCAGAACAGCACTTTTATCTTCTGCCTTCTGAAGAGGCACCAAATTTCAGAACAATAATATTAATTGTCAAACACATAGAGAAAACAGATTTTAATTCGCAATGTAACATCATAAATATGTAGTTGATTCTCTTGTTTCTCCTCAGTTCAAGCTACTGGAAATATCCACTTGATGAAAACAATTAACTCAAAACTTTCCACTTCCACTCTCTTGGGCTGTAACGTAAATGAACTCATTTCTCAGCTCTTCCTCTTTCCCTTTTATAAATATTTTTAATTTATATGAACACAAATGTTAAATAAAATACACATGTCAATATAAAATTTCTAAAATTTCTATAAAATATATAAGCATTTTAAATATATTAAGCTAAATATATACACACATATATATAAATAAAATTGCTTTAGGTGGTTATATTTTACTGGTTCTGGTTTTTACTTTTTAAATGCCAGATACCTTGGGTAAGAGAAACACTTCAGTATAAACACATCCAACCCAAATTATTTAAGTAAGTTGCATTGTTGACCCTGGCTTTTTAGAAAAGTTAGCAATTATGTTCAAGAAGACAGTTCGTGGCCAGCACTAGTGCTTTGAAACAGTGTCACACATGCATCTGTGTCAATATCCAAAGATTAATTATATTTTTTACTTGCTGGTTGTCAAGTAAAAGGTTTTTAATTTCACAGTAGTTATAGAATCACATATCAGCACGGCACAAACTGGCACAAACAATGGGCATGCTAGTTAGAAATTTGTCTCTTTCAAGCTATGCTAATACTTAAGAGAATCTTCACCTACACAGGGAGTCTTAACTCAAAGTGACTTAAAACCTTTATAAGAACAGACAACATCTCCTCTTCCCTATAGAAGATTGATCTCTCAAGGCTACTCTTGCAAGAGAGAGTTCTTGTGGCCTACAGTAGTTCACAGTCATGCATTAAACACTTGTCTCTGACAGGAATTTTTCAGCTTCCTGACTAATATTGCTGTAATAGAACTGCTCCCACGCTATTACCACAGTGAAAATTCTAAAAACAAAGAAAACAACTATTACTCCCATCCATAAATGGTGAGGTGTGTCTCCTAGTAAGACTTCGGCAATTTTGAGAGAAAAGCTCAGTATCTTTTACTGCAGAGCAAAAGACACATACATCTGGAGGGCACCTTGCTTTCACAAAAATGGGTGTTGGCTGCAGAGAAAGACTGTGGCCAAACGATGCCATGCAACCTCCCATAGCCCACTGCAGTCCGCAGTGGTACTTTGCCGCATTACATAGATTTTATTTTGGGTGAAAAGCCCACACAAATCTGTATGTCTAGCACCCTGTCTGGCAACAGACTTATTTGTACTTCCCAAAATCCCAAACCATCATGAACTCAGAGTCGCAGAGAAGTACTCCACGTTTTTAGTTAATGATTTAGGAGTTCTCATTATTTTAGTAATAGAACCAATAAGAATAGATACAAACACTGTTAAAGGATGACAGACAGCTGAAAGCTGATTCCTGCACCAGATTTTATAGCACTCTTGCTACACGTTTGACTAAACCCAGAAGCCACCTTCAGGGTGGATTTCTTCACTGTTCTAGAAGTATGACTCCTAAGTGGACTAGGTTGCACAATATCTCATCTACCTCTGGTTCCCCAGGACAGACTGGTCCTGACAGATCACATTAAAATGGCAGTAGTGGTATTCTTCAGCTCTGGTCTGGCAGCATCCCCAACAATAATTCACAGAGAAGCTCCAAGTATCATGAGTGGCTGACATAAAGGCAGCCTGAGCTGGCCTGTCTCCAGTGCCTGTACCTGAGCAACCCAGTATTTTTTTCTGGTGTACCACAGCATGAATAAAACTGGAACAAATCAGAAGGCAAATCAGTAGTGTCCACACTGAACAGCTGGCATGTTATGACATGCAGCTCAACACGCACACAGAAGCCTGGCTGTGTGTGATCTCGTGTGGTACGAAACAGACTGTACTGTATTCTTCACAGCAGCTCATACAGGTCTGTGTTTTAGATCTGTGACCAAAACAATGCTGATAACACACTAACATTGTAGTTCTTGCTGAGCAGTGTTTGGACAGTGTTAAGGCCTTCTGCTTCTCACTTGGCCACAACAGTGAATAGACTGGAGGGTGCACAAGAATCTGGGAGGGGACACAACCAGGCAAGATGACCTCAACTAACCAAAGAGATATTCCATATCATACAACGTCATGCTCAATCAGGCGGTGTCCCAGGATCCACGTACCTGCTTCCACCACCTCTGCATTTCCCTCTTGCCCTTTAGTTTGACCAGCAGGTCTCCACTCAGCCATGCTGGCTTCTTGCCCACCTTACCTGATTTCTTATGCCTGGGATCGAGAGCTCTTGTGCTCAATGGAAAACATCCTTAAAAATCGGCCAGCTCTGTTCTGCTCCCTTGTCCCTGAGAGCAGTTTCCCAGGGGATCCTGCTGACTAACTCCTTGAGGAGCTGGAAGTTGGCTTTACTAAAATTCAGGGTTCTAACTTTACTTTCCTCTTCACCTGTCCCACATTCCTCAGGCAAACTCCATGAGCGTGTGATCACTGCAACCCAGGCTGTCTCCAATCTTGATGTCATAGATTAGCTCATTTGCATTGGTGACCATCAGGTCCAGTATCACGTCCCTCCTGGTAGGGCTGTCTGTTTATTACCTGGCTCAAGAAGTTTTCCTCAATGCACTCCAGCCTACAGCTCACCATGCTACTTTTCCAGCAGATGTCAGGGTGGTTGAAATCCCCCAGTAGGACAAGAGCCTGCTAGCCTAATGCCTCCTGTTGCTACAGATGCCTCCTGTAGATGGAAAGTACTTCCAAACATACTTCCAAAGTAAGAGTAGTCCAAAAAGAGGATACTGCCTGCAGATTAGCTCACACCTACAGCTTTGTGCCTCCAGACCCTACATCCTGTTCACTGATTTTGAAACACATTACATTGAGCTCACATCCTTAACATGTATCCTCAGCGAGAGTAAGATCAAAAGCATGCAAGCATGATATAGATGGGAAATACAAGGTAAAATAAAATACCTATAAATCTATTTCAGAAACTTCCCCAGTACCATGAAGAAATTCCAGTGGTTTAGTCAATTCATAAAGGTTACAATTCTTCTGAAGCTCTAGCAAACTAAGCTTGTTTGTCATACGGGACTTCAGATCATTCAGATCAACTCCTTACATACACAGGCTGGTAGTCAAATTGCAGTACATTGCTATAGTTCATCTTTGACTGAGAATAATCCATGTGTCCTTGTTTGCCTCACTATTTCACATTCAGAGAGTGCATCCAATCATCCTTTGCATATATCCAATGGCATCCTCTCACATTATGCAGCAAGCCAAATTATAGACCATGTCTCAGACAAACTAGTCCAGGGACATCTTCAAAACAAACTCTACTCATTCCTGATGGTCTCCAGTCAGAAATCATGGAGAAATTCCAGTCTCCATCAAGAATTACAGCATTCTTTTTTTGAGACAACTACATTGCAAAAGAAGAAAACTGCCACTATACTACAAAGTCTTCTATAACCTACTTAACACCATAAACTCTCAGAGTTATTACTCACAGATACCACATGTACAGACTGATCATTTTCCTACTCTCTATACTAATTTTGTTTGTTGGGTTTTTTTTTTAGTGTAGCTTCCATTTTTAAAACAAAGCCATCCATTGAGCAGAGCTTATGTCAGCTTCTCATAGTTAAGCCATCATGGTCATATCAATTCTTTTATATTTCTCAGACTCTCAATCACGGTGCTATTTTAAAAGCACAAACTGAAGCATTTAAGCAATAAGTAGTTCCTTAGTCCAAAGTAAGCTTACACTTTGAAATCCTAAAAAAAATCGGCACAATTTATTATGCAGCAGTGGCCCAACAGCCAAATATATCAATAGCTATAAACTGTTTCTCTAAAGAAAAGTATTTTTCCACCATACCTTAGGTGTTAGATCAGATCGCTCTTGAAGCTTATATGTCTTCGAGAAAAGAAGTCTGATTATCCATAGGATTAGAATTCCTTCCAAAATGAGATGATAAGCAGGAGCCTGAAAATAAAAGCATAAAAATAAGTCTATACAGTATTCTATTTGAATCAGTGCGACACTATGCAACAGTTTCTTTTTTGCTAGTTTCACTCAGAAAAAAAGACAAAGCTGATCATCAGCTACTGTGTATTTCCAAGTCAGTAAAAATTATAATTATATGAAAGTGGACTGCTTTGTAACTACTACTTGTAGCTGTTAACTTGAGTTTGAATAGATTTATTCTGTTGTTAATAAAGAAGGCACACTCTAAACTGATAAGCGGCTTCGGTTCCACACACGCACACAAACTGAATATTGAGAGTAAAGGCAGATAAGCCATACGGGTTGCACCAGTACCTGTAAAAGTGGAAAGGTTTCACAACAAGCAGAAGTCACCTGAGAGCTTCAATGTCTGTGTCACCTGTACACATCAACTTCAACCCTTCGTTCTTATAATTTATAGTCCACCAGCATCGACCAGCTACTATAATTTACAAAGAAACCTAATCCTGTCCTCATAGCCCATTTTTGTTAGTTTCACAGGCACTTAGAGCAGGTATAACCCAATACTGTCACGAGAATTAGTTCTGCCCCTGTGTCATTTACTCTCTTGTGTCTACACTGTGGATGTCTACTACTTTTAAAAGACTCAAAGTGCACACACACTATTGCACTCCCTCTTCAACTCAGTGGAAGAGCTCCCACACATAAACGTATTTTGATGGGATCTGAACTACCAACAAAAGTAAGTGGAATGCACCACATATCCAAAAACTAAAGGAAACTGCACACGTTTTTAAAACCAGTTAGAAGTCCTATGGCATATCCAAATGCAAATGGCAAGTTTCTCATCTGCAGAGTACTTTTCAGTTCACCAAACATATTAAAAATACATATGCATACCATGATACCTAAAGAACACATAGTTCAGTACAGGTCCATACAAACTACTTTCCCATGCTTTTTGGTGCCTACAATTATCCTCAATTCAGTGTACTAGACTGTGCTACCACCTGCATTAGGTAAGCACTCCCATAGCTGTACTGCAAACCCTAGTATAAATTCTCAGAAAGTTACCAAGCCTTGCCAAAGGAAGGGTGTAAACAGACTGTTGATACAAGAATACTGCTTATCATCAGGACATCCTTTTTAATACCATGAAACAAAGCCTGGATACAAACATGTCACGCTGATCCCCTCCAGGAGACAAGTGTAAACATTTAAGAGTTGTTTCTTCCTCTTTAAATAAAACTTGTAAGTTTCAAACCCTGAATGCTGTGAAACTTATTAAGGTTTAATGCTCTGGTATAAAGACTAAATGTAGCTTTATAAACTTGAATAGGAAAAAAGGTAAGTGCGTGCATCTACTTTTTCGATACACAAACACCGTGCACATGTACTCGTGGTTCCGCGAGTGCGGTGTCTGGCAGGCGGCACTGGTCGAGTCAGCGCAGGGAAGGGACCGCACCGCCTCCCCTGCCACCGAGCGAGGCTGCCCGGCTACCAGCCCCCTGGCAGGCCCGGGCCCACCTTCCCGCTCCCTGCAGCCGCAATCAGCGGCTCACGGGCAGCGGCGTCCCGACACTCGCCAGCCACGGGGCGCCCCGGACCCCGCCCGCCTCGACGCCGCTCGGCCCGGCGGCACGATCCCGGCGGCAGGACCCCTCCGGCACACCCACCCCCTCGCTCCCGGCGACGGCCGCCCCGCGCCGGCGGTCGGGCAGCACCCCGGGCCCGCGCCCCTGGCCGCACCTCGTAGAAGGCCTGCACCATCTCCACCAGCACCCACTGCTGCCCCATGCCCGTCGCCGCCATCGCCGCGCCTGCCCACTTCCGCCTCCGCGCCGCGTCCGGGCGTCTCCGCCGCCGCACGCCGGCGTCACGGGCAGAGGGGCCGGCGCACGGCCGCGAGGGAGAGCGCCCCCTCCGGCCCGGCGGAGCGGGGCGGGCGGCACGTTAACGGGCGGAGGGCCGGGCTGTGCAGCCTCGCAGCGGGCGGGCGGTGCCGTGCCGGCTTGGCACCGCCACGGAGGGCGCGGGAGGAGGCGCGGGCTTCTGGCCACTTTTCGTAAATTCTGTAACGGTGGTTTATCGTGAAACGTCTTTTGTGGCAGCGTGGCCGTCCCGCGGTCCTGCGTGTGGTAACTCCACAGTTGCTGCTCCCATCCTCGCCCCAAACTGCTGCTTGCTCCAGCGGCCTGGTTCAGGGAGCATGGCTGGACTGGGAAGAAGCCCTCTTCAGTGTTAAATAAATGAAATTAGCTATAGATTGAACTTCTGTAAGAAGACGAACATGGGTGCATCAGTGCGTAGTTCCTCACTGAATCTCAGACCTGGCCCTGTTTGTTGAACCTGACGGCGTAGTTTTGGTGTTGCTCTCTCCACACCTGCTGGCTTCTGCCAGGGTGTTCGCTACCTCTACACCTGCCTGGTGGCTTCCTTGCCGTAAGCGACAGTTGTTCTGATACTTGGCTAACGAATGGCAAAAGGAAAACCAGAGTACAATGGAACTAATGAGTGAAATAAGAGAAATTACAGCTTTAAGAGCCATAAAAGCTGAGCACTGTTGGGGAGGGATAAACCCCATGGAGAAAGAGACAAATCGTGAAGACTGTGCACAGTTGCACCTGAGTGTGAGGCGGTGACTGAATCCCTATGCACAGATGTGTGGGACTTGAGCAATGGTGAGGAGTAGAAGCTGGAAAAAAGTTGGCTTAGAAAGTGAGGTGGCACTTCATGCAAAGGGAACAAATGACATTGCTGCTACAGATGTTTAGGAAATGCTTCTGATGCTCTGGGAGAGTACTGTGGAACTGTACCCCTTGGGGCTCCACTTGCTAGTCTTCACCATGGTTAGAGAAGAGGAACCTGGGGCAGTAGTTGATTAAACAGATGACAGTGAAAACCTTGGGTGCTTTGGCTAACTGTAAGCAAACATTAAGTTATAGTTTTACAGTAGTGGATGGTTAAAGTCAGTAAACTTAACTTTCATGCTGACTGAAATGCATAATAGTGAATCTTCTCCCCGAGTTTCAGAACTTAATGATACACTTGTCAAATTCCAGGCTCTACACATTAAAGAGAGAAAATGTGGTTTGAGGCTATCTGAAAAGTCAAGACAGTGACAATAAATGTCCCTTTTGTTTTTTAGCTGCATGAAGATTATTCTGTTCGCTGTTAAGTACTTCTTTGCCCATTACATTGTGCTGGAGAGGAGTTTTGGGCTCTTGGGACATGGCTGCTACTGCTAGCCTCAAATAATGTGTCTGATATGCATCCCAGTCCCAAACTGTCTCTAGAAGAGTGGGCCACATTAGTTATCTTGGTGGGCTGCAGAGTAAGTTACACCCCTGCTCTCAACATCAGATTCTGTCTTTAAATGTCCGACATATATGTGTATTGATCTTGTGAAACACTGGATGAATTGTTTCCAGCTTGAAATGCAGTCAAGTTAATAATGTACTAACTAGTAATTCTTCTGGCAGTGAATTCAGAGTTCCTGGTCTGGATTAGCATAGGGTTGGGTCTGTCATAGTAATGAGCCTATCCCTATTGTTCAGCGATTTCATTGTTCCAACACAACTGCTGTTAATTGCTTAAGGCTGCTATACTTCTGACAGCAAAAAAGGGGGAGGTGAAGGGAGAAATCCTTTACAATGGCAGTTTATGGCTGGAAAGAAAGCAGAGAGTCTATCTCTGGACTTAAATTCCTGAAAAAAAGCTATTGAGATAGTGCTCTATGGAAATTCCTGCTCTGTAAGTGGCAAATTTTGTCATCCCCCTATATCCCCCAGTTGCACAGTATTCCTAAACTGTTCTTATTCTGGACCATCCTCACCCACTCATTTCCCACACTCTGCTTTGAATTCCCAGCTCAGTCCCCTTGGGTCAGTGCTGGCATGCCAGTTATCTGCAGTTGTTCTCTCATCAGTCCAGAAGCAGAAAAACATGACTTGGTGTGGCTATCAGGATTTTTTTGTTGTTGTTCTTTTCCTAAATACCACCAAGGTAACAAGTGCCAGTTATCTTTGGTCCTCTAGCTCTTCCTCTGGCTTCTTGGTTCTTACTCTGTCAAGTCTGAGACATAGTAGCAGCTGGAAGTGAAAGTGAGGGAATGATGTCCACCCTCTTTCTGCAGTCTTGGGTCTCACTGCTAGCTCCTTTCAACCTGGTACTTTATCAGCTAGGGAGGCAGGAGAATGGCAGTAGGAAGTGACACATAACCATGGTTGCTGCCATCCTACTGCTATCGCTGCACTGGAGATAAGCACATGGAGGGCATGGTGGGAAGAGAAATGCGGGAACTGGTGGGAATAGGTCCTGAGAGTCATTTACTTTCCCCCTGCCTTCTCCAACCGCACACACAGAGGAGCATGATGGCTAAAAAGATTAGGGACATCAGGGAATGTTTGCAACCATTCTCAGATGTTCTGGGTGGTGAAATCTTAGCTTATATTATTGTGTTTTTAGTGTGCCTAGTTATAACTTGTTGGCTCTGTGGCTACCCTCAAAAAATAATAAAAAAAATAAAGCAAACATTGGGAAAGCAATCCTGTACTGAGAAGGAGAATAGCAGGATAATACTAGTTAGTCTTTATTAGTTTTTGTTGTCTTGAAACCTAATGCTCAACAAAGATGATGCTGGCAGCAAGCACAGAAAATGTCCAAAGTCAGTTGGAAGCTTAGTATTAAGCTGAAAAATCGTGTCCCAGCTCCTAGTGGGAAGTAGAAAAATGTTGCAAGAGTCCTGTGCAAGTGCCAAGAAGAACTTGAATATCAAGTTCTGCAATATACGTGATGTGCAAAGGAGTAATTATTCACAAGGCAAGCGGAGTGCAGGATAAATTTAGTGTTATCTCAAGCCATGCACCACTGCATCTTGGAAATGTGCTTAATCCTAATTCTATAGTGAATTAGCTCTGCATTAACTTCACCAGCAGAAGGCTATCTTAGATCTGCCTGGGAAACATCTGGAGATTGCACACCTTTGACACAAACTTTCTGTAGGACTAAGGATACTTACTGGTCACAGCACTGCTGCATTCTATCTATCCAAACTGTACCATGGCACTCTGAACAACTGTAGTGACAAAGTAGCATGAAGTGGAAA
Source organism: Streptopelia decaocto (assembly GCF_964273445.1). Lineage (NCBI taxonomy): Eukaryota > Metazoa > Chordata > Aves > Columbiformes > Columbidae > Streptopelia > Streptopelia decaocto. The sequence goes on from NC_138657.1 coordinate 35,337,090, forward strand.
TGTCATGATGTTTTCCTGGCATATGATGGGGAGTAAATTTTACCTCAACTGTTGTGAGTTAATGACTGTTTTAACTGTATGTGAGGGTCAAAGTCCTCTTTTTAAAGCATACTCGGCCAAAGGTGGACCTTTGGAAGAAAAGGTAATTTATCACAGAGATGAATACGGGCATAGCAGTCAGTCTCCTGCTCATAGCTCTTTTCAGTGTCTCTTCCCCACGTGGGCTTGGCAGCACTGCACTCAGCACCTAAGTTTCCTATACATGGCAGAACTAAGTGTCTTTAAATAGAACTGACACCAGATAGGCCCAATTCTGTGATGACTAGAGAAAACTTGTATTAGAAACTTGTAAGAGCTGCTCAGCCAGGCTGGGACCACTAGCAGAACAGACGCTAATTTAAATGGGAGTGTTTACCTTGCAGAGACACAGTTACCCACATGTGGTGTTGCAATATTGCTGTTGCAGAGCTAGATTTTGTATCCTGTGTGATAAATCTCATGTATCTCTGATTAGGGACTTCAGACATATTCAGGCTGGGGATTTGCAGCCTAGAAGTTTCTGCTGGGCTGGTTGTCTGTACTGCAGAAGAAAATAGTTGGGTTGCTCAGCTGTTTCTTTCCCCTGCCTCAATAGGCCTCTGAACTGATGTCTACTTTTTACTTCAAAACCTTAGTCCAAACAGCACTCCACATTGTGTCGGTTTAAATCTCCTTTGTTTTAGAAACATGAACGCTGTATTAAATAGATTAGCTAGGAATTGGTGTTCTTCACTTATTCTTCTTTTTGCTCACACTGGATTGACTAATTGCTGTTTCACACAGCATATTTGAATTAGAAGCATAGCAGACATGATGGAAAGTCTTGCACCCAGGTCATTCTGATGGAGTTAAAGCAGGCTGGCCACAGTGAAGTCACAATCACTTCAGGAAGAAAGTAGTTCAGTCAAAATAGATACTACAGTATATTGTGAGATACTTGTCCAACCTGACTGGTTGGACAGTGTGTGCAGAATGATATGTCATAACTATATGCGTGTGCATCAGACTGACTTTTTCTAAGCTGAAAAGTAAGTTTCATAAGCTATTTTTTTTTAAAAAGTGTTCTAATGGACTAATCTGGCATGAATTTTATGTAACACACATAACATGCACCATATGCAAGTTAGAGCTCATGACCTGCAAGATGAAAAATAAAACCACAATTGACATAAATGCCATCCATTGTTACGGCGACCAACAGAAGTTCATGAGGTTTGGCTCTAAAGGTTCACATTCCACACCTCCTTTAACAACCACCATGTAGGCCTCCTCTCTTGAGAATGAAACTAGAAAAAAAGCAAAGGGATGTTAACCCTGAGTCAATTAATCTTATTGACCTGAAGATTTGGGCTCCAATCTAAAACAAAATGTCTAAGGGGCTTTCTTGTCAGTGGTGTTTTCCATGCTTACTATTTTGTAATAGACATTTTAAAGGAGAACTTTACAGAATCATAGAATGGTTTAGGTTGGAAGGGACTTCAGAGATCATCTAGTTCCAACCCTGCTGCCATGGGCAGGGATAGCTTCCAACTAGACCAGGTTGCTCAAAGCCCTGTCCAACTTGACCTTGAATGCTCCCAGGTGTGGGCATCCACAGGTTCTCTGGGAAAAACGTGTTTCAGTGCTTCACCACGCTCATGGTGAAGAACTATTCTTTTCATGCTCTGTTGAGGTAAAATGCTGTCTCTCATGCAGCCTGAATAGCCTTTTAACCTCCGTGTGGTTACATAAAGGTCGCACTGATTTGTACAAACACCTCTACTTTTACAGTATGGTTACCCACTGGCTGTCTTACATAAAAATGGGGTCTCTAATGAGTGCTTTAACAACAACAAACAGTGAAACCATCTTTTGCAGGTTATTCTGATGCATAGAGCCTTTGACATAACAAAGTGCTGAGAGGCACGGAAGTATGATGTATACAACAGTCACCTCTCATAGTTGCAACCAGATGCCTTAAAAAAGGATCCATTTTTAAAAAGTAAATGAGCATGAATCTGCCCATTTAAAGTTATGAGGGTACCAGTATGCTTTGAGTCCTAGATGGAGGTAAGGATTTGGTTGTTCTAGTCAGATACTGATAATTCAGTCATTTTTTTTGGAGCAGTGTGTACTGTAGATTTCATTTGCCTGCAAAGAACATGAATAGGCAATTACAAAGTCATGATGTTATAGGTAAGTGGCTATCTCCTACCTCAGTTTGAAAAGAGATCTTACCCAGAGACTGTGAAAGATTGTGCCCATATCAGAGAGAAGCTCTTTCCCGCACTGGACTGTGACTGTAAGTGTTCCCTAAAATTCCAGGTTTAGAGTGTGCTCCAGATGCAATGAACTTTATGGGAACAATGTATAGTGGATCCAAAGCTGATTTTTTAAGATTAAAATGCAAATAAATGCATCATACACCTATCTTCTAGAACCAGCCTTAATGAATTGGCTTTGGATCAAGTACCACAAACCCAGTTCATAGTCTTAAATTTGAATAAATGGTAAATCCATTCAGGCAGCAGATCATGTTTAAAGATTAACAACAGATTTATCCTCCTCATTCTTCCACAGTTAATTGCCAACAAATCTTTCTGATGAAAAGTGGAAAAGAACTGTTGAACATTTTCAGGCCTGCAATATTGCAGAACTCAGATCAAAACTGGGATGAAGTTGTGCTCTGTGCAGTCACTATTTTTCCTCACCTTTTTTTCACCTTTTGTTCATTCTTAGGAAGAATAGAATGACAGCAAATAGTTGCACATTTTGGTGAAAGCAAAAGCATCTCTTGATAATACCTTCACTGTGGTGGACATGGCTCAAATTTCTGGTAGCTTCTTCTATCCATGTAACAACATGAGGTTTAGTATCCCATGCTGTCTTAACATCCTCAGACTGAATTTTTATTTCAAGTTCTAAGCAAGCTGTAAATCTTCACAAACCATTTCCAGGAGCTCTGAGAGCAGGTTGAGTTGTCTATGAGGACATAATCTTTGTTTTTCACTGTAATGACTGGGTTTCTTCACTCAGGTCTGCAGAATATTCAGTGCTCTCAGTAACTCCATTGTTCTAACTCTAGCAAGTGTTGATTACTAATGTGTTCATTGACTCTGTGACACCTTCTACAGATATTGATGGAGCTTTCTTGTTTGGTTGGTTGTTTTTTTTCAGTTCAGCTCCTTTGCTCTTTGGGTCATACTGCATTTGAATGGTAGCAGTGTAGTCTGCATGTGATTGTAAAACTCCTACTAGCATACTTGAGTTCAGAAACAAAAGACTTCAGGTGGTGTTATCAGAATAGAGAGAAGTTTGAAAAGTTATGGTAACTTCAGCATTTTAATGCATGGAGCTGGCTCCTTGAATTTGTGAAACTGCATGTAAAAGAAGCAACTAAATTTTGGCCAGAAAAACACAAGGTGGTCCTTTGCCAACTCATCATTCTTACCAATCTCCCACAGCACAGAAAGGCACTGTATTGTTTACAGATCCACGTAACACATACCAGAACACAAGCTGAAATTCTTTGTGGTTATGGGTAAAACATGTGTGCATGTGTTGGCAGAGCTAGTCAAGTCTGACAGGCAACACCTTGCATATGTTTGCTACCCAGAGAGTTGCAACTTAACTGCTATGAATTCAGAACAGATGTGGCTGAAAACATTTTTTAATTGATAGAGCAATGTTCCTTCAAGCTCTGAAATTCTTATCTGGCTTTTAAACTGTATGATTTTACCTGAGTAAGGCCTGAGTAATAACATAGTTACTTACTCATCAGCTGTTTCATATCCTATTAGTGAAATATAAACTGTGTTCTCCATTATTACCCATCCACGGTCACTCTAAACATTTCACAAAACTTGTGACCAGTTGACATTTAAAAGATAAAATAAACTAGATAAAATGATAATGCCAGGAAATAAAGTGATTGAGAACCCCTCCACACATATTTACCACACAAAGTAATTGTTGAAATGTGTCTTTCAGAGGGACCTGAACAGTAGGGTTGAAAAGGGTACTGACACAACAACACCATCCTTGTTAATGGGTGAATACTGGTGGCTTTATAAGACAGATTCTGATCTTTCTGACGCCTCTGAAAATCTAAGTGAAAGTCTACTGGAATCAAATATAACTTCTTTTTTGAAGCTTTTCTGAATCTCCCAGTGCACTCTTCAGCATTGTAAAACACTTAATGGTTTTGTAGCTCCGCTTCTGTTAGGTCTTTGCACTGGAAGACAGTTCTGCTACATGCAATTGTTTACATCAGCTGCTGAAGCTAGTCTGCAGTTTCAAGTGAAAAAACTGGCACAAATGAGCTTGCCGTTCTTCTGAATAATCTCCTAATTATTCTATTATCATAATCGTTTTTTTCCCTTGAAGAAAATGGTTGCAATTTTGCAGCTGTCATGCTAGGATATTTTTAATAAAGATTCCCATTTATACCATTGTTTCACTTTAGAATTCATATTAAAAATAGGACAGGTGACGTCTTAGAACAGTTTTCTGAGAAATGCAGTGGCTTGGAGCTTGCCTAGCTTGTGTCTTCTTGGTTTGGAAAACAAGCAAGCCAGTTGTCAGTTGCTATTTCTTCTTTGTGACTTTTATTTCTGTACTCCTGGGTTATATTCTGACTGATTATTTGAAAATGTTATGCTAGTCTTAATTAACATGTAAGATGATAGAGCAGCTTACAATCAGTTGGTCTTTGCTTAAACATAATAACAAAACAGAACAACTGTCCATAGATTCTGATTTATTTTTCCAGGAGGCAGGAAAGGACAATCATGTTCACTATTTGGGCATTTATCAAACAAAGAAGGTGAGATGAGACCTTACTTTCTTCAAATAATATCTGTAACAGAGACCACTGATTGATGCAAATACAAATGATTGATTATTGAGGGAGGGGAAGAAATCTGAAGAAAAGTCTGATAAATGCTTCATTCTTGAAAAAGACACTTTCTGCCAAATTTCTGTGCAAAGAAGCTGATCAACTTTATCAGCTCTGATGCTTGCTATCAAAACCAGGAAGTAATGTAATCCAATCACTTTCTATCCTGGTAGGTTTGCTGTGTTTTTCAATAATGCATTTACTTTTTAGCAAAAAGTCAAAACCATTGAGAACATTTAGAGGTGCTTTCAAGCAAATCTTAGTTCTTTCTGGAACTGGAGGGTAAAAAGTCTTGGTTTGATTATTTGGATTGTATCTGTATTTATGTAGAAAGGAAAGGAAACCATTAGGTAGTTTCTGTGGCATTTTTCCTTTGGTGGCTCCTTGATTTTTGGGTTCAGTTTTGTGACGCTGTAACATTACCTGAATTTCCTTCTGCTCCAAGCACAGCTGGTGAAACAAGAATTATACATTGTTAAATTGCCCAACAATCTTGTCATGAAAAGGGTGGCTTATGCAACAGGAGTTCTTACAGTCAATTCATATTTCAAGGCTTTTTGTGTATGGATCTCATCAGGAAGTGAGCAAGACAATAAGAATTTGGAGTTGTGGTACCAGCATTCCCAGACACATTTCTTTATTCCATATGGAGAAACAAATGTGTAAAAACCATTTGCAAAATTACAGTACATTTTCCAAGTGTTTTTTCTGTTAAATATTTTAACCAAAATTGGACATGTGTGGCTAGCTACAGAAACAAGGCCCTTTCTCCCCCTAACCACACTTGTATTGCTTCATAGAAAAACTTGTGCAAAACTTCTGTACCAGACTGTTTTCCTTAAGACTGCAAAAGTACATTGCAGGCTTTGAAATAATGCAATTACTGGCGAGATCCTGAGACCCTGCGACTAAAGCAATTCTTGGTCACTGGTGTAAATTTCTAACTCCGCTGAAGTAGCTCTGACAGCTAACAGCGGCTGCCTGCTGTAACTGACTCAAGAGGATTACTCCTGCTCCTACTAACTTAGAAGAGCTGTGGTGTTCAAGTATCCAAAGCTGTAAACTTATGCATACGTAAAGTAGTGCACACTCAGAAATGAATTTTGCTACCCTCAGAAGTGCAGGATCAAGAACAAGATATCAAATCCAAAATTTACCAGTTATTTCTGGTTTAGTCCTCTAACCTGCCAAAACCAGGATCTGAAAATGGACATTTAGGTGGCCAGTTACAAAAAACAAGCTCTGTGTAAAGAGGAATTGTATTTACATCCCAGTGGAGTGTCTTTTATGGACTGAGTTATGATTTTTGTGGCAAATTGACAAAGTCAACTAAGAATAATCATCCTGATTTTCTCTTTGAAAGCATAAAGTAAAAACTGAATTGAAATTCACAGAATTTTGATATTTTATTTTGCTTCTTCAGTCTTGATTTACAAGAACATAGAAGCAACATATTTTGCATATTCCCAGACCTTTGTCAAAATAAGTGAAGTAAAAAAATTATGCTGTTCAGCAGATGAAAACTGTTCATGTAATTTGGCCACTGCTAACCTTTTTTTACAACTGCAGCATGATGGCGACAAGAGGACATCTGCTGCCAGCAAGAGGCAATGCACTGAAGCCAGTTGACACTAGAGTTCATGCAATAGTGTTGTAAGGAAGTAGAAATAACAGAGGTCATTATGCTTACCTCACACATTGGTGCCAGACTCCAGGAGAGATCTGAGGATTTGTGTGCGTGTGTGTGGTTGTTTTTGTGTGTATGCGTTATGAAAGGGCAGCAAGAAGGCATGATGGTAGCTGGAAAACCAGTTCTTCTTTGATTTGTTCACCTCCAAGCTGTAAGAAGGGCTTGCTCACCCAGATGCTTCAGCAGCTGTTTAAAGTGATGATTATGTTCCTTGGTATAACTGTTGTAGTCTCTAAAAATCCTGAAAGCCCTTTCATTCAGCCAAGCAAGGTGTTAGCCGAACCCTATAGGACTCCTTCATGGAACAGTTGTGTGCTGTGGGTAAACAGTAGGACCAGGAAGTTCGAGTCTGACCTGGTGGTGCTCCCATCACATAACTTTATATTTGAAGTATATGTGATTTGGATAGGATTGGTTAGCAGTCTTGACTCAGTCCCTAGCAAATATATCAATGGGTAAAAGGCAACAGTGATACTGAGAAATTTATTTTCTTAAATCTATTCAGCGTGGAAAGGGTGTTGTCAGAGTGATTGTCAGAGGGATTTTAGATAGGAGCACACTGATATTTCACTGGAAAAATTATGTGCTGTTTATTCCTGGTACTTCATCTATTTGTAGTTGTATAACTTTCAGATGCCAGAGTTATGTTAGTTTTCAATTTGGAAAATCTATACCACAGTGTCTATCATTAGACAGCTGCTGTAGTTTTTTTCAGACATACATTTATCTTTTTTTATGGTGTTTACTCTTGGGGGTGAGAGGGGGCTAAGAAAGTGCACTTCCTATCAGTAAGAGTATTCCTATTAATAAGGGCATTTAACCTAAATGTCAAGAGACAAACAAATTACTGTAAAGACAAAACTAAGATGTTAAAAGGGATTTTTCAAATATCTTTTGACTTCCCAGTGTTACACATAGTCAGTGTGTTCACTGTCACAATTTCAAAAACATTTCATGTGCTTTACTGATAAAAATATTGTGGCAGTCAGGAACAATTAAAGATTAGCTACCTAAGGCAATTTCAGAGAAGGCTAAGCAAAATAATTGCAGGGATCAGAAAAAAAAGTGCAGATGATTCCCATGCTCTGAACTATATGGACTGGCTCTGTTTTTTAAAATCAAAAAACAAACCAAAACAAAACAACTAAAACCACAAAACAGTGTAGGAGAAGATTCAGAACGCCACACACCCCCTCCTTGCTAGATATTAACCTTGTTAGATGGTAGCTGTGATTAAGTGTATTTCCTGGTTGAGATGAGTCATTAATGACAGAAAGAAGTTGCATACACCACAATATTAGGCCACATAGATCTGTACATAGGTCTTAACCTTAATACTGCTCAGAAATTGAACATGTCACTGCTTGGTGCCTTGAATCAAGTACCTATAATACTGAGGTGATTGTGTGTCTCTGGATTTCCACATGAAATTCAGGGGCTTGGGGACTGATCTCTGACACTTCTATGGGTGGAGACAGACCACAAAGTAATATGGCAGCTGCAGTGAGGATGCTCTTGAGGTGAGCTCTGCCACCCACAAAGGGAACCTTGTTGACTCAGCGATGTTTGTCAGCCTGACTCCAAATGAATTTCCCTTTTTGGGGGGCCAAACCTCTCATAACTTTGTTTCCCACATGTGCTACAGAAAACAAAACAAAACAACCCCAAAACAAACAAAAAAAACCCAACAAAAGCAAATCCTCTTGAAAACACAACTCTACAGCACATTTCCTCCCTGGGGTAAGGGTGAGAGTACAAACAACATATGGCAGATGTTAGCTACGCTGTTTTAAGACCTAGCAGGAGCTCAGACACCATGGGGACAGGTGCTGAGTGAGAACACAGAAGCAATAGAAAGGTGGTCTTATCCAGGTGGTTTCTGAGGGGGTTGCAAGGTGCTGAAATGGGAAGATGCACTGATGTTGCAGAAAGCTTTTATGCTGGGGTTGTAGGGTAATAGACTGTTTAAGGGAGAGTTTAACTCGTGAAGAATAATTCATTCATTACCTGTTTTTTATTATCCAAATCGTAGCAGTTGGCCCACAAACACATATTGAGTGTTTAATGCATGTAAATGTAATATAAACTAAAGGTTTTTCTTGGTTTTCATGCTGTTTGTTTGTTTGGGTTGGGGTTTTTTTTGTTGATTGGTTCGTCTGATTTTTTTTTGTTTGTTTGTGGTTTTTTGTTTGGTTGTTTTTTGGGGCATGGTGCAGATTGGTTTGTTGTTTGGTTCGTTTTTTTTTTCCAGGAGCAGGAGGGTTGGGATGTTTTTCCTTTAAGCACTATTGATCCACATTCTACTCAAGGAATTAGTAAAAAAGTTTTCTGGGTGAGAAAAAGTGGGGGGAAAAAATTGCAGTTTCTAAATTTCATTTTTAGTAATGAGAGGGGACCAGAATGAAAACAAAGCTGTTACCTAATTCTAGGACCAGTTTTCAGGGTTTTCAGGTCAGGAGAGTTTTCTATCTGTATGAAACATGCTTAAGATTTTCTTATAAAACAGTAAATCTGAATGTCCTAAAGCAAAGAATGCCCCAAACCATCATGTTTTATCCTTGATCAAACTGCCAATTATATTATACTGTCAAGAGTAGTTTTTCGATAATGGTCTAAAAATTAACAACAACTAATGGAAGGAGGAAGATCAAACCAGCAAGGACTAAATGCTGACACTGTTTCGCTGGAAAAATATAATTCCTGTATCTGACATACTGCACTACATTCTTCCTGTGGCTAGTAGTTCATTCCTGAGTCCTGCTGTGAGGCTTGTTATCTTAACCACAAGACCTTCCATTCCTTCTCCAGTACTCAGTGTTTCTACTTTTTGATGATCACCCCTCACCCTCCCAGGTCCAATACAAATGTCTTATGACAGTTTTCTCCCCAGATAAAAGCTTAATTTGCACATATATATCTTCTGGCATGCTGATTAATTTTCTGTTTGACTTCCTGCAAAACACTAGCCAAGAATCTTTTGAGCAATTTCTGCAGTTAGGCACACTGTACGCAACACTGCTTTGTCTCTATTTTCTCAAGTCATTTAGAAGTGGTGCAAGTTATATCTGACCCAATACTTCCTAAAAGCACCAGGTTATATCAGTAGTAATGTCATAATTATTGGAAACTACAGCTGTGAAGCAGTGAGTTAAAAACTTGTTAACTTTGGACTGGTTTAACTAGGGACAGTCTTTTATGGTTATACACATCTTTTACAGTTATGCAAATGCTTTTAAACATCATACAAAAGGAACAATGTAAAGTAGTAATATCCCATTATCACAGGCTGTGAGTAGAAATGGCAATCCTTGCTTAAAAAAATAATGATGTTGGGTGATTTGGAACCAAGCTAGATCATCGCCTTATGAGGGGAGATTATGAGATTTTCTTGCACACTTACCATACGTATGTACACAGATCAGTCAGGGAACAATAGCAGGTGCAGCTGTTTCCATACCACCTTAACTGTCCTGGGTAGTTTAATTGGAAAATTCAGGTGAGCTATCCGAACTGTTTATTTTGTAGTACTGACTTCATAAGAAATAGTCTTCATTTTTTCCTAGCTTGTGCTCCAAATTTTCTTTAAAACTTGTGTCTTCAAATTTAACATCCATCCTAATGTTAATCTATCTGGATTTAAGTAGAATTAAGTTGAATTGGTATCCCTTGACATTGTAGCATAATATTGAGACAAACTAGGTTTGAATTTAGTACTGCAGATATTTTTTCATGTTGTAGAATAGTAGTGTGGGTAGATATACCAACAGAGGCTTATAGAGTGCCCATCTAAGGTATGTCTGGGACAGAACATCCAGGTGTCCAGTTCTTACAGAATTGAACAGCTCCCCAGGCACTAGTTTCCCATAACTGCATTTTTTTCTGTACACACAGACACACACACACACACACAAGTGTGCCTACTTCACATAGAACTTTGATTGACTTTGTACAGCAACCTGATCATAACAGGAATCTGCAAGTACTGCAAAATGCAAGCTTCAAGGAGCTTTGTACAAACACTAAATAACCTTGTTGCCCTCTCTAAATGTCCCAGCAGATCATCCTCTGTACTCTGCCAGCATAGAGCATTTTTGCTAGTTAAGTAGCTGCTGCACTGTGATGGCTTCTGTTACGCAGACCAGTTTTGTCTGTCTTACATATTCAGTTATATTCAACTGTTGCCACATTGGTCCCTTAGATTGCTAGCTGTTTGGGGTAAGGATCAGTTGATTTTTAGACAGGGCTGTTGCCTAGTTATGGTATAAGAATGGAGCCAAGAAGAAACTATTGTGCAGTGCAAAAACATAGCAGGGAGAAAGTGCTAATGGATTAGCTATTTATAGGTGTTCTTGACCAGCAGGTGCACAGGTTTTGCAGCTGTGTGCATTTACATTTCTGAATGAGTTCCTGTCTTGAAAATCCAGAGTTGGGACTTCAACTGATATAAACCTTTTACTGCAGTGCCTAAAAAGAGAGTTTCCAGAAGCTGTTGTTCTTCATTGTCTTCCCAGACTTGGGTGCTGGCAATTAAGAAAGTCTAAAAGGGCTCTCTTTGTAATGAAGTGCAGCCTCATTTTGTGTGTTAAGCCACTCTTTTTCCACTCTTCTTAGTCTTTTACTGAACATCTGAGAAATCCACCAAATATCGTACAAATACATTCATATTAGGAGTACTCAAAATATCTCTTAAGTCACTTAAATCCTCTTAAGTCCTCATAAAACTCAATTTTATACTGTCAATATGCTCTCAAGTATGAGGTATGTTGGAGGCTATAGCATAACTGGTCATCACCCTACTCACTGTGCCCCCAGCTGAAAATACACAACTAGCTGCTGCTGAACTTCTGCATATTAAAATGGTCACTTTTGGGTAGCCTTTACTTCCTGAACTAGAAACTGGCAGCACGTTCCTCAGTCACTGTATGCATTTCAGCCAATTACTGACATGTGGGAGTCATGGCCAATTTAGCTATTCTACTGTAGTTCAATCATAAGTGAACAGACATTTATGTGTGAATTACTAAAATGAAGAATGAAGTGGCTGTAAAGCTAGAAAAGGTTGTACTACTCAGCCTGATCTAAACACAGTCATGGTTTCAGGGGTTAATAATAAGGTTTACAAGTCTCCAAACTGAAATCACTAGACTCTGTAAATTCAATTGTGCAATCTTTTCCCAGTCATTCTTGAAATCTGTCTTGAAAACTTATGCGAGGAAAGATGTAACTGGGAAATTATTAAAATGACCTAATTACATTGCTGTCTCCTATTTCTATCATTACTTCCTAGCTTAAAGGGAAAGAAATGTTACTGATGGGTAATCATATGTATGTGCATTGAGAATTGACATTCCAGTCTTACAAGCTTTCAAGCTTGCTGATTTGAACCTGATAAAAACCTGCACGGTTCACACAAAATTAACTCTTTTTTATTATATTTCTTCTTATGGTTGCTCAACCTACCCCGATGATACATTAAGTCAGTATTACGAAAGATTGATCAAGTACTGCCAGAGAAATGAACTAGAATTATCAGATCTAAACAGAGTTACACACTCTTAGTTCCAGTTGCTTAAATTTTTATTTAATTACTTTTTTTTTTTTTTTTTTTTTTCCCCTTGTTAGCTAGTCTTGCAAAACAACAATTAATTGACTTTACATCAGGACATTTGACATTACATCAGGACTGACTAAGGATTTTTCAGTAAAGTTGGTGTGATATTTTTTTGCCACTAGAGAGCAGATTTGCACTCTAAAGTGTACTGTATTGTCACCAGAGATGTCAAAGGGCTGGGAATAACATCCTGTAAATACAACTTTCAAATACAATCACCTGATAATATGCATATATGACTGTCTTCTTCTCAAATGGATTTTAGACTCTTCCATGATTATTATAAATTGCTTCTTTCAGGAACTGTAGTGGTTAAAAATAATGTATGTCTGAGGACTTCAGTGGAAATCCACAATTCTCTTCATATTAATCTGAAATTCAGGAAAGAACAGAACATTCATTCATACTGTTCTAAGTATACTAGCCTGGTAAATGTCATATGGACTGATGGAAACTGATCATCTCAAATTAGTATATGTCTAATTCCCAAATGTTTCACTTGCTTACATCCACCTTCCTTTACTAGGACATTTTGTTAAGCTGTATTTAGAAGCAACCTGGAAACACCTCTTGGCTATTGAGTTACTGCAAAATGTGTGGGACATGGGGGCTTTTATAGCATGTTTTCAAACTTTCTGACTATCTAAAAGGAACAAAGACTTTGCAAAGCCAGAAGAGAGCAGCTCAGAAACCCTGTTTATTGACCAAATACGCCACATAACTATAATATTTGGCATATAATTCCGAATCACTTAGAATCAGTAGTTGTGACAATTCTTTGATAAAGTGGATGTAAGCCCAGGTTTTACGGTGGGGCAAATGTCCTGACATCTATTGCATCCCATAACTGAAGATAGTTAATAGTTGCCAGAAGTGCCATTAGAAGCTTCAAGGTATTTTTCTTTCTTCACTAGCACAGCATAGGGAAAATGTCCCGCTGCATAAGACCACAAACTGACATGGGCAATGTAACAACCATGTTTCATGGGCCAACAGTGATGTATTCTTTTCATGATTCTATACATGCAGTACATATTTTTCACATGCAGTTTGTTTACTGGGTTAGGAGCACAACTGGTAACATCCTGTGATCATGCACTGCAAGATGCCTGAAGAACTTCAACAGTGAAGTTTTCTTCTATTTAAGTTTTTTCATTGTGTTCTGTAAACTCAAACACACGTACTTTTGATAAAAGGTGGTGCTATGGCTCTGAAGATTTGAAAAAAAAGGATCTGTATCATAGGCAGAGGATGTCCCATAATCTCAGTTAGTATTCCCTTATAGATGCTAAGAAGAACAGAAAGGGTCTAGCCCATATTTCAGTTGTGTATCTGTTTGTCACATGTGGCTTGAATAGTAAAAGCCACACAAATTTGAAGTTAAATTTTAGTCATCTGCGAGTTATATGACAATTTGTCTCTGTAAGGCAATTGAGAGAAACATTCATTTCACTTAATCTTGTTAAACTCAAAAAATGGATGAACATATCCTTTTGCATTCTCGCCCATATGCTTGTTCTGTGTTTTGGCTGAAGCTACCATGGGAAACCAAATTAAATTGAGATGTGTAAAACATGACCAGGGAAAAGAATTCAAATGCATGTCCTTGGAAAACTTCAACCATACAAGCTTATGTAACTGGGATATTTTTAACATGGCTGCTGCACTGCATCCGTGTTCCCAACCATACTCTCATTGGAATATCCACTTGCTACTGAAGAACAAGATATCTGGGAACAAAAGGCTTATCTCTCTACTGCTCAGGAAGATACAGCTTGTTGGTTTCTGTACAATAAATAGCAATTATATTAATGCTGTTTAAATGTAATGGTTTAGATAATATCCTAATAGTATTTTAAGCAGGGTTGGTGGTTACCATGAGTAACAGAGCAGATTATTGAGATCCCACTCTCTTTAGCAGTTCAGAAAGGAGGCAAGAAAGAATAACCAAATATGGCTCAGTCTTGTCATATGAGGTGCAATGACATGATGTCTCATTTGCCTTCTTCCTAAACCATGAAACAACATGTCCACTTTGTCATTCCATGTGGTTTGTTTCCCTAGCTGGCCTTTGTAAAACACCTCAGAGGTTTAAATAGACAAGCTGATGTCACTGTCCTTATCTAGTGATTTCTCCACCTGTGACTGGGATCTGAGTATTCTATAACCAGCACTGGCCTCTCACTCCTGTGCTGATGTCAACTACGGTTCACTGAAGGGAGAAGTGGCCTCCTCAACAGCTGCTGGCAGAATTAGTGGAAAAGCTCAGGTAGCTGCTTTTATTCTTGTAAGGCAAGTAAATAATTATAAACATTAAGGAAGAAGACAGGCTTCAACATAATTTGTGCCCATTGTGTCTAACTTAACCATAATAGGACTCTCAACTGTATGTGAATGGTATGGTTTAAGTATTGTCACTTTTCTTACCTGCCATGCGTACAGCCCTTACTACAAGGATGGAAAAAGGGACCAGTAGTTTGCATTAATTGTCTGCCAGAGCTGATTAGACTGGTCCTAAATGTAGCCAGCGCATCAGAAACTAACTGTTGCCCTGAAATACTTATAGTAGAATCTGTGTTTGGTGTAAGTCAAAATGGTTCTTTCACAAATTAACATTTGTTTGTGCACCAATGAGATCAAATTTATGCTGCTGAATAGGCAGCATATTTCTGGGATTAATTATATTTACAGTATGTGCAATTACCATTTCTTCCCCATTTTAGCATTAATCAGAAGAAAGTGGGACCAAGAGGAACAGTGTTCTCTGATTGGAAGGTTTTTAATTGTGATTCTGTTTATGGCCATGTCCTGGTTTTGTTAAAAACAAGACCAGTTTCTCTTTTAGCGAATTTTCCTTTCAGCTGAGTTCTTCTAGGTAACTGCACTTTTCTGAAGTTGGATACATGTTTGGGTAGACATAGCAATGGTATACACTGATAAGAATGTACAACCCATAAGCAAGGAGGGATGAACTGAACAGCTGACTAGAATTGACTAACTAAGTATTCCACTCCATCCACATCATAACACCATATAAAGATGGGAGATCGTGAGGATCTCGTTCTCTTCATCTATGGCCAGCATCTGGGGAGGACCCTGTCTGCTGTTCCTGTGACCTGAGGCCTAGTGACAGACCCTGCATCCTTGATTCTGATTCCGGTTTGCTGCAGAGTTCAACCCAGGACTTCAGAATGCCTGCCCTGCAGCTGCTGGAGCAGTGTGCAGCTGGTGCTGATCTGTGCTGGGAATTTCAGGATTGGTTTTGTATGTTTTGTATTATTTTCTCTATTTTGTTAGTAGCATTAGTAAAACATTTTGAACTTTCTTCCAACTTTCAAGTCCTCTCCCTCTTTGCCTCTCTTTGCCCTCCTATTGCCTTTCCTTAGTGGGGAGGGCATTGCTGAGGAGGGAAGGAAAGGGGATTAACAAAGCACCTGCCATGGCTTATTGTGGCCCTGCAATTAAACAGTGACAGGCCATCAACACAGTTGGAAAATCTGATTTCTCATATTACAACAGAAAAAAAGGAAGCAAAACACAACTTCCTCTTGTCTTATGCTATCCAGCTGCGTTTTCCAATGTTTGCTACTTTGCAGAAGCTAATATGCTAAGCTTTATGATTCAGATCTGTTGACATTATACAGCAATTTTTTAAAAGCTGCTAGAAGTCAGAATACATCTTCTACCATTTGAAAGAGCAATGTCAGTCTAGGTTAATTTACTGTTTAGATATTCACATTTACAACTTAGGCAAAGGTACATTGTTACACAGAGTGACAACAAGTGCTGAGACACAGTGGTTCATGGAAAGTGCAGCAAGTTTTGAAGGAAGGTGGAGTTCTTGCTGCTCTTCCTTCTACTCCATTTACCACTTCTGTCTGTCCTCCTTAGTGCAGTTTTTGTCCCAAGATGGGCTTAAAATGGAAATACCAAGCTCAGACACCCACAGATTTTGGAAAAATAGATCTGTAACTAGTCAAAACTTCTGCTCATTGCAGGAAAGTGCGATTTCTTCCTTTCCTGTAGTGTCAACTCTTGCTGTTCCAGAATGATCTTTGAGATTCAGGGAAAAAATAGTAGGGACTATTTTAAACATTTGAATGTTAATCAAGAGCTATCATCCATTGACCTAGTTCCAGCTGAGAACAGTCTTGAACAGTTTCTTATTCTTTCTAATACTACTGCTTTCGCTATGCACAAGAAATTTCTAGGAATATGTCATAGCATTGACTTTGTGCTTCTGTCTTAGGATATATGGTTCCACAATACAGAACAGTATGTTATGAGCCTCCTAATAACAGAAATTAAAAATTATAACCTTGTCTCTCTTTATGGAGTGGTGGTCTTCAAGAGTATCTTCAAATACTAATATTAAGATAATAAAATCAAGACACCTTGGGGTACTTCTATGGTTAAAATGCCAAACTGCAAGAATACACTAGGAATGTAATATGTATAATCTATTGGAATATGTTAACTAGGGAAAATGTGTTGGAGATGTTCAAATTTAATCACAATAGATAAACCTTAGTAGATATGATTTATACAGATTCTTAGGGTTGATTGAAGGTTGTAATCTGTGTTTGTTTCTTAAACCAGGGAAGACTCAAGTAGAATAAGTAAGGATTCTAGCCATTTTGCTGGCCCTCCTCTGAAGGCCTTCAGTCCTCAAGCACAGTGAATTTTGGTAAACATCTCGATATAGTGCAATACTTCATTACAGTACTGATTACTTTTTTTTTTTTTAACCTTACTTTGATATTCTATAGAAGAAGGTCTGTTATTTATGTGATACTGCTTTAAATTGCTGTGCATTAGGCTGGAACTCAGGAAACTGAGGTTTGATTTTTGGCACAGCTGCACTTTTAAGTTTCTCAATCTCATTTCTCTCTCAGAGATCTGCAAATAATTTTACTTCTCTGGGGAGATACATTGTATGATTTTGACGAACTCACAGGCTAAACAAGCAGCAAAGATATTTAACATTGACTACACAGTTTAAATATCTTTGCAGAAGAGTTAATAGATGTTTAAGTACTTTGAGAGAGTTTAAGTACTTTGAAATAAGCCTCCTGTATTAACTGTGAGAATAAATATCTCCACAGATGATATATTTTCTGCAAACTTTCTTAGTATTCATAGAACATAAAAAGAAAATTGTGGTCTTGTTTACTTGACATAGCAGTATATTTTTATGGTATTTTTCAAAGATTAACAGCAGGCTTTCTTGGCAATATTTTTAAAATGTTTCCATCCTAGGACACTTTCAAATAAGGTCAAGTAAGTATTGTTATCTGCCATTACTAGCAGTCATATTCCTAGCACACTTTCATTCACTTCACCATTTACTTCTTTATGTGAGCTTAGAATTATATATATTTTTTTGCCTGAAAATAGAATCTAGGCTATAGTTTTGTTCTGTACCTTAGACTTAATCAATTGCACAGTATTGAAGTTGTTTGGTACTTTGTGTACTGCTCATGCATTTCTCAGATATCATGGTCTTTTTCCTTTGAAGCTAATGGAAGAGTTATTTTATACCAGTAAGATATTTTAAAAGTGCTGGGAGCTTCCTTTCAAATAATTCTAGCTCAATTTTTCCATATAACCTCTCTGTTCTTTTTATCACTTGTTAAACCTAAGATTTACAGTATTTAGTGTTGTGTAATGGCAATTTTGAAGAAATGTATTGTATTTTTAAAGTGTAGTAAAAGAGTGATTGCATGAAATAAAAAGTCTTCTGCCTGCTGGGTTGACTCATAGCTTTAGAAGCTGAAAGATTTTTTCTTCTTCTAGATACGCCTTGTATTTCCATATGTTGCAGAGCCAATTCTGCTTTTTCTTGCCTATATCACTTGTTCCAGAAGAGACCTTGGAGGAATGACAAGTGCCTACACAGATAGTTCTGGAAAAGTCACTATCAGCTTGCACTTAGCCCCCTAAATAAAGATGAAAAAGGAAAAAAGGCCCTTGTGGGTGTTAATATCCTTTACTAATGAGATGGTTTGTACTATGCAATGTTAGTGATTCATGATCATGATTCATTTACACAAACCTGGGAAAAGGAATCATGGAATCAGAGAGAGTCCTGAGTTGGGAGGGACCCACAAGGGTCATCGAGTCCAACTCCTGTCCCTGCATATGACAACCCCACGGTTCACACCATGTGTCTGAGGGCATTGTCCAGTGTCTTCCTGAACACTGTCAAGCTTGGGGCTGTGACACCTCCCTGGGGAGTCTGTTCCAGTGCTCCACCACCCTCTGGGTGAAGAATCTTTTCCTAGTGTCCAACCTAAACTTCCCTGGCACATCTTTCTGCCATTCCCTTGGGTTCTGTCATTGGTCACTACAGAGAAGAGATCAGCACCTACCCCTCCTCCTCCCCTTGTGAGGAAGCTGTAGCCGCCATGAGGTCTCCCCTCAGTCTCCTCTTCTCCAGGCTGAACAAACTAAGTGACTTTAGCCATTCTTCATATGGCTTCCCCTCCAAACCCTTCACTAACTTTGTAATCCTCTTCTGGACACTCTCCAGTAGGTTTATATATTTTTTAGATATATCTTTTATATATTTTTTATAGTTGACACCCAGATCTGCACACACTGCTCCAGGTGAGGCTGCATTAGTGCAGAGTAGAGTGGGAGAGAAATCACTATTAGCATTGAGCTCACTTGAACCAGAGATCTGCAAAATTGTAGTTTTTTTGGAGAATCCATGGCTATATGCTTTAGCCTTTTATTGCATTTAAAATGAGACTTAAACATAACTAGCACTAAAATACAGAACCACCTGCATCTGAATGCTGTAAAAGTGAAAAGGTGACCTCACTTGGATGCTTTCACAATGAAACATTTTAAAACTAGAACATGCATTCAAGAAATGGACCAGTCGTAATGGTTCAGGTGGTACATTGAAGTGAACTGGGAAGCTGGGCAAGGTGCATCTACACTGAGATTAATTAATGTTTGGTAAATGGCAAACTGTAGCATAAGCCCAGCTGAAAGCAGGGGTGGCTTCTACCTTGGTGATACTGAGGTCCACCCCCTCCCCAGTTTTATAAGTCTCAAAAAAAAAAACCCCAAAACTTCCTAATGTTATTTACTTCCTGTGCTAAGCAAAGGCAGCAAATGCATGAAGCAGGGCAGTATAGCAACACACCCTGAAGTAGTCAGCAAAACCGGATGTTCACTGTAGCCATCAGTGGGGAAGAGGATTCTGCCAACTCAAAAGCAGGAAAGCTAGTATGGGTTGCTGGTGCTGCTTGGCTGCTATTGGAATGGTGTGTTGGTGAAAGCTGTCATAAAGAAGAGATTCAGCACCAGATCTATCTCTGTAGCTCCTGGAAGATCAAAATAACAAGGACAAACTGAATGCAGAGTATTCTTCCACATTGTCTGGTGCTGCCACTAGCAAGGGCGAACATTGCAAAAAGAAAGCACAGGAAGGATCATGACTGTTGTATAATACTGGTTTTAAAAAGCTCTGGTTTTGTTTTTAGAAATGTCTGATCCAAAAATCAGATTTTAGTGTTAAATTGGGCTATAAAGGACAGAGTGAGCTTGAAGACATGTTAAAGCCTTGATGTGTATCAGAGGAACTAAAAACTGTTCAGAGTTTTGGTTGTCATCCTACTTTTTAAAAGCTTGTCGGTTATTTCAGAAAAAAACAATAGGATCAATCTTGTGTCCTCTAGCCTATTCCTTAGAGAAACTATCAAAAGTATAGTTTACTGCATTGTTATCCTTGAGGGCCTCCATCTTTCTTGGGTACCAAACACGTGTTTTGTTTGGCAGCCTTCCATCCTGTCCTGTTTTTGAAAGGATATTTGGCTGAAATTGAATCTTGTCTAGCAGAAGCATTTAATTAGCCTTTCTTCCTCTGAAATTAAGATTAAATACTCTTGGTAAATCTGTTGTCTGTCATCTCAGTTTTCACAAGCAATTGCTACATGGAGCTGATAAAATAGTCCATCAGAATACTGTGAATTTTGGTAGAAATCTGTGAGAAACTCATCATTCCTAGTTAAGTGTGCAGGGGCAGTAACTAGTAGAACAAACATAGCCATCTCACTCTTTAACATCTTGTGTTCAGCTTGTACTGATGAGTCAAGCTCTTTTCCTAAACAGAATGAAGTCAGGATTATTAGCTAAACTGCACATGTCCGTTCCCACCAGGCGATGCTTAGTATTGTAAGTACTGTTTAATGCACAATCCACAGCCTAAAATACTGCAGAGAACAAGGCTGTCTGTCTATCCGTTATTTATCCTTAGCCAAACCACATGAAATGCTGGGTTAAATGCTACACCAAGTTATTCCCAAATTGTGTCACTGCTATGTTATAGCCTTGTCTCAGCAAAGATGAGTCAGCATTTTTAATGGTGAAATAATTCCCTAAATTCCACCTTAGCTAGAGAAAGTGACATAGATTGCCCAGAAATTACAGTGGGAAACAGGAAGAAAGAGGAGTCATGCAAGTACTCATCTTCCCTGGGTTTCTCCCTGTTTTTTTGTTTGGTATGTTTTGCCAGTCTCCCAAGAAGTTTCTGTTAAGCCAAACACGAAGTATTGTAGTTGCCAGTGTGCAAACCTGACTCTGTTGACTTCAGGCTTCATTTCAAAAACTATGAGACCGACAGCCAGCTGCTGATCTTAGTGACAAGCCTGCTAACCCAGAAGGTTTCTGTCGGCCACAATGGAGTCGTTCCAGATCAACCATGTTGTAATAGATGGAAATCTGGCCTGCTTATTATTTCTTTTTACTGCAGTATTTGTGGGAGGTGGAAACAGAAAATCAGAGGATTCTTGTCCAAGCAGAATAGTTTCCTTAGTAGCCTGGTATAAATATATATAGGACATAAGCAGCAGGACCCATTTTTTGCCTCACAGTACCTCAGTTATGCTGACTGATGCAGGAGAGGAAGAGAATTCATCACAGAATATATTAACAACTTTCTTCTAAGAAGAGGTTTTACTTAAGGACTTCATTAAGTCAGATGAAAATGCTTCATCCTTCCCTTCCTTGGAAAAAACAAAAAAAACAAAAAAAACAAAACCAAAACCAAACCAAACAAAAAACCACAACAAAAACAACAACATACCCCCAAACCAAAAACTCAGTACACACATGTTTACGTAGACTTTCTGGGTATTTGGCTGTCTCAAGAAGTTTTAGCAATGTTAACAATAATATTGTCTTATTTAAAAAAAAAAATTACATTAAACTATCTAGTAAATTCAATGCAGAACCTAATACATGGAGGTTTTATGGCTTGTATTTATGCAGGTTGCCGGATTACATATCTACAAAGGTCCTTTCTGAATCCAATTCAGTTATTATTTCAAAGTTAGCTAAGTCTCTGTTTAAAGGCAATGGATAACTTTTCACTAAAGGTACTGATCTGGCAGCATGTTGTATAATTTGTGCAGGCAACAGCTTAAAAGTGCTTCTTCTCCAGGTCCATTGACTTAATATGCATAGCACTGGAGCTATTGCTGGAATATGGTATGAGAAACTGCAGATGCTTATTTTTTATGTACATTCTGTGCATGCATTAAGTTTATACGTAGAGTCACAGTATAATTTTGCATATGAATGACAAATATGATGTTTTCAATGTGACTCCAGTATGGAGGTACAAACTGTACACTTATACAGGTGTTTTGTAAATCAAAACAAAACAGGAAAAACAAACAAACAAAAACCACAAAACAAACAACCCTCCCACAACATCATTATTTTGCAATACTCCATAGCAATTACAAGCCTCTACTGGAAGCTGAAGGACATTATCCTGTCCTTTCTTCCATTCATGCATCGTTTACCTGCTAGTTTTTGGTGATTTTTTCCCTACCCTTCTGTTACACATGCAATTGTTGTATTTTTTATTAATTTTGATCTTTCAGATTGCTTTGCTCCTCTTTAAAGTCTTAATACTCACAGGATTTTAAGGACTTAATGTTTTCATTCATTTTTACTTTTCCAACTTTCACCAAGAAATAGCACCTAAAGCAACATTTTGTTTCCACACTGCTCTGATTTTTTTTGTCTAATTTTCATGTAAGCGTATATAAAGCCTAAGTGGCAGTTATTTGGCAACTGCAAATATTGAAACAAAATCTGTAGAAGTTTGATTCAAAGATATTTCTAGTTTATAAGAACAGTGTGTGACCCGTGGCTCCCCAAAATCCTAGATGCTGAACTCTTTCCACTGGTGATCTTTGCAGATGTAGTCCAATTATGTAAAAGGCTTTTGTTTTTCTCTCCAATAACATGCTAAGAAATAGCTTCAGAAAACAGTTACTGTAGTGATGTCTCATATTCAGTCTTTAACACCAACAAAGAAAGTGTGTGCTGTATGCCCCTACTCCCCTGTATTTACAGTTCTTGACATTTTATAGTATACATTTCAGGACATAACTGTAATATGCAGAAAATAATGCATAAACATTGTAGAATGTCAGGTCTTTGAACTGATCTCTATAATACCGTATGAAAGTGCTTCAAGATTGCAAGATTCATATGAATATTTTATCCTCTATGTTAATAGTTTGTATAATGGAAGGGGAGAGTCTGTCTTCTAACCATATTTTAAGGGATTCTTCCCCTCCACCATAAAATTATTAGCAAGCTCTTTATTTTCAATAGGGCGTAATATGTTCGTACTGGGTCAGTACTTTTGTAGTAGAGGTAGTATCAGTTTCGGTTGTCGTACCTGAAATTTTGAAATTATTATTTCAGAAACTGGTTGCATTGCCTGAAAATAATTTCAAGAAATCTCTAAAATCACCAGTTAATTGAAATAATCTTAGCCAACAGGCTACATGGATTCCCAGTGCCCCTCCTTGGCTTTCTCAGGGTGATTCCACAAAAGTTGTGACTAGAGTTACCCTGCGGTTTGTCCAATACAAAACTTCTAATTAACTGAGGAGTTTTGCATGTGCTAGAACTATGA
This sequence comes from Streptopelia decaocto, assembly GCF_964273445.1. Classification (NCBI taxonomy): domain Eukaryota; kingdom Metazoa; phylum Chordata; class Aves; order Columbiformes; family Columbidae; genus Streptopelia; species Streptopelia decaocto. Next base: position 35,360,257 of record NC_138657.1, read on the forward strand.
GAATGGAATTTGTTTCTTTGTTATAAAGCTATGATAAGTAAAATCTCTGTTTAAATGAATTTTAGCACTTTTTTTGACTGATACACACAGTGCAGACTTCAAAGTTACAGTCTTGAACCTGATTAGAAGTAAACTTTTCTTGATGTACAATTTACTGCTCTTGACTTGGAATCATACATTATGCCTACTTACTGTTTCTTGAAAGAGATTTTTTAAGGCATAAAAAATTAATAATAAATAAATAAATAAACCTAAACTTTAAAAATGTAAATAGTAAAAACAGAAATTAACACTAAGGTGGGAAGAGAAAATATGAAAAACACCCAAAACTAATGTCCCAGAAGGTCCTGGTAAAGGCAGAAATTATAAATGTAAGGTCTTACAGCAACTTGGAGTAACTATTTAGCTATTTAGATGCTTAGCTAAACCCGGTTATACCAGACTGGCTCATGTCCATCCAATATTAGGTTCTATCTCTGCAATGCATCTCCTAGAAGTTCAGATTGGACATTAGGAAAAGGTTCTTCACTGAGAGGCTGTTTGGTCACTGGAACAGGCTCCCCAGGGCATCATGGCACCCAGCCTGCCACAGCATCTTCAAGGAGTGTCTGGACAACACTCTCCGTGATACGGTTTAGCCTTTTTAGCCTTAGGTAGTCTTGTGAGGAGCAGCGAGTGGGACATCATGGGTCCCTTCCAACTTGAAATAGTCTATGATTCTATCATTCTATAAGTAACATTGGTCCAGGGTGAAGACAACATGTTCATCAAATAACTTGAATAACAAATAGTCTTTAACCTTCTTGTAAACTATGAGATCTTTTCGATGGAATATGAGCTTACTCTTCAGGTATGAACTTTTTTGGTTTTCTTCTGCAATATAAGGAAGCAAAATGCTTAGCTGCACACCTAATTCTAAGCATAAGTCCATTTCTGCTTCTTTCAATAACTTGCAAAATCAGTGCCTGGTGAAATTAATCTTATGCCACTACTTATGCCACATACATCTCCCAAGAAATAGTTGCTCCTGACCTAGTCCTGTCTGGAGGTAAACTTTACAGGGCAAAGCAAAATTCTTTCTGCAACTGGCTGCTGCTAGCTGAGGGGAAAACATACAAGCTCCTAACTAGCATATTAATTTTTTGCATATTCAATATTTTTCATTAAGTATTTAAATTGCAACTGACAGTGACCAAATTTCAGATGATTTATAAAGGCTTATTGCCATTTTTTTACTTAAAATTACAAGGATTACCAGAGTGACTTTTAAAATAAAATATTGCAAAAAAAAAAATCCTTGAATTAGAAAAGACTTCCAGCTTTTGTGGTTACTAATCTTTGGTATGATTATGTACTTAGCTGTCTATCAAAAGAAAACACTACTCTTTTAAATAATAACTGGTTAAGGGAATACTCTGGATGCTCAGTGTAGAGACAGAGTCTGTAGGTTGGATATAGATCTCCTGTTACTTTAGAGAAGTTGAGAGTTAGTTTGGCTTTGTATGTGTGCCAGCGAGACAAAAGTTTTACTGCAGTTTCACTGCTGATTGTTTAAGACAGGTACACCCAACTGTGGTTACTTTTTTTTCAAGAGCTACTAATGAGATGCCCTTCTTCCTCTTGATGTTAACTCCCAGGTGTCCTGAAGTGGTAGAACTGATTCATAATCCCCCCAGTATCAGGGTGGTTTTGTCTTGAAGCTGCATTTTACACTAAATTTGCTGTACTTGGAGCAACGAGGCAATCCCAATCACCGTATCATTCCCCTTGAAGGGGAATAAATCAGGGCAATTGCTACTATCTTCTCTAACTCTGTAACAGAGAACAAGGAGAAAAGGGGCAGTTTTTATTGCTACTTTCATATCTTGTTTCCTTATTCACAGCAGACAGTGTTTCTCCCTACTAGTCACATAGTCCAGGAACAGGTATCTATTAAAATCTGCAGATGTCTCTTTTCAGTGAAAACTGTGGGAGTAGCACAGGTTGAGGTACAATTGTGCTTTAGTAACCTTCAGATACTTCTTTATACAATCTATGTATTTTTAAGTAGTCCTGCATTTGTCTCCTTCACCTTTCTTTTGTTTGACAGTAAGCCTCTGCAAACCGGTATTGCCCAATTTGGAAGCCACTTTAATACCTGGGATTCAAAAGGCAGATTATTTCTTTAGTGGTTTCACACTGATCTTACCACAGAAGGAAGCTTAAAGAATAGAAAAGGGAAAGAGTAAATAGGAAACCCTTGAAGAAAAACCACTTTAAAGTTAGTAAATAGTGAAACTCATAGGTAAGAAATGCCTCTTTCCCGATTCCATTTGTGGCAAGAGAATCCTTGGCTGGAAGGGTGGTCTCCTCGGCCTGTGTCCCACGCCGTTCTCATTGCTGCTTAGAAGACATCTTTGTTGCTCTTAAGAAATATCAGCCTAAAAGCCTCAAAGAGTGTCTCTGCAGCACTACTGATTTTCTACATACTGCTGCATATGCTGGGGTACCAACCTTATGCTGAGCCTGATGCATGCCTTACAGGCAGGAAAATTGAGTATTTCAGATGCACACAGAAAACTGCCTGGAAAATCCAAACTCCAGCCCTTTCACTTCTCTATCAAGAAATTCAGTTTCCATCAAATACCAGGAAATGCTGGTGTGTTACCATTTGTGTTTACACACTCCACTGTGTGTAAAACACTTTTACTGACAAGTGTGACTGTTGATTTGCATTGATGTGTCTCACTTTTTAATAAATATGATAAAGTTCCTATCTAATTCCAGTGAGTTAGACTGACATCTGTTTTTCAGATAATTAGTCAGAAAAATAAAATATTTAAACATAATGCTGAATTTTTATAGTCATAGCCAATTGTTGTTTTAGATGTTGTTCTCAGGATCCCAAAAGGTGGTGTTAAACTGCAGGAGAAAATCAGTTAGCATTGTATAGGCAAAAAGATCTCTTGCACCTTCCTCAGTCTAATCAGGAGAAAAAAATATTCTTTACAAGGAGTGATTTGTTACTACAAACTCTCATAAGCAATAGTTTAAAAATTAGGCAGTCTTAAATGAATGATGAAACAGTGGAGGTGGTTGCTTTGTATGTACATTTTGAAAGGGGCAAATTAGATTTTTCCTAAATAAAAAACTGTGCATGTTGTGCCTATATCGACATCTAAGCAACATGGGTGGGTCTCAGACCAGGGATCTGGTTTCTCACACTGTATATGGTATACAATGACAAATATGTAGAGCGTTTCCATTCTTGCCAAAGCACATCCGTTTAGTGTGATGGAGCACAGAGCTTCAGATTTCCCTTAAATGAGCTCAGGCCTTAGAACTAGAAATTAATTGCCTACTGCTGGAATATGGATTACTTTCAATAAACACTTCAACATAATTTGAGAGAAATTCTCTTGAACTACAGAAAGCCTTTGCTGCAAAGAGTGAGTTTTTGTGAAGCAGAGGATATATTTTTCAGACTGAGTGCAGAATTGTCAGGAAAGAAATCTGCATCCATCAAAAGGCTGGACTCTTGAGTATGATGTATGAATACTCTGTTCAAGTGGCTGCTGTAACAGACAAATTGGTAGAAATCAGACCAAGCAAGTGGTCTGTGAACTGCCTATCCCAAAAGATGTAATAAAGAAAAGGGGAGAAACACTGGAACAGAGATACAAAAGTCGTGTATCCTGCCAGAAAACTACTGACTTGAAAATATTTCTGAGCAATTTGTTTTAAATTTGAGACCGAGTGGTAGGAAAGACCATACGACCCAAATAAATCAACAAATACAAATACATTTTCTTACAGTTCATTCACTCTCATTTAAGCGAAGCATATGGTAATTTAACTCAAACAAGCACACGCATCCTCAATTAGTCCACCCAAACATCACCTGCACCTATAGCATGGTTAAACCTTCTAGTCAGGTATCTTTGACATCTCTCCTCTGTTCCAGAGTAGGGCGTTGTCCAACTTGTGAATCAGTAGGGATATTGATGACTGAATGGGATTTTATTTTAAAATAGGTGTTGCGTATTTTAAAACACCAAAACCCATTGCAAAATGTCTGAATGGTGCTGGAGTTGATTCCTAACTCAAAGGAATCCAAAGTTACCTTCTTTGTAACTGCTTCTGAAACACAAAGGGCTGATGAATTTAACTTTTTTGGAGGGGTGAGGGGCAAGTAAAAGAAGAGAATCTTTTATGTGCATACATCCTTCACATAGGCCCAATACCATAACCTTAACTAGTTCCATGTAGACACCTTATGGGGAGAAAAGCAGCATGTGACCAGCCTGAGTCCTAGACAGATGAAGAGCAGTGTGGTTTAGTCTCCTTTTGGGGTTCCAGAGGGCAACAGATACAGGGAACTGCTCCAGCCATTAGCCTCATGAGGAAAAAACACATTGCTTTCAGTTCCCTCATAACAAAAAAATCTCAAATGTCCTTTCCTTGTCTTATTGGTTTGTCTGGAGAGTAATGTACCTATGCTTACTTTGGCTGCGAGTTGTGTTATGGACTGTGCTAAATGAATTCTATCACAAAGGAAGTCACTAAAAAAGCAAGGGAGTTTTTTAACATGTCTGCCTTCTCAGAAGATTTCTTAAGTCTTAAATTGCAGTTATTTAGAAATACGTTGTTGTCAAACATGGCTGTTAGAAAAGTTGGAAAGCCTGTTCTATTAGCTAAGCAATAAAAAAGCCAAGTGTACTTCATGTGAGTTATTTCAAGAAATCAACTTCTGAAACAAGAGGTGTAAGAGCAATAACTTGAACCACCTGAGATGCATAAGAAGCTATGAGAGATTAGCTGCCTGGAGTGTTTTGCTGGTCCTTTTAGTAGAAAGTTAACTTCTACTCTTACTGACCGCAATAGATGTGAAGTCTACTTGGACCTTGGTCTGCATTACTGGTATTTGTCTTTGAAGCCCAGAAGGCAGAAGAAGGGTTAGTTTAGCTGTTTCTGCCTCCCTTCCTCATTCAGAAGTTTTTGATCAAATATCTATGTCCTTATATCCGAGAGAGATAGTTGAATTTGGTTTTGTGTCTTTCCCATCCTAAATGGTCATACCAGCTTTCTTTTCCCAGATACATCTTACCCTGTAGTAACAAGCAGCATCTTCAGTTTTCCACCAGTTAACTGTTCTGTTGTCTTTGCTCATCTGCAATCTGCAATCCATAATCTGTTCCTGCCTAAATTCTTGCTGTGCATTACACTGCTTCTGTGAGTGGGTTGCTTCCTGCTGGACCAAAGCAGTAACAATAGACTGCCAGCATGAAAACTAGCACGTGGCTGTGCATATAGAAAGTAACTCCAGAATACATGATGGGCATAAATTTCCTATTTGAAGGGGTTTGTTTTTTTGGTTGCAAGTTCTTTTTTTTTTAAACTTCTATCATGAATAGATCGTGTTGCAGAAAATAAACTTGTTTCACCAAGATCATCACTTGTAATCGTTACCTTTCCTCCAGTCTGTTGGCTGTCAGCAGAGCCATGTTGTTTCCTTTCTGCCTAATCTCTGGCAACAGAGGTCCTAAATGAGGCAGAATGTGCGTACAAGCAGTACAATGGCTTCGATGTTTCCTGAAGATTTGACTAAGCCAGTCATCTAGCCAGACATCCCATCAGAGAATTAACTTCTCTCCCAGTAGGCTGCTAAACTTTGCATATGGATAGCAGTTCACTGGATAGTCAATTGACTACATCACTTGCACAGCCATTTGTATCCAGATTTCTGAAATAATTTAATAACTACATATCAAATGCACTTGAATTTATTTTGTTCATGTTTAGTAATATGAACTTGCATCAACATGACTCATGTTCTTCATTACCTTTAGAAAAAGTGGCAGTTGTCAGCCAAATAGAAAAAATCAACTAGTCAGACTTTTAGAGGTAGATTTATTCTACTAAAATGAACTTAAAACCCTCCATATATTTATATTTATATTTATATTTATATTTATATTTATATTTATATTTATATTTATATTTATATTTATATTTATATTTATATTTATATTTATATTTATATTTATATTTATATTTATGTTTATGTTTATGTTTATATGTATATGTTTATGAGCTACTTTCTCCAAGCATATGGTTTATGTTAGGTTAAAGAGTGCACCCTGGCTGCCAAGTTTAATAAAAGTCAAGTCAGTGCAACAATTTTTTTGACCAATGTAGTTGAAACCCCCAAATTATAACGTCAGTTGGAAACTGTTATTGGAAAAAAGCTTTACTTGCTGCAGGGGTTAGATAAGCATGAGAGAGCTGAAAATCAATGGTATCCATGAATTTGTATCTGAGTTGGAAAGTTGTTTCTTTAGTTGGTTTTTGTTTGTTGGTTTGGTTCGGTCTGGTGGGTTTTTGTTTTGGTTATGTTTTGTTTGGTTTTGGTTTGGTTTGTTTGTTTGTTTTTCCAAAATACTACTGAAAACTCCTTAACTTAAAAAGTTTAAGCTGGCTCAGATTATGGGCCTCAGCCAGTTGTACTTTTTAAGCCTTGATTTACTACTAGTGAACTTTAATTGCAGCTAGTAGTTGGCTGTTTACCAGTGGGCTCATTGATGAAAGTTGGCTTGCATTTCCCTACAGGGCTCAGACTTCCTTCCTCAGCTGAGTGTTTTCTAAGTTCTGTGTAGGGAAACTCTGTCACTCTCTCACTGATAATGTCCCACATTTGAATTTTTCAGTGCAAATCTGTACTAGTTTCAATATAACTTACTTTCTAAAGAAAATAAGAAAAACATTCAGCTTGAGAAATTCAACATTTACACAGGGAAACGTTCATTTCTCTACTATTTTTCTTAAGTAAACTACCATTATTAGAATACCAGTAATGCATTTAACTCCACCATAATTTGGAAGAAATGAGAAAATTAGTACACATTTGCCTTGATTTCCCACTCCCCTCACACCACCACCACAGGGATTTTGTGGAATCTTGTAAATAAAAAGAATAAATCTCAATTACTGGCCTTATGCTTGCTTGTTCTTACAAATTGAAGACTTGAGTCTGTATACTTTTTTGTAGATGCCAAAGAACTGGCACAGCTTTGGTAGCTTGGTTTGGTTAGAAAGCTAGAGTACATGCAATTTTAAATTAATATGTTTTTTCTTCCTTAATGTGGCTAAACATCCCTCCAAATGGAGAGCAAATGCTTCCTTTCCTCTGCCTGAGTGGAACTACTATTCGAGCCACAAATTTTAAAGATCTAGCCTTAGAAGGTCTAAAACCCACACTATGTTACTATGTATCAAAACAGTAAAAGGGGATTGTTACTAAGTATTAGGTTAAACTGATCTGTTACATAAAACTTAGTCCTTAACATTTTTTCATGTATAACGGCTTCAGCTTTTCCTTTTCTGGATTGATTTCATTAAAAGTACTTTGAAATAGTTTCAGAACGATCAATACTAGAAATAGAAATAGAAAATAACTTTTAAAAGATAATTTTGGAAACTATAAAATGACATTAGCTTCGTATTTTTTCAGAAAGTTGTTTTTTATATTTCCGTTTGTACATACAACTTGTCTATTTGTATGCTGCCATTATTATTACTATCACTATTACTACTACTGTTATTATTATTAATTAATAATAATTATTGGATTAAATATTAAAAATACCTATACATTTTGGGGTAGACAAAAGCTGAAGTTGTAGCTACTCTCTGGAGATAAGTTCAACCTGACATATTTTTGTTTGTAGGAAACTACTCTTTTTTATATGCCTGAAAAGATGTGATGTGGCAGTTCAAGCCCTTGTATTTTTAGGAATGAAACAAAATGATGGCTTAAGTGCACTAAAACGTGTCCTTCCTTCTGAATAATTTATGAGTAACTAAAGAAAATCCAAGCCATTTATCTTCCCACCTTGTCATGCTTGAAGAGAATTTTGAGTGCGATCTTTACTCGGAAGTGCATTTGCAGGAGGTCAGAGAGGGAAAGGAACGGTACTGAGGGGCGTCTGTACATATCCATAGTGATATGTCTCCCTTAAATGCAAACACAATGCAGGAACGCTTGTGGAAGCAAAATCAGTGGAATAACCCTTGTAATTCTGTTGCTCCACTTCTCCCAGGACTGTACCATTCCATTCAGTATTCCTTGTGCCAGCCAGAACTCCTCTGTCTTTCTCTGTCTCTCCCCTTTTTCCTCCCTCCCTCTCTCACATACACCCCCAGATGTGCTTCACAGCATGGCCAGGACGCTTTGGACAGAAATTGCTTTGCCTGGGGCTGTGCCTGCCAAAATAAATATAAAAGGAGGCAGGAGAGGGATGCCCTTCAGGTATTCTCTTTTCATAGCCAGCTGGGGTATGGCTTGATCTTAGCTCAGCTGTGGAGCAGCATAGGAAGGAGACATGATCTATGAGGAAGGATGATGCCTAACAGTTTAGATTTTATTTTAATGCTGTGAATTTTTTAAGGATATGGATTCTGGAGCTTTGTAGGGTAAAATTCTAGCTCTCTACAAAAGAGAAGCTGGATAGGCAGTATTACTTTGGGAATGGTAGGCAGCGTTACTTTGGGGATATATGCCACATATCACTTAAAAGCTATGGAGTTCTATTACATTTAATCTAATTTGTCTGTAGACTTGCAGAGGAAAGAAAGGCAAATAGTGTCTATTTGTTTCTTCCATGACAGTGGGTACTCTTCACTACAAATGGTTTATATGAATGTCGGAAGTGCAACATTGTTCACTTCTCTTCAGTTAACTGGAAAAGTCATGTTGTTGTTTCTCATCCCTGAATGGATAAAGCACTTATAGCAAGATCATTTAATAGCATGAAATCGATACTATAAAATACTATTTGAAATAGTTTTCCAAATTTTTTTCCTCTAAACTTGATGATTTGTACCTTCAGTGTCAGCTAGCAATGCAGAAAATGTGAATGTGGCTGAGACAAACTTAATTAAGCATCTAAGATATGCTCAGGTTTATTCTGCCTTATAGATCCACTTGTAGGAAGAATTATTTTCTCCTTTCCAAATGGCAGAGTGCTTTCTAGATTGTGAGGCAACAATAAAATAATACCCTATTCAATAGCTTTAAATAAGAGTCCAAATGGGATCTGGTTTTCTGATGTGTATGAGAACAGACACTGAGATGCAAGCACAAACCACTCTTTCAGACATTGCCATACTTCACCCTAACTCCTAAGGGTGTACCACAGCATTCCTGGGCAGGAAGCAGCCCTGTGGATTACAGTCTGCTAGTGGAAACGTTCTGGGACATAATTGTTTTATATCAAACATCTAAAAAAACCCCAGAATGTAGACTGTAATGGCACATGCAGGGCAGAAAATAAAAAAAATCTATCTGGAGCGTTACGCATGGTGCCAATTAAAAGTTTAATTAAACGTTAATGTCAGTATATCTTAATGTTAGTTCAATGTTGCTACAGAAAATCCAGCCAAAGGTACGTGAATATTTTTCAGTCTTTAATTGCAGAATGACAATAAGTAATGTCTGTGTATATGCAACAGCATTTGGTCATGTGTTTGATTCTCTGCCTTTTCTTTGTCAGTTCCTTTAACAGCAAGATTACTACACTAGCTCTTCTCATGCTGCCATTGTGTATACTGTGATTTTTGACGATTAACTGTAAAATCCACTTATAAGATAGGTAGAGTTAATGTATCTGTAAATATTTAGCAATAATATTTCCACTTAAGGAGCAGCCCTACATAAGATCACCAGGTTATAGCCAGAGCAAACTACGTAGTGCCAATTTTGAGGATTTTGTGGGTGTGTCTGGCTCCTTTATCAGAAACTGCTTATGAACTGAGCTGATGTGCGTAGGTTGAGCAAATTCGGTTCTCCTGAACAAGGTATCTGAACAGTAAATCAGGTAGCTTTACCTCCTAAATAACCTGAGTAAAATGATGAAAGGTAGAGTAAGCTGTGAAAGTTAATGTAACCTTAACATTAGGAATAAATTTGCTTTTGACCACCTGTGGTGGGTTGAACTTGGCTGGATACCAGGTGCCCATCAAGCCACTGTATCACTCCCTTCCTCAGCAGGACAGCAGGGGAGAAAATGAGATGAAAAAAGCTTGTGGGTGAAGATAAAGGCAGTTTCATAAAGAAAAAGCAAAGGTTGCATGTGAAAGCAAGGGAAAATGAAAGGTTTATTCTCTACCTCCCATCAGCAGGGGATGTTGAGTTAGGTATGGCTTCAGAATGCAGAGCAGTTGCTCTGGAAGACAAATGCCTTCACAACCAATGCCCCCCACCCCTTTCTCTTAGATTTATTGCTGAGCAGAGTTATTGCTGAGTGTGTTACAGAATATCCCTTTGGTCATTTGGATCCGCTGTCCTGGTTATGTACCCTCCCAAGCTCTTGCCTACCCCCAGCCTACCGGCCTTTGGAGGGAAGGGGTTGGAGGACAGCCTTGATGTTAGGCCAACACTGTGGCAAGAACACTGGTGTGTTGTCAGCATCATTTTAGCTACCAATACAAAGCACAGCACTATCGGGGCTGCTGTGGGGAAAGTTAACTCCATCCTTACCAGAAATAAATACATCAGCTGTGCATGATACAGCAGTGAGTTAGTGTGGGGAGTTTATTTTGAATCAATTTTGTTTTAGTTTTCACCTGCCTAGTTTTGTGAAAGATGAATTCTCCCAGGCAGTTGAGACAAATTTGTTTCCTAGACAATCCAAAAATTAATCAATAAATTTCATACATCTTTAACGAATGGGTAGAGGAGGGGGTATGGGACCTACTATGAAAAGTATCAGCTGAAAATAATGTTTTCTACGTGCATTACTTGGAGTAGTATAGTTCTGCAACAGGCTGCAGTATAGGGAAGAATTAGTAGATCCATATCCTGGAATCAAACATACCACACTGTGACTGAACAAGGTCTTTTATTTGTCTGAGAGTAACAGCAAATCATACAAAATTTGTAGCAGTAACTAAAGAAATGTTATGTAATGCGATGATTGGTATCAAGTTGTATGAACATAATACTGTCCTCATGCATTAGTACTGAAATGATTTCCAAGCAGTGCAAATGCAGTCTCCATTCAACAGAACTGGACCACAGTGTGTACTGGGATCTAGAGCTGCAGAAGAACCTTCCAGCTGGTGGGAGTGCAGGGTCAAGTCAAAACCGCTGACCTCTTTGGAATACAAGTAATGCCAGTGATCTACAAGTTTTGTTATAGAAAATGCAAGACTAAGGGGAAAAAAAGAGTATCTGAAAGAGACTGCAAAATAAGGGTAAGCAAAATACTATCTAACATGGAAAACATATATGGAGAACCTAATTTGCTATTTAACATAGCAGCTTCCCAGCCTGTGTTCAGAGCATGGCTATTTTGGTCTTTCATGGAGACACAAAGGATTTTTACAGTTTTTCTCACTGGAAGCTGTCAAATTGGCCTTAATGAACTCTATTCGCTACTCCTTGCCCCACATAGTGTTAAATTATCTAACATGTGGTCCTCTACAGTCATGCTGAACCAAAAAATTTGGAAATCTCACTGGGCTGAGTTTACTAGCTATCCTCTTCTCCAATAGAGCAAGCAAATGTGTATCACAAAGATGAATACTGTGTCTTTTTTACCCTGTTCTCTCTAGCTCCAGTGAGCAGAACAGGACCTAGCTTGTTATTCCCTTTTTTTGCAGATCAATCAGTCTTTTGATGTGTAATGTTACCTTCTTGTACCAGTAGTGAATTGCTTTAACGGGAATGAAAGCCAGAGCTGCTGATGCCAGTTCTGGTGGCATGAACATGAACAAATACAGGACCTCCAGGGCAAGACCCACGGGAGATCAGGACACTGAAAAGACTGGATGCTATGATCATGACAGCAAGGGTTTAGTGTTGTGCGGAGCAGCAGCTAATGCTGCACCTGTATGAAAACATAAAGTTAAAATCCCCGAAGAGAATGCATCATTCAGATATGAGTCTCAGCACCTCCTCTGCTATGTCTGCTCTCAAGCCCTAAACAGCCAGGGACATTCTGGAAGACTAAAGTGACCAAGGCTATCTAAGCTGTCATCAGAGACAAGACTGTAATACCCAATCAGTCTGATTATTTGCAGTCTTTTGCACATGTGTAAGGGAAGTTGTACCATCTTCCTACATTTATAAACTTAAAAACAGTGTTCCCTTCAAAACTTTCACAAACAGGTAGCGGTGGTTTATTTCTGGTGAGCAATGTTGTCACTATCCCAGCAGAGGGAAATCTGGAGACATTGTCAAAGCAGATTTGCAGAAGTAAAACCAGCTTGTTGCTATAAATGCATTGGAATTAGTTAGTAAAGGCTTTCCTTTTAATTATATTATTTCAGACAGTGATTAACTGATGTTATTGATTAGTATGCATTAGGAGATATTTGTTTTTAAGCTGTACTCCCAATAATAAGATCTAGGGCATTAAATACATTAGTGGTGTCACTTTTTCTATAAAAATTAAGTTAGATATGTAAGTTATTTAAATTGTTTAGTTCTCGATAGAAGCAAGATATATTATTTGGGGTTTTTTTTGCTTCTTCCTTAGATATTTTATGTATGTCAAAAGTAGTTAATAGATCTTCACAAAAAACAAAGAAGGTATGCTTTGATATATTAAAAGCATCAGGCTGTACTGAAAGCGATATATGCTACTTAGTGAAAATTCTTCTGGTGCTTAACAGGTCTATCCTTTACAGTAACAAGGGGAACAGTGCCAGGAAAATGACGGTAGCATAGAAATAGCCATACTGCCAAAATATATAAAGTAATGTTAATGTAGAAGCTTTTTTTTTTGTTCCTCATCTCCTGCAGAAACAAGAGAGACTAATGTAATGGTACCTTCATAAGTGGATGTTGCTGACCTACCTATGTTGTCCAGTGACAAGAACTTCAGATACCTGAGTAACGTTTAAGTGACAGAAGTCTGTAATGTAAAACTAATCATATAAAACCCAGAGATTCCTGATTAATCATGAGAGTGAGCAAGAATAATTACTTGATTGTTGTTGAATGTATAGGAACTGGAACAGAAATCACCACTACTGAATGTCTTAAGATTAGTTTGGTCTTATGTTCTAAAGGGATAAAAAAATCTGGCAAAAGCTACCCAGAACCAAGCCAGAATTATTGTAAAGTGATAGGACATAAAACATTTGCAGAGGCAAATAACCACAGACTCCTACCCAATTAATTGAGCAAGTCTCCTTGGCTTTCTGCACAAGCCCTTTCCACAGAATTGCACTCCAGAATTTGAAATTTCATTTTCATACTTAGGTTTCTGAAAAAGAAAAAAAAAAAGTGAGAAACTGAACCAGATGCATACCGCTACTTACAGCCCAAGAGCGCTGACTCAACATCACAAGGAACTTCAGCTCCAGCAGTTGATTTCTCTTCCTTTCTTCAGCCTTTGCCAGAGGCTGTTGTCCCCAGCATTGCAGGGGCAGCCGTCAAGATCGTGTATCTGGTCTTTATTCTCCTCAGTTTTTAATATAAACTAAGGTCATCAGCAATGTATACGTCAGACTGGAAGCACTGCTAGGACTGTAAAGCATGTGCCATCCTCACTATAGAAACTGTGGACTCATGGATATCTGAACCCAGAGCAAAGCTGCTGCTTTATAGTTGCTTATTTAGTAGTTATTTTTAATCTTAGTTTCTTGGTTTCATTAAGTTGTGGCTATAGAAGCAGTCTCACAAACTTCATAACTACCACAAGTGCAGGAGAACGTGGCAGGGGGGAGAGTCCTGAGGACAGGGAGGCAGGAACTGCTGCATCTGTTTTGCCAGGAAACATCTGTATCACCATAGCCAACACCAGGGCAGGGGACAATGTTGATTGTGGGCGACAGGAGCTGCTTCTGTGAGAGCAGCTGAGCCTACTGCAAGTATAGTCAAATGCTGTCCATCTAGTCAGCATGTGTACTCTGTTGTTGGAGAATGGCTAAAAGAGAAAGGGCATGGGCCCAGAGACCCTCTCTACGAAGAGGATCTCTTCTAGTCAGCATGAGTAGGCCTCAGTTAGCATGAGCTGAGCAAGGGCAAGTGGAAAAGTACTGACCGAGAGAGGCCTGGGTAAACAAAGTTCAAGAGGCAGCTCCGAGATAACGAGGGAGTCACATACCAGAGAAACCACAGAAGGGGATGGGCTCATTATGTATGCTATCAAATCGGTGTCTGACGAGTATGCGTAATTAACAGAATTGCTTTATAAAGGTCTGCTATAAATAGAATTGCTATAAATAGAACTGCTATAAAGGTATGCTATAAATAGAATTGCTATAAATAGAACTGTTATAAAGGTCTGTGCCCTGCATTGCTATAAAAGTCGGTGCCTTGCATCAATAAACTGAAGTATGCTTATCACCCACATTGGGATGGCTGCATTTCTTCCTCCGTCGCCGCAGGCCAGAACCCATGCCGGGGTCTCGATCCCTGACACTCTGTCACTTGTCTCAAGGATTAACTAACTCAGCAGTCCACAGCAACTTGTGTGTCTAGTCAGCTGTTCTGCAGAATACCCTGTTAATTTTCCTAGCCACATTCACAAGTGCCTTCTTGGTGTTAAACTGCTTCCATTTATATGGAATTCAGAAGCTGGGTGTTTTTGCACTGTCTTTGGGATTTCTATGTTAAAGTCGCCGTTATCAGTACATAAATCTGCACTGAGCTAAAATACAGATGAAAAAAGACCACTGACAAAAATTGCATCTATGCTTCATTTTAAAATATAAGCAACTCCATTTTAAAAAGTGTCTGAATTTCTATCCAGGAATGCTGGAGTGACTTTTAATCTTCTTAAGCAATTTAACTTTACTCCTGAGAACTTAAGCCCTGGTTAATACGGCAAAACTTTGTTACAGCGTCCTCCGCCAACCCAGATTCCTATAACCTGTGTATCTGGGGAATTTGTCTGTCATGTAAATGCTGAGGTGCTCTCACATAGAGATGCCCTTTTCCTGGGGCCTGTTATCTGACCTCCACAGCAGGGCATACTACATTGTACTGATATGTAAATGAGGATAGGCAGAAACAACTCCTGGGTTTGCATATACGTTAAATAGATGTATTGCCCCTTTTAATTGCTGCTCCCCACTGTATAGGTGATGAAGACACCAATTGCTGTGCAACTACTCATGAGAAAATGTCCTGTTTCTACATCACCTGGAAAGGTCTAGATATCAAATTGTGCAAAAAAAAAAAGACTACAGGTGAGTCAGAGGACAAGGAGGATTTTACATCTGCTGAGAAAACAATTGCCATGCTAAATAAGTATACTGTCAATTCCTTTTGCTGGCTCTCAGTGTTTTGGGTAGAATAATGCTTACACCACATTTTTTGGCAGGAAACAAGCTATCTTGCTGTGTGGCAGTACCACAAAAATTATCCAGAATGTACACATGAAGATACAGAAGCTAGATAACAAGCCTTCTTAACTCACAGTGCTGCCCAGAGCTTTGATTTATCTATACAAGGAATGAGTGCAGTGTTAGCAGTAACATGTGTATGTGGTTCCACAAGATGACTCTTCGGTGTCCCAATCAAAGCCTTTTACTGACCAGCAATTCAATCCTATCTGCTAGTGCTAGGTCAGCAGGTTAATTGGAAATTTGTGACTGGTTTGGCAATCCAGAAAAACTGGAGTGATGTCTCTGTAACACAGAAGTCTGTTGAGGTCAGTAAGCAAAAGGACTCAGAGAAGCATCCCCAAAAAGTTTCAGTTCCTATGTCAGCAGAGCACTGTTCCTATTTAGTATTTTGAGACTGCCAACAGGAAACTTCTAAAGCAAAGACCCCTTGGGCTTGTGATTGTATAATTCCAAACAGCATAGCAATACATTTTGTAGCTTTTGTCACTCTTCTGCCTGGAGCCAGCAAACTGCAGTTCTGTGTGGTTTGCTTCCTCAGAAAGATTTAGGACAGGGCATTTGAGTTACAGTGATGCTCAGAAGCCCTGAAGAGAGTGATCTATACCAAAAGAGAGAACCAAAAAGAAAGGGGTTTGCTTGGGCAGACATCTCGTTCTGTTGCTTTCCTCCTGATGCTGCTACTGTTAGCCTATGCAAAACAACAGGTTCCCTCTGCGCAGTGATTTGCTGCTCCCATAGCTGCAGCAGCACATAATCCATTGTTTCTGGCACATCTTCTCTAGCTGCTCCTTGGCAAAAGCCTTCCTCTGGTGCTGCTGGTGGTTCAGTCTTGAGTGGAATGATTGAAACATGTATGCTTTTGGAAAGTCATATGTAATGAGGGTCCAGGCAATCCCTCAGTGGCAGCTTTAGGCAAAAAAGGACAGTGCATGGCTAATATTCAGTCCGCATTGTGTGTTCTTGCTATACCACAGAACACAGTAATGCTTCCAAATTTTTGTCTCTTCCATTGAAGAAAAATATCTTAATTGCTTTTACAAGCTTTTAAGATGTTCTTTATCAAAACTTTAAAATATACATTAAGCCTTTTTCTTTAAATTTATCTTCCGCACTCTGTATAAGTTATTA
Organism: Streptopelia decaocto; assembly: GCF_964273445.1. NCBI lineage: Eukaryota > Metazoa > Chordata > Aves > Columbiformes > Columbidae > Streptopelia > Streptopelia decaocto. Next base: position 35,376,724 of record NC_138657.1, read on the forward strand.
ACTTGGGTTGTCTTTAACAACATGAGACAGATACCATAAATTGTTTGGAGACCAAACACATTCATGTTGAGATGCAAACTTCTCTTTGCTACCAAGCTTCCTGTCTCATGCTAGGCCAAATTCTTTAATCAGGAAGTGCAAAGAAGAAAAACACTCCTGTGGTGCATATAAAGACAAACTGATGCTTTGTCAGATGCTTTTAAAATCTGCATTTACAGTTGCTTTAAAGCCTTACCCAACTTTCTATCAGTAGCACTTCTGTGCTTTAGAGAAGTAACCACATGGGAAAATATTTCTAGTGCATATTCCATGCTGTGACATACCTTATTTTTCAATAACTGAACACAGAAGATATAATTCTTGCTACCTGCTGAGCTTGCTGCAGCTTTCGTCTGTTCTGGAGTAAACATGTTTCCCATCCCCTCCTTAATGTTTCATTAAATCAGCAGTTCCCGCTAATTCTCAGATGTTGTGTCATATATGGTTACAACATGGAAAACAGATTTAGTTCTGTTGAATGAGATTTTATCTGATAAGTTCTGTGTACAGAAAAAAAAAGGATCTGCCATCTTCACTGTCAGAAACATTTCTTCAGGGCTACTGAAAAAATTTACTGTCAAAAATTTCTCTCGGTTCTTGGAAGACAGTATATGCTGGGTGATAAGAGTGAATTGACGCTGGGTAAAACATGTTTAATATCCCCATTTTTATCTTTCATGTTGAAAATAAATGCTCAATTTTTAACAGTGATGCTGGCAATTCACAATAAGAAAAGACATTTTTGGGGAAAAACATCACTGTTTCTTCACCTGTTTTACATAACTTTAAACCAGAAAGTTGATATCTTTGTCCATCAAGATAAATAACTCCATTAGTGTTTTGGTTCTCTGATCCATATTCTTTTTTATTATTCTGTTGCCACATAGGAACCAGAAACCCAGACAGCTTATTCCTCAGGAATTCTGTCTTCACCAAATGCCACAGATTTGGTTTCTTGCCCATAATGCAGCAAATCTAGTAACTCAATGTATGTCAAGACTTAAGGCAGCTTTCTTTATGATGCTAAAAATAAAATTTTTTGATATTTTCTGAATTATGTCTAATAAAATTGGAGAAAGGGGGATTTTACAAATTTTTTTTTTTTAATCTCTTTAATCTTGGAGATTTGAATATGAAACACTTAGTGAGTGACCTAATGCAATGCTTTGGAATAAACTGTGATGGCCTTTATTACCTCTTCTCCTCTGCTAGTTGCTAATAATTTCCCCGACAAATTAGAAATGTGTACATTTCCACGTGCATTTGTAGTCAGGCATATACTTGAATGTATGGAGAAGCTTGTGTTTCTCCAACATACTCCGTGTGTGCTCATCAAGCATTTTTTACACGCAAGGAAACTACCTCTTTTAGTACATGGGAATCATTAAATCTGTTGCTTGCAGTAGCATTGTTTTGCTGACCAAGAGGTTCAACATTAGACAGGCTTTCTCCAGCAAGTGACAAACTTTCCAGTCAACAGGACTTAAGGTGCAAAATAAACAAACAAACCAACAAACAAACCACAACATTATTGAGTGAATGTTCTTCTGCCTTTCTGTACATATTCTCCCTTATTTGAGTAAAATTGACATATGACTGCTGATCCTTTCTTCAGCCTTAGGACTTGACTCATTAAGTGTCATGGTTACTCCCATCTAGTCTCATTATGGCAGAAACTGCTTGCTTGTACCATTTCTGCAGGGATGAGCCTGTACGTTTTGGGCAAAAATCCCAATTTCATTTTGCAAAGAGTTGTTGGAAGGACAGAATTGCTTTTGGTGCCTCTGACCCCCTGATGTAGCAAGGTGACAGAGAAGAGGAAGGTGGATTTGGTTTGTTTGCTATGAAAATATCCTAACACCATTGTTTAGCAACATAAGGAAAGAAAATATAAGGAAATTCTGTGTGGAGTGAATGCATGAAGCATCTTTTGTACTCCAGGCCTACCAGATACGAGCAGATAATGCACTTCTGAAGAACGCAGGAAATTTTAATATGAGAAGGCAACTTGGAATGGAGATTCTCATACCTAATTCCTACCATTTTAGTACCTTCTTCTAAGAAATATTTTTTTCAGTCGAAAAGTTCTCCAAGAGCTATTTCTAAGATAAATGACAGAGAAACCTTTAAACTAGGTTTTTAATTACATCAGATATAATATAATATACTATAATATAATATATATATATATAATATATATAATATACTAAATCCCCTGGCTTGTATTTATTTCATTACTATGAGTTGGTTTAAGGAAAACAAACAAAAAAACAAACAAGATTAATGCAAATTTAAAGCCTGGACTTGGACACTTCTCACCTAGAGAAAAACCTATGGTGATGTGAAACTTAACTATCCAGCAGTTCTTGCTTAATATGAGCTTCAGTTATATTCTGTGATAGAATAGAAAGGAACGATAAAGCCTGTAAATGCAACATGTTTTAAGGACTGATGAAAGGAATTTACAAACTATTTCTGCAGAAATATTTCTCAGATTGGCCTGCTGCCTTCTTCACAGGAGATTCTGCCACAAACTGAAGGCATTCAAGATTTTTTTTTTAGGGGGGGGAAGGCAAAAAAGGGTTTCTTTGGTATTTTTGGCTGACACCTGAAAATAATATTTTATCTCTTGCTTTGTTGGTTCAGATTTCCTTGGAGAGCTTATAGTGACTATTCTGACTGTGAGCCTACTGACTGAATGGGGTCCTCAGTCTCAGCTGGAGCCTCCAGGCATAATTGTAATACAAAAAATAGTCCACGTGAATGATTTTGTAGATGTCCTAAGGCCCTTATTCTCTCTTGAGAGTATTTTCAAAGTGCATTAATTATTTCACAAGCCTGACTTCGCAGATGCCGTCTGAGAATTTATGCTAATACACTTCTCTGTCCCACGCATCCTCTGTCCCACGCATCCTCTGTCCCTGAGGGACTACATGCACTATGCATGCCTGTAAGTCGGGATTGCAGCCTACTCTTCTGACAATGTTCAAAAATTTCGTTTGCTTGGGCAGCTGAGGAAGATTTTTACATGAGCATAAACTTCAGAAGCCTACCGGCTAATTATCAGCTTGTGACACTAAGCTCTTGTATTTTGTGCTTGCTTTTAAATGGAAAGGAAGAGTGGAAAAAAACACAGAAAAGGCTACAGTGGCCTGACCTGCCTTGGAGTTGTGGTTAGCTGGCCAGATACAACCTCTGTTCCGCTGTCTTCTTCCTCCTCAGTTCCCAAACTGTCAACAAGAAGCAGCCTCCAGGTTTCACTTCAAAATAACTGTTCCTTCTCAATCTGCTCTTGTTTTATAGCCAACATTGTAGTGTTCATGCTTTCATATACCAGTGATTTTTTTCTAATTTGGCAAGACTGGTAATGAGCTTTACAGATATTTGTTAGTACAGATATTGAAAGTGTAACTAAAAAAGAACAATAACCAAGGAAATGAAAGAGCAAACCAAACCAAAACTACACTTCCTTTATTCTTGTGATGCATGTAGTTTTCTGACCCTTTGGCTCCTCTTTTGACATTATTAAAGACTTTTCTGTCAGCATATTCTTGCCACTGTGTCCAAAAACCTCACGAAAGGTGTGCAGCACTTTCAGAAGCATCTATAATTAGGATGTATTGGTATACAGCAGCGCTGGTAGGTAACCACTTCAGCATGTATGTGGATCACACACATCTGTTTCTCACTGTTTACTGATGTGAGTCATGGAAAAGAAATGAATGTGTGCTCCAGTACATTGTCCAAAACTCCAGCAACTGAGTTCCTGTTGGTAGTAACTGTTTGCATGTGCATGTTGTATACAGGCAGGTTAATTTCAGTCTGATACAGTGGGTGAACATCTCATGAAAGACAGAAAGACCAAATAGAGAAATATCAAATACGGTCATGTAGCACCTGAAATGTCTCAACAGCTACTGGCTGATGAGCACACTCTTCACCAAACTGCTCAATCCCAGCTTATATTGGCAAAACTATTTGTATATGAAGTTCATCCATATATGAACTACAGAAAAGGAATTTGAGTAGCCTGGCTATCCTTGATGGCAAAAGGAACAAGGAAATGTTAGAATATTGCCCTTGTTTATTACCTTTTGACTGAGTCCACATATACATGTTTGCGTTGTGAATGTTGGAAGTTTTTGGTGTTAGTAGCTGCAGGCTGCATCCAGTCCATATTTTTTGTTAGCTGTCATCAGGCTCCACACAACCCTCAACCTCACACCTGCATTCACAGCTGCCCTGTGAGCTTTCTGCATTATGCCTCATTTACTTGTTCTTATAAAATATGCTGCTAGAGTGCTGTTTCCTCATCCCTAGTAAAACTTACCTAAATAATCAAAACCAGAAAAAGAAAATGAAGGAAAACAATTGACCGTATATTTAGCAGTTGTCTTGCAACAGACACATTCCCACCACTACTGCCTGTGGAAGCAGTCTGCAGTGTTTGAAGAAAACACCATATTCTGTACAGATGCTTGAAGTTCAAGTGCAAAAACAGTATCTACAATGCTATTGTCCTGTCAGTCTCTGTGGTCTGTAGTGGACTTGGGAGCTCTTAACACTAAAACTTAATCGTCCTTGGATGTTTCCTCAAGTGTCTAACCACTTCTCAGGTACTGATGAAAAACTCACAGATTTGGTATGGGGGTCTAGACACCCATAAATTTCCACCCCTGATATGCACCACTTCCTGAGACCTCCCAGCCTGAAGAAGCTGCCCTTCAGCAGATGGGACCCAAGAGAAGCTTACCCAAATGAGGTAATGAGCTATGGAAATAACTCTAACATCAGAGGTCAGGACATGTTTCACCAGAGATCAAAGTGTACTGCTAGCTAAAATATTTCTCTTCCATACTTCTGCAGAGCAGCTTTTGACAAGTACTTCATCATGGTCATTAAAACCTGCATTATATGACCAAGAGTCATGGACCATCTCTTCCAGAGAATCTAATTATTGAACCCTAGAGGACATAGTTGCTCTTAGCTATGGTGTGAATCTATGTACATAGGGATAATCACACTTGAGGGACATCTTACCAGTAATTGTAGTTCCAGGTGTGTTGTCCATATGCTTATCCATTATTCCTCACCCTGCTCTTTGTTTGTATTTTTTCTCTGTCAAAGGTTGAGAAATAGAGTGTGCGCTTTGCACTACCCTTTTGTGGCCATGTACAGAGGAACAGGAAAGGGGGACACACACCAAAGGGTGCAGCAACAACACAAGGCTCAGATAGTGCCAAAGAGAGGAAAAGCAAAATCATCATTAGCAGCACGTACAGAAAAAAGAAAGTGAGTGGCTCATCAGAGCAGTGAGGCAAAGCATAAAGAGGGTAAGGCAGCTGCAGCCTAACTAGGGCTTTGGACACGAGGTCGGACACACAGGGCAGCAGCAACACACAAGGACTGGGAGGGACTGAGAAAGAGGGTCATTCTGATGCAGATAATCCAAGCTCAGAGATGCGGTTCAGACCTCAGCAGAGATTTTTAAAAGCTCCTGGTTCTGGTGTCTTAATTCCAGCCTCTTCAGGCATGTTTTGTGCTATGCAGCTTGAGAGGGGGATTGGACTGGTTTTCCATGTAGGAGGAATGCGGGAGCAAGTAGGACGTTGAAGGAGAAAACAAGTGCTGCGCAGATACTTTGAAGTTTGCCTTGCTACAGACTGGCAGAAGAAAACAAGTTTTCTAGGTAGATTGAAAGCATGTGTGACATTTTCATGGCCTAAATTTGCAGCATACATTGCTCTGCTTCTTATTTTACAGTGTGCCACCTTTATTTTCTCTTCACTGCAGGGACCAGAGGCTTCATCTGTGGGACAAATGTGCCTGGCACCTTCTAACAGTCTAAGATATGCAGACATGTCTTTTAACAGGGAGTGGAAGATTGGGTGGTGCATAGATTGATGAAGCAATTTCACCCAGCGGTAGCACTACCACCAGTGTGCAGTAAACGACCTAGGCAACAGGGCTGCACAAAGCACAGGGCAGATATTCCCTTTGTAGCTGACCAGAATATCCTAAATGTAAATGGCTTCAACAAGAATTGCAACAGTGATTGCCCTGTAAATTGGGTATGCAGCTTTTGCATCTGCTCTCTCTGTCCTTGTAGACAAGCACTGTCAGGCAAAGCAAATGCAGGGACCCAGAATGGGAAAGGCTCGTGCCCTCTGCCATCCCCAGGCAGAGAGGGGCTGCAGCCTTCCCAAGGGAAACAGTAGTGTGGGGGCAGTGCAAGGCCCTGGGGGCTACTATGGATGTGACATGCTCCATCATGTGGTGCCCACTCCTCAAGCTTTAGGCTGTTCATGACATTCTGCTACTTCGTGTCGTACAGTGCTAGGATCAGCTTTGGGGTAAGAAAGTTGGGGAGGAATGTGAGAACAAAGCACTGCAGGAACACTGGAGCTAAGGCTGGAAGCTAGTTGTGCTGACTAATTAATATAATCTCATGTAACCTCTCCCACAAGCAGCTTAGAGCCAATGAATATTTTGAAAACCAATACCAGGCTGGAGCATGACCTGAGAACCAGGCATGCTTTTTCATGTACTGTTTTGTCCTGCATTATGCTCATCTTGAACAGCATATTTCAAAGCCAGTATATTTCCTATCTAGTTCAGAAGTGCCTTTTCTCTGACCTAGGCAGAATAAAGGTAGTTGCATGCAACAGCTCTTTGGATTTATTTATAGAGAAGTAACAGAGATGGAAGGTGTCCAAAACCAACAGTAGTTTTCAACAGTGCTTGCCAGGTCAGCTGCTTGCTAGGTCTAAGAGGAGGCAAGAGAAGGAGATCCACAATTTAGCCAAATTGTTGATGAGAGAGGGTAGTATCGTAGTCTGAGTTACGCATTTTCTTCTCCCTCACCCATATTTTTGTACTAACCAGTGCTTATTTCTGAGTGACAAATGCAGCAGAAAACATGTAGCTTTTTCTCTTGGTTATGTATTTGTTAGAACTTGTTCCTCTCTTGCTCTGGGGCAGGGAGAATACGCAGTGTCTCTAGCCCCTTCTCTGGTTTGGTCTTCGGGGATTTGTGAGAGTCTTAAGAGACACATAGAAGGACTTTTGTGTTTCTGAGGTGGTAATTAACTTAGGGCGGTAAAATGCTTCATCTCAGAGTGCTTGGCGAGAAATGGGTAGGTCATGGGCTCTGGCTGGCACCAGTGCACCCAGGAGCAAGGCTCACAGCCAGAAGTGAGGATATAGAGTGCAACAGGAGGTGGGGTTGCTAGCAGAAAACCGTGGGCACTGCCAATTGGGATTTTCAGTTCCAGCTGAAGCAAAAGACTACAGCGGACAGTAATATGGCACATATGGCTGTCGGAGTTTAGCTCCATTACCCCTCCAGCCAGCAGATAGAACCAGGTGCCACTCGCTCTCCGCTCCCCCACCCCTGGTGGGCGGGGACGGAGAATCAGAAAACAAAGGCAAAAGTTATGGGTTGGGATAAGAACAATTTAATGGAATGAGGAAGGAAGACGAACAAACAGTAACAACAACAATAATGAGAGACCTTAGAAAGCAATGGACACACAGCCCAACCACCCGCCACAGCAGCCCACATCAAAACCTCCCACCACCCCTGCCACGGTTTGCACTGAAACTGCCCCTCCTGCCCCCGCCCTGAACTGCGGCTTGTGCCTTACATACAAAAGCACCAAACTGCATGGTCCCTAGAGAACGAAGTGTCCCTGACCACCCTGCTCCCAGCACTGAGGGCAAGAAAGAGAAAGAAAGACTGCACCCCAGCCTGCTCCCTTTGTAGCTGAGCATAACCTAATATCGTATCAAACACCCCTTTGGCTAGTCCTGGGTCAGCCCTCCTGGCAGCGTAGAAATTAACCCTATCTCAGCCAACCCAGCATAATGGCACTGTGTCAAGCAGCAACTGTTTTAACCTTTAGAGGGAACATCGTTTCCTGCTGCCATTTTGTTCCTCCTGTGATCTGAGGTCTCCAAGAGCATCATGACAGAGCTAGTCACAGCGGGTTGCTAAAGGATGACTGCTCTGCTGAGAGACACGCCACAGAGGAAGAGGGGCCCACAGTGCAGATGGGAGCACAGCGGGAGTCCCAGGTTCACTCAGCTCAACCAAGCCAACCTCTTTAAGCTGATTTGTAGCAGAGAGAGGTTTAATAAGTGTTCTGGATCTAGTGGAAAAGCAATGGCACACTGTTTTTTTTTTTTTCTTCACATACATGTTTTTTCAGGACTTCAGACTTTTTAAAGACCAACAGCCAAATGCTGAGTGCGAAATGGGGTTGCCCTAAGTTTGACATCTGAGATAACCCTCAGTGAAGCTGCAGAGTGCACTGCAAATGCAAGAAAGCAAAGTAAAGTGTGTAGGTTGGGGAGGGCGGGGGTGGAGGAGGCAGGAAAGCATACAGAGTTTTATTATGTATGTCTAGATTCATGTGTTTCTGGTTTTATCTTACTTTGAAACAAGAAACCATGTCACTGTGTTTTTCACTAGTTCTTGTTGCCTTCACCCAGGGACACATGTGGAGGACCGAGGGCAGCAGCACGTCAGCGAGACTAACATGGTGACTCCTGCCACTACTCGCAGTGTGCTGGGAGTCCTCCAAATCCTCATACGCCGCTTTGCTAGGTGAAGTCACCAGTACCCACTCAGAGGGAGGTCAGCTGTTAGCCGGTGTGAACGGGGGCAGCAGGCACCTTACAGCACCTGTTCTGTGTAGTGTTTTGAAGAAAATAAGGCTTAGCACTCACCAGCCTACCTTATGTGAAAGAGGATAATGTCTGCCCACCACATTTTTTCAAAAAAACTCTCAGGAGAGAGATTAATGCCAGGGATGTACTAGTCTGTTGGGTTTATGTGGTGAGGCTTTGGTAGTGGGAGAACTGGAGGGGTGGCTTCTGCAAGAAAATTCCAGAAGCTGCCCCCATGTCAGCTCCCACTGGCTCTGAGGTGGTCCCACTACTGGCCAAAGCTGAGCCCACCAGTGATGTTGGTAGCACCTCTGTGACTGCATATTTAATGAGGGCTGGGCAAAAAACAAAACCTGCACAACAGCAGCCGAAGCTGGAGAGGGGAGTGAGAATACGTGAGAGATCCAACTCCGCAAACACCAAGGCCAGTGAAGAAGGTGGTGAGGACGTGCTTCAGGCACCAGATCAGAGACTCCCCTGCAGCCCATGGTGAGGCTGGCTGTCCCTCAGCAGCCCATGGAGGTCCATGGCGGAGCAGAGATCCATCTGCAGCCCAGGGATGACCCCATGCCGGAGCAGGTGAATGTGACCTGAAGGATGCTGTGACCCTGTGGAGAGCCCACAATGGAACAGGTTTGCTAGCAACACCTGTCCCTCCATGATGGACCCAGGATGGAGCAGTCCACCCCTGAAGAACTGCAGCCCATGGAAGGACGCATGTTGGAGAAATTCCTGGAGGACTGTCTCCTCTGGGAGGGACCCCGCACTGGAGTAGGAGAAGAGTGTGAGTAGGAAGGAGTGGAAGACAGAACCTGTGCTGAACTGGCTGCAAACCCTGTTCCCCACCACCCGCACCACTCTGGGGGAGGAGGTAGAGAAATTGGGAGTGAAGTGGAGCCTGGGAAAATGGGATGGGTTGGGCGAAGCTATTTTAATGTTTGTTCTTATTTCTCATTATCCTACTCTGTTTAATTGGCAACAAAGCAGATTCATTTCCCTGAGTCTGTTTTGCCTGTGACAGTAATTGCTGAGTGATCTCCCTTCCCTTATTTCAAACCATGAGCTTGTCATAGTATTTTCTCCCACTGTCCTGTTGGGGGTGGAGTGATAGGGCAGCTTGGAGGGCATCTGGCACCCAGCCACAGTCAACCCACCATTGACACAAGTGCAGTGGGAATGGAGCAGACTAGGAAGCTGGTTTTCAGCATAATGAATCAGACTACATGGCAAGATGAGAGACACGTTGATTAGGAAATCTGAGATGCACAAGGGCTCCTGCAATGGGCTAATCTTTCAGTTCGCCAGCAGGCATCACTGTGTCATTCAACTTAGTCACTTCTGCACCAAAACCCAGCCCTTTTCCCCTTCTGAAGGAGGCTGTTACAGAGTTCAAAGCCAGCTATCAGTTTTCCATGAGCTACAATAAGCTCACACCACCTAGCCAACCATCTTCCTTGGGTCCTGGTGCTGACAGTCATCTGCCAGCTGAGGCTTTGCACACTGCCATGTTTTCATCAGCCCAGAAGGACTAGGTGTTTGCCCCAAAGGTTCTCCTTCCTGCAGAGACCAGCTGTGGGACCACTCCAAAGACTTTTCATAGCCACACTGTGTGTCTGGATTTAATAGAACCACCGATCCTGCTGCACACACCTTTTTGTGCACTTTCACCTTCAGGCAGGCTGGGATTTTGCTATTGCTTCCCATAACCCATAAATGCAAACATCAAACACACTTGCTGATTAATGAACCATAATCAATCAAAATCAATATTCACTTTGCATTTAACCACAGGAGCAAAATAGCAAGACCCGAAGCATTCAGCTTTCATGAGGTCGTATGTTCACAAAAGAATTCTTCCATTATTCACCCTATCTGTAAAGAAAATAGATGATGAGTTTTTGACGCCTCTATTCTTAGAGTAAGGGGCTCAAGATGGTATTACATCAGAGTGACATGTTGTGTCATTGGGGCTAACTAAGGGGGATCTTAGTGCTGTAATAAAACCTCTTTGATGGTCACATGCAGGCACACTCATGAAGGAAGGTGTATTTGTGAAACAATGCGAGGCTGCACAGTCAGAGACCGCTGCCTCTAGTGAAGAGCAGCTGTACTGGGTCAGTGTGTGAGCAAAATGCCACATGAGGAGTCTCATGGGCAGAGCTCTCAGTCACAGCAAGCATGACTGCAACAGCTCCCCTTCTGCTCTCCTATCTACTCGCCTTGAAGGTGTTGCTTATAGGAACCAGACGAAAAATAATTATCCCATCTATCAGTGCAAGTTCCCTAGTCTTTCCTCTTGTGGTTCGGTGTTTCTGCCATCATGCCAATATGCTGGTATCAGGACTGTCTCTCAAACAGCTTGGCAGAAGACAGATCTTGTTCCTATGTCCCATCAAATGAACATTTGTGATAGAAGTGACTAAAAGTTTCATCTGAAACTGAATTTGAAGTGAAAGGTTCTCTCTCTGCTCACCCAGGTGACCCTACATGCTCTTGCTGACACAAATCAGCGAAGTAAAAGTAAGTCGCTGTGACCTCTGATGAGACAAATTCTCCTATCCTGGCTTAGCTGCTGTAGTCTTTGATCAAAAGAATTATTTCATTAAAACAAATGAGGCTTTTTGACAAGGCTGCTATGACCCTTTTTTTATTTTCTCAGAAGATTTATTTTTTCTTACCTTGTGGTAATTGCTTGAAACAGTAGAGAACTCTCTTGTTATCCTGCTGTTTCTGAAGTAGTCTTATCTTTCTGAGTGCAGAACACAGGCAGGGGACAGGGCAGTTAGTTTAGGAAAAAAAAATCACTGATTTATATAATTATTCCTTAAAAAATATATATATATATATATATTTATAGTGTCTATTATAGCCTGTGTGGTTGTGTGCCTCACTAGAAAACTCTGAAGTGACCTTTCAGTTAAGTATTACTGACTGAAGTGAAGGTAATGCCTGGCAGGCCATTATTTGATGCAAAGCTACAAAAGCAAAATGTACTGCTGTTACCCTTTAGAGAATGTTAGCCCCTGGCCAAATATCAGAAAACTGCTAGTGCTACTTCAAGAGCATGCTAGGAGATGCTTAGAGGCAATTTTCCCATATTTGTTATTTCAAGTCTCACTTAAATTCATTAGATTCTGCTGCATATTCCTGATAATCTATGTAAATGTCACTGTGATGGGAGGGTTTAGACTGACCTCAGGTGGGAAACAAGGAACATCAGTTCTCAGAAGCCCAAAACCTTAAGTAGTAAACAGTGGAGGAATAAAAATGCAGATGATGTGGTATACTGGAAATTTGGGCAAAAGGTTGTGCAGTGGAAGAAGCAAAGCAATGAAATCCTGAGCCATGCAAATGTATTCTTAGCTTTGTAAAATCCTTGAAACTCTTGTAGTCTTCTGATTCTGGATCCTTTTGGCCTGATTAGAAAAGGCCATTCTTATTTGCAGATTTATTTATGGTCAGGGAATTGGACTGTGGACTGGGGAATAGTGCAGTGTGCTGTGAAAGTGGCTTTACCATGAGCTATGTAAAGCAATTGCCCATCCAGGGAGGCCAGTTACATCTCATAAAGTGAACATAAAGATTGCTAATACTGAGGGAAAGGGAGGCCTTTATGGGTCCTATGGCATGATTTGTTGGACAGGACTGTGGAAACTTCTTACTTACAGAGAAGCTTAAATTTAGAAGGCATGTCAGTCCCATGGAGGGTTTTCCTTCATGGGTGTGGACAGCTTTCCCACTGAGGAAAGCTATCCAAATGAGCAGCTGCACATATTTGATCACAATTTTCCAAGCAATGATAGCATTGATTATTGTATTGATAATAACCAGCTCCAATCACCCTTCCTTTAGCTGACCGGGCTGGCATAACCCTGCCAGATGGGGGCAGGGAGGACAAGGACTTGACTTCGCACAGCGTTAAGCTGAGTGCCCTTACATGGAAAGTCCGATTTGAGTTTTCTTAACTCAGGGCAATACTATGTGAACTTGGACTTAGGAAGGTGGCAGAGCTGCCCAGGAATGTGATGCAAATGACTGGTTCAGTTTGGGGTGAGGCTGGAGTTGTCTGTCTTATCAGTGCTGCCCTGGCCTATGCATTGCAGCATCGTGGATATTTGAAGCTCTGCAGGAGGCGGGTGGATGTCCTGCACAGCAGCTGAGAAGGGCCTCATGCCCCAGAAACAATCAGGCACTTGGTCTTAGAGAAGAAATCATTTTGTCTCATTATAGCATGTACCTTGGGGACAGCATGGGCCACTGTATCTATGTAGGTCAGAACAGTTTAATATTGCTCTAAGTGTTGGGGTATGCCAGTGTGTTACAAGAGGCTTAAAATCCTATTTAAAAATGGTTTAGTAAGCAGACATCTTGATGTAACTTTTCAGTTCTAGGGTTTATAAAGCTGTTGAGTTAACTGCAGTGTTTCCTTCTGCCATGTATTTCCAGTGCTCTGGTAGTGATTCAGAGAATGACTGAAGGTCTTAACCAAAGCATGGCATGGCAATTTAATTCCCATCCAAATTATGGGCTGGGTGCATTTTGTCAGTCTCTGAGGAAAAGAGTATCTGTGCAATTGCGAGTGGATGTAAGGAGACAGAAATTGGTGGTTATAGTCAATAAAAAGAAAAACTGGGACTTGGACCTATAGCAGCAATATCATCCTGGTGTCATCCAGCTCCAGCAAATGGGTTTGGAAACAGAATTCTGAGACGTGGATCTGCATGAGCATCCATCGCTCCATCCTATGTATGTTCACATTAAGGAAAATCATTTGCATTTAATACAGACTTTGAAAATTGCCAAAAAGATGTTAATTTCCCAGCTCTGTTCACTATGCAGCCCTGTTCCTCTGGGCTGCTCCAATGCTGCTTGTTACGATGAATTCTGCTTATGCCAGCTGGAAACCGAATCTCTGCTGCAACATACAGAGTAATTGGCTTTGAATCTCCTACCTAAAACTGAAAAATGAGCAAGCCTTTCTGCACTGGGCTCTGTTTTTGTGGCTGTTGCCAATAGCTCCTTTTTTAAAAGAGCACCACAGGGAATTGGCCTGGGTACAGTGCTTGGATACCTGTCAAAGCTTACCCTCCTCCCCCACTTACCCTCTTTTCTTTTCACTCACCCACGATTAGTATCTGCCCTCCTCAGTCCTCCATCCTTCCAAACCCAGAGCTGCTCACTGAATTGTCATTATTGATTCCTTACTTCCACCTTCTGTAATGTTTTTCTGCTTTACGAACATGAACCAAAATGCTGCACAATGCACACACATCCATGCATTATCTCTGCTGCCTAATGCATACACCATACACATGAGATGACTGTTAATGCTCCAGTAGGTGAAATTGTGACAAGTGAAAAAAGCAGCAGAGTGCCTAAATGTACATTAGCATTAACTACCTGGTAAGTATACTCTTCTCCAAGGATTAAGATTCTTTGCCTGTTTTATTGGTACTGTGAAGACCATTTCTTAAGGAAAACTGTTTCACAATAGCCATTGCCTTAGTGTCGTCACATTTCATGAAATCTGAGGACTTAAAATCTGTTCCAAGTAATACTGATCTTACTCCTAGAGGTGATGTTTTAAGAACTGGCCTCGTGTAATGGCCTACCTCACACATTTGGTGAGGGATCATGGTGAGTGCCAGCGGGTGGAAAAGATAAACCTCAGCTCCTGCATGGTGCATGAGAGCTCCTCACACGATTGCTGCATCAACAGGAATCATTCATCTGAGCTTCCCACCACAAAATGCACAAATGCAAAATACATTCATATTTTCTAGCAGATATTTCAAACCAATTATAACTACAAAAGCTGACGTAATGGTGACAGATTAAAAAAAAACAAACCACCAAACCAAACAAAAGCCAACAGTCTCTTCCTGGCACTGAAGACATAGCACAGGTGAAAGAACGCACATTCCTGGGAAACAGTTGCTCATGACTCTGACATGCAGAGCACTGACACAACACCAGTGCCACTTGAATACTGACATCAACACATGAAACAACAGGTAGCCATAGTGGCCAGCTCACTGTTTCATGCTGAAACATCTCCTGCCCTCAAAGACACTGTTGGACTGATAAAGCTTATCATAACTCTTGCATATATCAACACCTTCTTGAAGTATTGGAAAATCAGAGTAAGCCAATTTCAGTGTTACCTACCAGATCTCCAGCTCCGCTCTGTGTGTCATGGCATACCAGGAGTGTCTTCTACTACAGGCGAAGTCCAAAAGTGAAGCATCCACCTCACTTGAAAGAACTGATAAACCAAACATAACACTCTACTTTTATTTTCTGCTAATAGCCTCTGATACTATCTTGTGTCTAAAAACAGGTCACCAAATTTTTTTTAGGAAAAAAAAAAGATAAATTTGGCTGTAGACAATCCATGCCATGAAGAGCTCCCACAAATGCTTACAAATACCTAAATAGCTGTGTTATAACAAACAAATATTCCTGTTGCATGACAGCTCATTCATAAATGTGGTTATATCATTTTGCATCATTAGCTAAACAAGCTCAGTATTCAGCAAATTATTGCCAACTCCACCAGCACTCTGTGTTTTCTAGTCTTAATACGAAACCTGCTTGAAGTCTGAAGTCATCATTCCTGTTACCTTGTGTGAAAGCAGAAAGTCATGTCTTGCATAGATGGATTTAACATAGATGGCAGAAATGAATTGTATTGCCTGAGGTTGGGTGACTCTTGGTCATTATGCAGTTGACCATTTGGCAATGTGTTCATCATGCTCTGCGCCCCCAAACCAAACAGAATAACCTGGGCAAAGCTGGTGAACCCAATGCATGAAAATAGAAATCCCAAAAAGCAGAAGTAGCTTTTCAGCAGACATATTCACAGCCCCAGCTGTAGCCAAGCATTTTCACTAAGTTGAATGTCAGGTGTTTTTTAATTCGGAAAGCTTGATGCATTTCCACAGTCAGGTTAAGACATCAATGTACCCCATAACAGATGATTTCTGATCCTGTGCTGCTAACTCCCATGCTTACTCTACACAAGCTTTAAGAAACTGATCCAAGTTAAAACTAACCAATTTTGCCGAAAGCACAACCTGTACTATACATCAGTATCCAACAGCCAAATCAGTATCAGCGCTAACAGGGCCTATGAGAGTAAGTAGATGGGACTAGTCCAAATCGGTTTTACTGATAGGCCTTAGAAGTACTTGTACTAATCACTGGCAGAGCCAGGACAACATTTTCAATACGCTTTAATATCACAGCCACTGTATATGGATCTACAGTCAGGACTGCATCATTATTATTTGGGATGTTAAATACAATTAAATATTTGTCAATTTATTAATTGAGTAGTGCACATTTTAAAATAATTTGTAGCTGATTTAGTAATGTTAAGTGATGAGGTGCACGCTTATGGGCACTTTGCTTCATGCCATGAATACAGTGAAAGAAAATAGCTTTTCTTCTTGGGAAATACTGAAGAGCACATGCGATTCTTCTCCATCACACAAGCTTAAAATATGGTCACCAAAATGCCATTTTAAAATCTGCCAATATTTCATAAGATAGAACATCAAGAGTAAGGAGGATGTTCTACTGTATTTTGTCAATTTTTAAGGAAACTAGCCAGAGCTATACATTCACAGTGATGATTCAGTATGGCTTATGCTTAAGAGAGTGTTACTTGCTCAAGTTCATGATAACTTCCAGTTACTTTGGCTTATTGCAACTATGCACAGAGGTTGCTCCTAATCACCTAACAGCAAACACTGAAAGAACCATCTAAAATTTACCTGTTGCTACTTTAATACAGAGATTTTTGCCAGCAGGAAATGGTCAAATTTTTATTAAGTCTCATGCTGGGGAATCTTGCTCACTGCTTGGCAATTCACTCATCCAGTATCTCTTAGCTTCCCAGCGGCACATGTTGCATGTGTCATCAGTCTCAGGCAGGTGTACTTCTTCAAAAACAGTGCTGTGCTGATTATAATTTTTACATCTTCTGTTAGTAGAATAGTTTTATAGGGAAGTTGCAGCCTGTGGATGCAACCAGCATGTTTCTATAGACTTAATAGAAAAGAAGCATCAAATTCTTATCCCAAATCCTGAGCTTTTAATGTCTTACTGTGAAAGTGTTTTATGCCCTGATGTAGCTGTTTGCACTCACGGAATTGCAATGTACCACTAAATATGCAATTTAGTCCAGATTTCATTGTTCTATCATGTTAACAGCTGTTTTTAAGGAATAAGAAAATGTTGAGCAGAGGCCTCTTCCACTGGACTTTTTTTCACAAATACAAAAACCTAATAAACTTTCTTTGGTAAACCCTATGCTGCTTCCTAGTAGTTTCAGAAGGTGACATAGTACTTTTTAATTTTTTTAAGGCATATAAAGAAATTAAAGTAAATTCATTAAGTCTTTTGAGTGGCATGCACACAGATCTTCATAGAAGAGGGAGATCAGGAAATACAATGAAGTGCTGAAGATCTACGGAATCCTTATAAAGCTCTAAAAGTAACTATCTTTTCTCTAGGAAGGGGTCCTATTCACACACATACACACAAAATAGGAATAGCTTTAAAAATTAGACTTTGAAAATCAATATTGTATTCATTAACTCTTCCCCTCACCACAGGGGAAACAAACAAACATAGCTGAAAAAAAAAAAGAGAAAAGGAATACAGAAATCAGAATAACTGTGTTGTGATGAAACATGTACTTGGTAAGAAGGTGATATTATGTATACAGGGCAAGATTTCCTAACAATTTTCTGGATCTGAAGGGTGGGATGTTTTTGGTATATCAAATCATGTCAGAGTACAGTGCTAGTTGGGACCGAGACTATGTTCAGAGACTTGGTTGCTAATGCAGCAGCTTCTCACTTAAAATTTTAAAAAGGCATAAAACAGGTGAATTGACTCATACAACTGTTTTAGGCAGCTAAACACACTGAAGACTAAGCGTACACAAGTTGGCTGCTTCTTTGAGAGATCAAAACCCTTTATTTTTATAGATGGTTATATGAAAACATCTGCTCTTCAATAAACACCTTTATGGATAGTACTAAGCTTCTACAACCTCAGCAATTAAAGAAAAGAACCCTCCAGTTGATTGATACCTCATGACTTTACCCTTTAGAACCACCCTTTTTCCTCAGATGGCAACTAAGATCTTGCCATGACCTAAAGAATTAATGATCCATCTTTAAAACAATTCAGCATGAAGTCTGAAGTAGTAAATCAGTGCTCAAGGACTTAACTTTGAGAGTGTAAAATATAAAAATTAATTGAGTCAAATACGGAGTAGACAATATTGTGCCTTGAAGATATATTTAATGCAGATACGCATATTACAATGACTAGTTGTATGATTAAGTCTTCTGCTGATCACCACAGTAATTGGAAAGATGATCAAGAAAGTAACGCACATACCAGCTGCAGTCAAAAGGAAAGCAAGCCTGTATATGAAGGTTTCGAATATATTTTTTGATAAACCTTCTCTTGAAGATCCTTTCAGAAGCCCCTGGTATACACTCTGAATCAAGGCAACAAAACTATCAATAAAATTATGGGTTAATCCACTTGGCAACAAAAGGGTCTAGTGGTATGAAAAAACCCTCAAGCCTGCAAATTACTTATCAACACCCCAAATTTGTCCGTAGGCTGCAAGTGTTTTTCTAATGCTAATGCAAGTTACGAAAAAGAAAAAGGATAGGCCACCAACTGAAAGAAAACATTTATTGAA
This sequence comes from Streptopelia decaocto, assembly GCF_964273445.1. Lineage (NCBI taxonomy): Eukaryota > Metazoa > Chordata > Aves > Columbiformes > Columbidae > Streptopelia > Streptopelia decaocto. The sequence continues at coordinate 35,395,163 of NC_138657.1, forward strand.
TCAAAGTCAATACTTTCCTTTTAATATCTACAAGCCAACACTGAACTGACTTTATTCAAGAATGAACACAATGTACAAATTATGTCTGTTATAAAAATATGTCAATTTTTTTTTCCTGGCTATTGAGCTGAAAACATTTTGACAAGTGCAAGATATGTTTGGCAAGCAAATTTAAGCCGCTATTACCAGTGACAAAGCTCAAATAATTTCATAACCAAAGCGTAGTTAAGACTCATTGATAAAGTGGCACTGGACATGTTGATCACTGGAAAAAAAAAAAAAACAACTCACTGCACTGCCACATCTTTATGCACCCAGACAATTGAACATTTTGATCTTCTGTCATGACAAATCAGTACCTTTATCAGTGAAGACTATCCAACCTAATTCAAACTATTCAACCAGACAATTGACACCTGCCACTGGAGGAAAACTGAGAGAAGGCAAACTACCTCCATGGCCCTGCATTTTGTAAGTTCTTTGCAAACTGTGAGAGCAGAGTTGGTAGGTTTATACATGTTTAAATCAACCTGACAGCTGTTGCAAAGTGAAATCAGGGAAAGGATGGAAAAAGAATAAAGAATCATTTATGACGGCAATCTGTATTTATGAATACATGCGTGTATGTGTATAAAAATGGATTTGACTAGGCTCAGTTATGCTTTATTTGTTTGGGTGGGTTTTTTCAACCACATAAAAATTTAACTCAACCAGGACTCAATCATTGACTTCGCTCAAACCACCAACAAGGAGGAAAAAAAGGGACAATCTACAGCAATAATCTGAAAACAGTGCAATATTAAAATACAATTTCACAACATGTGAAAGAAACATGCTTTGGAACCTGAGCAAAAGGCGTTTTACTGACTTAGTAAAAAGTCACCCTGTATGTTGTTTTAATTGGCATCTGTTCTGCCAGGTTAGTATGTTGCTCTCAGCAACTTCCATGGCCCCTAAACATTTAGTACACAGAAACTGCCAACTACTTAGAGAGGTCTACTAAACTTTTCAGCTAATATTGCAGGCAGTCTGACATGCTGTTGCTGGAAACGAACATACAGCCCAGAATTAAGAAAAATGGTAAAAAGAAAAAAGAGCAGCCAAACACGATGCTTTTCTTTTCTTTTTAAATAGACTAAAGTGTTTCCACACTTAGATACGGTACTACACTGATTTACAGCCTTCAGATCAGCTCTTTCAAAATAAATATACCGAACATTTACAACAAATGCCTCATGAACGCAAGCTCTCTCTTTATTATTTCAAGGCCAGCTGGATAAAAACTAAAATAAAGACATAACTCTGAAGCAGCTAAGTTACAAGTCCTTTTTCAGGAACAGGCATGACTTGGTACCACAGCAAAGTTTCTCACCAGTCTGCAGTAGGCAAGTTTTTTTTTTCTCCTAGCACCAAGCAGGCCACCATACAAAGCAACTTGACAAAGCATGCAGTCATCTACTCTGCTGATTTTGTATGAAATAATCATTTGTGCTTGCAGGTCCCAGACCTTTCAAAGATGGGTATGAACAAGAGATGACTGAAGACGTTAATGGAAACTCACTCGTTTCTAAATTACTTGAGTGAAGAAAAGATTTAAAGACTAAAAAGCAACCAAATGTTGTGCATTAATATTTCTGAGGGATGAGGGAATATAAGGTTGGTGCTTTAACTTGCCTTAAGGCAAACAAAAAGCTAAAACCGATCCTAAATAGCTCTATGTCCATGATACTGGTAGAGGCCAATGTGTGCATGCCACCAAAAGGCACGGTCGGACCAATCTGATAAATGGCATCATCAGAGCAGAACAGCAAATCTTCACTGGAGTAATCACAAAGGGTGAACAATGAGCCATCACTTCTCTTGTCATAAGCACAGAAAGCAGTCACCAAGGCAAAAGAGGGGACACAGGGAAGAAGATACTGGAACTCACATAAACCTGGAAGACAGAAAACACAGTAAACAGAGTCTGAACATTCTGAGTGACCGTTTTACTACTGTAACATTGCTATTAATTAACACCACACATATTAAACGGATAGAACTGTTGCAAAAATGGTATACTAATCATATAAAAAAATTCTTCTGAAATTTATTACATAACTAACTTTACTTGCAAAGATTTGCCTACGTTATTGTCTTAGGTATAAAACATACAAACAGACTGATGCAGTCAGGACAATCTCTTGTTCATTGGGCAAAAAAATGAACATCTCTACATGATATTGAATTTTTTACTCAGAAATGCATTTTAAAATTGGGCATCATAAAGACACAGCTATTTATAGGGAGCTAATTACAAAGTAGTACGATTTATTTTCCTACTACTCTAACAGTACCTAAAAAGCAGCACGCAGTACTTACTGGAAGGGTTTCCCGAAGGCTATCCTGCCTTTGTATCTACAAGCTGCATCTGAACATTTGCAGACATGCCACCTCCATAGCCTCCCTTGGACTGCATTTGATTCTGAATTGAGCTGACCTGAAGACAAAACGGAAAGGGAGGAAGAGAAAGTGAGAATGGCACCAAATGCTTCTGATAGCGTTTATTGTTTAGGTTTGGTTCTGAAGTGCTCCTGTACCATTAAAGCTACATTACTTTTGCATGAGGACATCTGCAGTGTAGGTTTGATTAAATTTTTACTTCTGCAGGCAGCTGAACAAGTGAGATGGAAGAACTAGTGCTGAGGCAGAAGTTCTTCCTCTCTCCTGAAGAAAACTAGCTGATTCAGGCTTTTACTGACCCGCTTGATTACTTGAGAAAAAATTGATCGAATTTCTTACTGGTATCCCACTCCACTCCTATAATTTATCTTATTATATGAAAAGTGTTCTTTGCCAAGTATGATAAACCAGAAGTGGATATGTTAAAAATATAATAGACAACTTACAAAATATCTGGATAGTATCTGCACTGAATGGCTAACTTCACATGATTAAAAAAGGACTCTCTAAACCAAAAACAAGCTTTTGGTTTGTGGAAGGTTTTTTATTTATCTATTTATGTAACAGCATACACTGCTTTCCTTAATTGCTACTATTCTTTTCAATGGCAGGGCCATTACTATTTAAATCATACTTAATCTATCAACATCCCTGAAAGCAACTTACTTGAAGGTATTTTTAGCATGGTGCAAATAAATACGTAAAGGACATCATCCCTCCCCACCCCCAAGACATGCACATCCCTCTATGGCTTTCATTGCCTTTATCGACAAAAAGGAAGGGAACCCATAGTTCTTTCCTGCTTGTGTTGCATGAGTCAAAATAATAATCTCCAAGCGCCTGCAGGAAGACAACTCCAACCTCAAAGGTCTGGCCTTTTTCTCTCTGCACCCCAGAGCATAAATAACAAGTACACAATGAGTACAAAATAACACAGTCATTCAAGGCTACAGCTTCTGAAACTGAACTTGCAGTAAAGTCTATGCCTGCAGGGCACTGCTTGCAATTAGTACAGGTATGTTCCTTCATGGAGACCTTAAAACATCACTAGAAAGCTGTATTAAAACAGCACTGGAGAAATATTTTCAAGTAGATTGCACAGTATTTTCCCTGTTAAAAAGAAAAAATAAATATATTCTTTTCCACAGTAAAGCAAAACACATGCACACACACAAAATCAGCATAACTCCTTCTTACAGAGTTTCTCAAACCCATGTGAAATGAGAGCTCGATTTAGGATCTTCATCTTCAATAGTATGGCATGTTGCAGTGCTGCACATAAGACCTTATTTTTATGTATTTAAGCAGTGTAATGTAAAGCCATTTACTACCTTGGCACCTTGCTCAAATAAGTAATACAGCTGCAGCAAAGCAATGTTATAGTTACATTTTTCTTCACGGAAAAGTGGTCAGAGCCAATGCTGTAGGGGGGCTGACATCAGAGACTACAAAGTCAGTAAGGAAGTGTGGAGAAATGCAACCACATTCATGCAGTGGTGTTTAAGAACTTTTGCATTTCACTGAGCTCATAGTTTTCTTCACCAAGCATCTTCTGTTGCTCTTTGGAATAAAAGGAGTTTGAATTTAATCTTTTTTTCTCTCAGAAAATAATCAGTCTACATGTAAATGTATTCACAAGAATGACTTGAGGATGGCATTAATTTCAACTGAATGAAGCCTGCCTCTAGTGAAAAAGAGCTAGAAAAACATCTCCAGGCCATGTCACCTGCCAGCCTGACAACTTGCCTACATTACTTTAAAATTCTGAAGAACAGCAAATCAACACAAATTGCCAGGCTACAGTGTAAATTTTTATGAGCACTTCTTTTAAAGGTTAGAATAATTTCTCTGGTGCTTGAGTTACACACATAGATGTTTGTATTAGTGGGTAAGGAAATATCAATCTAAAATGCAGAGGCTGTTACACCTGAAGCAAAGAGAATGCAGCAAATTAAACTTGACTGCTTTACCAGTTCAGTAGCTATTTTGTATATGAAAACTTATATAGGAGATATACGATGTTAAGAACACCGAGCAAATTGCAGGTCTAACAACTGTGCGATTATAAGGTGGTATTCTTTGTGAAGCATTGTCCTTTTGAGACAGTGTGAGCTGCAAGAACAAGCACCATTAAATTATTTTTTTTCTTTCTAAAATATGACATTGCCTTCCTTTGATCATACATAACAGCAAGGTTCTTCTCTCCTATGTCTAATTTAGATAGAATAAGTATTTAAAGATTTTGGAAGGGGAAGAGATTCCACCAATTAATGATCACACAATCTGTTGTGCTACTTATCTATCTCATTAATTTCCTCCTTTCTTTTTTTTCTTTCCCTCCCTTTCAAAACTAGGATATAGCACAGATGGTCCCTTGAGAAAGAAAACAAGGGAAAACTAAGAAAAGGACAGAATAAATTAAATCGAAGGCTAAACTGAGGAATATGAAGCAGAAGAAGAAAGTGAAATTTCTCCATGGAATATGAAGGTAAAATAAGAAAGAAAGTGATGGGAATGAGAAAGAAATAGTGCACAAAGGGCTTCTACTGTTTAAGCGTACCTTTAAAAAAAGGAGCAAGGTGCTCTACAGGAGGCAAACAAAAAGCAAAATATTTCAGTAGTCAAAACTACTGTCCTCAGAATCATAAGGACATGTAGTGAAGAACAATGCTGATGAAAATAGGCACAGATCAGACAGTGGATGAAGATTCAAACTTATATGGGAAACGCTAAGGAAAATGCAGGAGGTCTTCCTAAAGTATTCAAAAGAGAAAAGAGACAAGGAGGTTCATGATGGAGTATTATATCCACACTATAAAGGAAATTACGCCCCAGAAATACATCTGGAATTTAAACACTGTTATCTTGGAGTTTACACTGTGAGGAATTAACAAGGAGACTGGATACAATATTACCCCAGTAAGTCACCACAGAAGAAAGAGGAAAATAAGCAGTGTGAAAAAGTAGAGATTTTTGCTTCTGAAGACAGGGGGAGAGAGAAATGGTTATTTTTTGCATATAGATCCTTTCTATCTGGGATCAGAAAAATCACTCTGGCCAATGATGCAGCACATTATCCAAATAAAAAAAAAAAAAAAGTGAGAGAAAGAGACAGCCATTTATGAGCATTCAAAATCAAAAAGTCTATATAGAGGGACAATAATGATTATATACTATCCAGAGATAAACTGGATATTATGCACATCAAAGGTGATGTCAAGCAGGGGTAAAGTCTGAGGTTAAAGAGGCAAGCGTGAGGCAATCACCACAAACCTCAAGAGGCAGCTCAGCTGTGAGAATGAGGAAGGTTCTCACAGGAAGGACAACAAACATTTAAAAAGCAAAAAGCCACACTTTACACAAACAAAAAAAACCCCAGAAATAAAAAGAAAACTCATTTTATTATTACTTTATTGTTTCAGTTTATAATGGCTTTAAATATTAATGTAATATATTGCATTAAATAAGTAATTGGCTTTAACTCAATTTTATCAAGCTGAAGTTGTGTTTGCCCACTTAACTTGCTTACACAGGTTTTAGTAGATGTCACTTCCAATCTATCATGTTGTTTCTGGGAAAACGTATCATATTGTTTGTCATGTCAGATTTTCTAGCTTTGCCCATCCTCAACATGTACTGAGTTTAAAAAGTTTTTGTCTGATTTCAATAAGCTGTAAACTAGTTGAAACTACAAATGACCTCACCTGACTACATTAAAATTATCTCCTTCCTTTACAGCTCTGCTCTGTACTCTGATACCTCTGACAGAATTATTTCTTCTCCTTTGTCAATAAGTTATTTCTCATCACTTTCATCTCAAAACATTTTTTTTTCCTTTAAAGAGGATTGTTAAGGTCATTAAGTATTTTTCATCATTACCTACATAAAACCCTTTTCTAGGTTGCGTAGTGTTGACCTTAAACACAGATTGACATTGTGCATAAATGCAAAGTTGTACAAAAGAAATCTATCTTCATAAGCCAATTTTCAGTATCTATCTTAGCCTCTGTTTTTTACTTTCAGAGAGACAAAAATATTTATTGCTCCTGTCATCTACAGGAAGCCACAAAACCTTGCCTGTGACATCACTGCTTGCCCTGGAAATAATTCACCCTGCAAATATGGCTACAGAAGACAGAAAAACCTCAACAAGGATATCCAAAAATATTTGTGTGCACCATAGAGCAAGGCAAGTTAGAGTTTTACGTGAACTATACTTAAAGCAGCTTAAAAGATTTTAAGGTGAGAAATCTAGTCAATTATAAGATACTTTTAAAAGTTTTCTCTGAAATACTCTAGTATATTTTAAAATATACCTCTATTTTCGTTCATACATGCCATCAGAATGAATTTTTTAAAAGTATTCTATTCATACCCTGTACAATTTATACAGCATCTACTATGTATTGTCAATAAACACAGGAATTTTAAAAATGGTATACCATAATCCTGAATACAAATGTTTAGTACTTGGAAATAAGACACTAGTACGTTGGTCTTCAGTTTTATGCAGATTCTTTCTTAGAGTTGACTCTTTGCTTCAGCCATGATATACATACACAGTGTTCCTGTATTCCAAGATGAAATACTCTTCGTCTGCTCATGCTTACCGAATTCATTCCACTGAACAGGTCTCCTGATCCTACATGAGCTGTGTGAACAAAGTTTGTTGGCTCCCCAATCATGCTTCGGTCAATCCGCCGTCGTCTTTTCTGAAAGGAAGGTAAAGAAACCTTCTAACTGAGAGTCCTCAAAAAGGCAAAACCAATGTGTGTCATAAATGTAAGACTTAATTGTCCACAGGGTTTTTCATACACCATGATATTTTCATAGAGTCAACAAGCAGACTCCAAATTCCCAGGTTAACCAAGACATTGGTAATACTATCCTCTGTTTTTACTTAGAGCATCTATAGCATAGCATTAGACCAACACTGATACCACTGCTAACATCTAGGCCAATAAGATCTTTGTAAATTACTTTACTACATTCCATGGTTGCAATATTTGAAAGGTTTTATACAGTAACTTCTGCCTATATTTGTATTTAAAGCATGATGTGACAGATGATATTTGAGGTTTAGTCATTCAAAAAAAGAATTAAGGATCAAAGACCATCAGTACAGTCTATGAAACCTCGAACTTAACAGAATTTCTGATTTGCATGCCATGGGAATTTCTGTCACTATTTGTAATATACTTCACTTCACAATGCCTTGAGTTTGATCAGGGTTAATCACAGACATGTCTTTGCTGAAACCGGTACACACAGACAACTTCCAGTCTGCATGGTTGCAGAGCGTGAGCTGAAGTGGTGCAGTCTGAGAGTACACCAGGATGCCAGAACGGGGACTCTGATTCCTGTGCCTCCCTTTTCTTAGCATCACAGCTTTATTTTTTTGTTAATGTAATAATACACAAATGAAAAACTGGAGGCAGTAAGGACTTCCTCTAATTAAAACTGCTTTGGTTGTCTGCCTCTGGCTAAGCATTGGCTCTAAAGGAATAAAACAAAAAATCCCATCCTCGCTTCTTAGGCCAGAGCCAGGGAGCCTACACAGAGCAAACCATACAGTGTGCAGTCACCAGATCCTGTATTTTAAAGAAGAAACAACAGCCATGAAGCACATTATGAATATCTCAATTCAAGGTGTGTCATACAAAATATAGTGTAATAACTAAGAAACTATTTGAGCTGAATTAAAAACTTCCCATCATCTTCAAGTCCACTCAGTCTCATTTTTAAAAGGATCTCCATTCCCAACCTGCAATGAAATCCAAAGACCACTCAGAATCAAGACACAAAGGTATATGGGCTAGCTGCTACTGAAACACAGCTACAGATTACATCTTTGTGAATCAGAGCCCACAGCTATGAGTATACATCCTGGGGGCTAGCCAGCAAGTACAAACACATTTAATCCTTCCCGGTACCTTTTCCCTATTACTAAAACCAGATTTCAGTATGTTTCAGTACCTCACTGCATCATATTAATAGCTTGGGTGAAACGACAGAACAAAATGACACAATCTAGTCTAAAACTATTACTGAACTCTCTACTCCCAACAAATTTGACAAAATCAACCAAATAAAATAATCATAGCTATAAAAACATCCTCCTGTAGTTTAAGGGCTTTCAATCAAGATTTCTCAATTACAGAAAAACATTAGTAGAGTTCATAAAGCCATAAAAAGCCACAACAGAATCTATTACCATGTCCCACCAATGCATTAATATGTCAAACTGGAATTCAAGCTCATTTATACACATAGCAAACAATTTCTTAATTCATGCATGATATCAGCTAGTAAAGCATATGTGACTAACTTGGGAGGACAGACCCCATACCAGGCTTATGCTGCCACTGCATGAGAACTGCTCATCTGATGTGTTCAGGATGAGGAGCATCTCCACCAGGTGTGATGATAATTTTAAATGCACATTGCTGTATTTACACAATATAGAATTGTAATATGCTGTGACTCTGACACAGAAAGAAGCTCTAGAGAGCTGTAGCACACCACGCCAATTAGAACATTTAAAATTGTTTCAGGTCTGCAGTAGTTACCCCTCTCTCCCTTAAAAAAAAAACAACAAAACCAAAACCAGCCAAAGTCAAATACATTTATATTTCTAAACAATATATCCATGGTCTCTCAGTTTTAGCAGAGTTTTGAAATGCAGCGTTTTGATGCAGAGAAAACGTAGAAAATCTCAGAGCTTTTGGAATTTTTTTGTTTTAATCATTTCGCAAAAAACCAAACTCCTTCTTTGGGCAACTCAAGTTATTTTGCTCCTTTAGTGGCTGCTAAGATCACTGGCATGCCAGTAGCAGAATTAGAGTGCTGCATCTTGTGAATTACTGTAAATGATTCTCCCTTAATCATCAGCTAGTCAAACAGTAACCACCAGTTCAAGTGAATTGCCATCAAATCCTCTTTCTTATCTCAAGCAAGTTTCTTATCAGAGGCCATCACCAGTCACACCAGGGCACGTGCCCACACGTGATCTCCTTGAAGCAATGGAACAATATTTAAATGCTCTGCTATATTAAGACCATAAAGTATTTCACTCTGAAAGCAAATCTTTGTGGGTTTTTTTCTGCAGAAGCATTTGGTTTGCATTTACATCAGTGTTTTAGCTTGGCTCATGGGCATGCTTTTGAAGCAACTTTGCCAGTCCCTATTTACAATGCTTCAATTTAAATTTCAGAGAAATCTTGGAGTGTACAAATTGGACTTCTTTTGGGTGAAGCTGAACTGGAAGACTTGATGCACTCTTACTGCTAACAGACATTGAGGCTAATGGACCAGGCAGGCCGGTCTGAAGCAGGCTGCAAAAAGAGATCTAATGCACATAATGGCTCCCCAACACTAACTTTTCTGCTCCAGTGCATGGCTGCTCCTACCCAGATGTGTCATTTCTGTAGACAACTTCAGCAAGAACCAGTGACCAGTTAGCATGGGGAACGATGTAATCACTTCTTTTTGAGGAATGTAACGCAGGGGACAGGAGTAGGGGAACATGCCAGGAAAGGTTACAAAGCTTTTAGAGAGGACACAATAAACACTGGCTTTGCCAGGGTTTTGTTGAGAAGTTCTTTTTTTCTGAGGCCCCTACCTTTGAGAATACATGCATGAGAATACTGTCTTTAAACAACAAGAATTAACACATAAATTGATTCTTCAGTAAATTTAGCATATTTAATTTAAGGAAGCTGAGAAGCAACACAGTCACCTCTTACTTAAGAAATGAATTGTACAATGATGCTAATTTCCCTCTGTATCACTTGTTCCATTCCATGCTTGCTCCTAGTGCGAGTCACGTGCTTAAGCTGACAGAGCCCAGTGAAAATTAATTCCCACCAGCCTGCACCCATGGCACAAACTCCACTCGATAACATACCACAAATAATTAGTTTTAGAATCTACACCACTAGCCAATGTAGTAATGAGATCTGACTATAAAGGTGATCTAGAAAACAACTGCATGTTTATGATGCTAGTGCAAAGGACTTCAGCATTTGTGTGTGTGAACGCTTGTATCATCTAAAGGTTTGTTTTAAAGATGTTTCTGGCAGAACACATATGTCGCAACTATGTCAGCCTAACTGCAATGAGACCCTATGCGCTGTATCTGTGTTTCTTGTGGATGACGAAAGCTCACATTATTATTAGCTAACTTGTTTGTTATCTTTCTTGTTAGCTTGGGTCATTACTGAAACATTTGGTATTGATGGGCAAAAAAGTTCAAAATCCGAATTGTAGTATTTCCCCCTCTTGCCTTGTCCTAAAGCACTTCCCCCTTTACTAAGGGGGGCAGGGGTGGCAAGGAGCACAACAGAAGTGAGGTGAGATGAAGAGACTTGTAAAGGCACCTTGGAAGTGGAATATGAAACATCACTGTTTAATAGCTTTACTTGGTTTGTTCCCTTGACAAAAATCTGCAGAACCTGTACTGCAAAGTACACACTAGGTAATCTTTAAAGATTATTTATTCTTTTTGTGGTGTAAACGGAAGCAGAAGAGATGCAGGTCTGTGTGTTAAATGTTTGAAAGGAACAGAGCAGCCTGAGGACCCACCTTGGAAGCTTTAAACATGTACTAGATGCAATGGATCACATTTCAGCTACCACAGTAATGAAGTAGAGAATTGACGTCTCTTCTATTCTTAATCTGCAAGTGATGTTTTGCACCCACACAGGGTAGCATCTATTTCAAAGTAAAATATCAGAATTCAGAAAGCCACCAACAGTTAACACAATACAGAAATTATTTCAAGCCTGCAAGTTTCGTGAAACTTTTGATAAACCCTTCTGTTTAAAAAAATTAAACTATTTATACCATATATTCAACCTGCCCTTCAGCAAAGCCACAAACATTTTATTGCAAGAAATTCAAAACTGTAATTTGTTTCTTTAAACAAATAATTGCCACTGATGGGTCCAGAGGCATGTAAAATTTCTTTTATTGCCCTCTGTTTTTGGCTTGCAGGGAAGAAGCGGCCTTTTTCGACTACTTCCAAATTTTCTCCAGAGGTTGGGCTGTGCTTCTCTAGCTCAAGACACTCGATAGCAATGGCAGTAGTTCTGAATTAGACAAGTTCTCTGCCTCTATATATACAAATAAAAAATAGAAGTTCTGCCAACTTTTCTCCTTTCTCCTTTCCTTCTGTCTATCTGCAGAAGAGGAACTTTCATTCAAATTTGTCATAATTTCCCATTATTCTGCAAGATTACCTCTATTATTTTTCATGAGATGCTATTTGGCTTCTCTTATTTCAGATTCACATGCAGAAAATCTAAAAAGTAACATTTATTGAGGCATAATCCCTGTGCTTTATAGTCTCCCTTTCTGAATAAAATGGTGAGAAACATCTTTTGTATTTTAACTTCGGAACAGCCTTGATACATAATTAGGCAAAAACAAAACACCATGCTTTGGCATCTCATCTGATGCAGAGTAAAAGCATCCATTTCCCAAGATTAATTTTCCAGTCTTGTATCAGTTTCTTTTCTAATTTCAGACTATTTTTTTAAATAAAAATTATTATTTAAAAGGAGTGCAGATTGTGTAAATCAAAGTATTAATAACATTCCACAGTAGAATGTGCCATGGCAGCAGCATCTGAGGCTTCAGTGGTCCCCATCCATGTGCCAGGTTTGCCTTCATGGAGTCAGCAATACTTACTGCTGGTCTGCAGGCTCAGTAACCTGGCTAAGACAAAAAATAGTTTTTTTCCCATTTATTAAATGATCACTGTTGTAAAACAGGCTTATCTCTCTTGGCAAGAAGGTAACTAAAGAACACTTAATTCCTCTCTGAAGCCTGATTCAAGACTTAATAAATTTACCTGCTAACTCTCTATGGGGAAACTCCCTGGGTGAACAGAGAAGGGAACGATCCAGCTGGATCCTTGGTTTGCAGAATGAGTTTCTGTGGTCAGAGAAGGATTTACATTTATTACTGCTAAAAATTGTGCTCTTGTCAAAGCAGAAAGATAACACTAGCACACTAGAAGATAAACACTAGAAGGTTACACAGCTTTTAAACTTGTCTCCACGACATGAGGGTCAGCTTTCCAAACTGCTTGGTCACTGCTATCTCAGTCATTAAAATGACATCCAATACAGTAAGAAGCAATTCACCCTCTATGATAGCTCTTTGCAAGCTTGACTTTTAAGTAGCAGCAGGGTAATCTGAACATCATGAAGTATAACAACTTTCAACTGTATCATTTAATCCTTTGCCACACTAGAGCTCCTGTATCTTTCCATACTAAAACAATCCAGATCAAACCTCTCCTACAGAAAAATAAAGCCCAGTAGAGCCACCAAAACCACTGCTCTTACGGTAGAACAGGACAAATGCAACAGGAAATATACTTCTGGTTCTCCTCTGTATCAACCTAGAACATTTGTTTCCATGATTAGGAGCTAGTCTGCTTATACATCCAATCCTATATAGATGCACTTTCAAGATAGTTATAGTTAAGTAAGTGATTTGTTATTTTTTTTTTAATAGGAAGTATCAGATTCATATGGAGGCTCACAGCTATTGCATTTCACCTTCTTTCACAAATAATCCTCAAAAAGCAATTTTTTTTTTGAGAACTTCTGTTAGCATTCATTCTAGCATTAATGTAAGGCTAACCCAATGCAAAAAAGTAAACTCTTAATCTGGTAATTTACTCTCTGGGATCTTTGCCTCCAATCAAGATAGTGTTTCATAACTTTTCCCTGAGGACAAAAGTGATCTATTAAACTTTTCAATGATACAACTCTCTGTTGAAATAGAGCTGCTTGCTAGCTTTGTATTCAAGAACTCAGCTGAAACTTCAAAAGCAGTGCAGGCCAAAGATAAAACTAAGATAGAAATCTAAAGAAAGGACTTAATCAAAGACAAGATAGTAAACCATTTCAAGATGAGGGATTTGGATGGTTATAGGAGACACCGAAAAAGAGCAAGCACCCTTCATTTTATTTTTCTTCTTTGATCTCTCTTACTTTTTACATCTGCAACTGAGGAGTCCCTATGCTGTGCCACCCAGCTGATCCTCCACAGGCTAACGCACAGGAGGAGCTGGGTACTTGCTCAGAATAGGAGCTATCATATCACCCTGCAAAGGTGGCATTTGGTCCTCCCACATACATGCTGCTCTGCTTCCAGAACAGTCTGGCTGTCTGTCTCTCAAAAGACACATGTCTGGGTTCCCAATATTGACCATCAAAATTACCAAAGATGGTCTTAAGGGTTGTCTTTCACCAAACCGTATGTAAAGGGGCTGCGGAGGCAAGGATGTCCCTTGTCTTTGATTCTGTGCATTATGTGTTTAAGATGCCTTTCTCTACACTTTCCTCCCTAACTAAGAACCTAGAACTTCGTGTAAAGAAAAATGAAAAGCACGTACACATATAAGGCTGGAATGCTAATACACTCCCACCTCTAGCAACTGGATTATTATGTAGCAAACTAGTACTGTGAAACTAGTGGCTGGATGTATAGGATCGCTACATAGCCAGTATGATACTTTTGAAAAAGAAATGGCTTTGTGCCTCCTAAACATTTCCCTGAATATTGTGGTACCATCCATTTTTTTCTCAAATGTTTAAACCCATGAGCTTACATTGCAAATTCCAATATTTATATAATCTGTAATTATTATATGGAAGCTGATCAAAGAGACATCATGCACAGTAATGTTAAAATTCCAGTTAAGCATGACCATGTGTTTAAAGTTTTAACATTTAATTTATTTTTTGAACCACAGAGCGACACTGACTATATGGAACTGCAGGAGACCACATACTCTCTGACAAGGAAAGGATGAAGAAGTAACCTTTAGGGTTCAAACGCCTCACGTTAAGAGGTCTATCAAACAGAAGAAACACAGAGAAGCACAACCAAGATAATATGCAAGGTAAATTAAAATGCTACCCACTCCCTGCAAAACACTGTATTTCAGGGATAGATTTATTCTAAAGCAGTAACATGTTGTACCTAAGCCCAGTGTAATGACGTTCTGACCAGTGCTGTGATTTTCATCAGCTGTGAAACTTCAAAGCTGATCCCGCTACTAACATGTTTTTCTCAGTCCCTTACATCGGCAGTTTCCAGCAGCTGGCTTAAAGAGTTTTGATTGCTTATGATCTTAGAAGCTATGGCTTCATCAGAATAGAAGCAAGAGGAACACAGCCCAGGTTTTCATGCCAGCGCTTTAGCAACAAGCAACAGGCCTCCAGCACACTCAGCTTTCCGTGAGTTTTCCAAAAATCCAGGATGCTGCCCAACTCTTCTAGCTAAAGGAGAGTTAGGAAATTGAGACAAAGGATGGAAAAGAGGCAATTTTTAGAATAATGTAAGCCGTTATAGTTAGCATCTAATAAATTGATTATCAAATGTACACTGGATTTAGTCTTTAGGGAAAATCACTTGGGATTTACTGACTCATGTGGCAAAAAAAGAATAAGCAAACCTGACTGCTTTCTGAACTCTCAAGCAAAGGAACTAGCAATTCTGTCACTGTTTAAAAAAAGAAAAAAAGCACAGGGAAAATAAAATATTTAATATGGAAGAGAAGCTGATTTTATAAAATCTTAAGTTCAATTTCACACTGAATTAATCTATTTTGTAAATGAATACTTCAAGCTGGATTGCATGTTGGTATCTCATTCAGTTCCTTTCCTTTCAGCAAATTTAGCACCTTCTTGAGTCTTTTGAAGTGTGCACTTTTTGATCTGTTTGCACAATATTCCCTTATATTGTGATGACGTTAGTCATCATCTGACAAAACTGGCAATACTAGCCCGTTTTCTAAATAAACAGGAAAATTTGCCAGATGAGGTCAAATGACTCCAAAAGACAATAGGTCTTTTAAGAAATGTGTTTAGCTCACACATTAATAGGAACTTGTTCTGTTCCAGATGCTTAAACCAACTTTAAGTCACAGAGTAAGCCAGATTCCTTGGTATAGCCAGTAAGCACTGTCCCTTTCAAAACACACATTAGCACATCTTTTGGATGACATTTAGAACTTTGACGTGACTGCCATATTATATCACAAACTAACTTCTCTTTCCAGTAAGTTTATTCTCATTACTTTTTGTGATTAATGCCTCTTTAAACATAATTTAAAAAACCAAAACAGTCATCTAAGACAAAAATATGGTTTTCTACTACAGCAACCATACTTCTTCAATGTCTTTAGACAGACCATGCAGTCTGATTGTAGAGTAACAGGTCATTCATCAATGAAAAGGACGGCAGGGCATGGTGAAAGGAACAAGTCTGTGATGCTTGCTTGTGGTATCTCAGCAAAAATCAGCCCTTACCATTTAACATATTTCTTACAGTTGCCAAGCTGCTTAACTTCCAACGTGCTTACTACCAGCCCACACAGCTAGAAAGAAAAGTTTCTCACTGCATCCTTTGGAGTAAATCCAGAGCTGTGACACAGGTAAGGGACAAAAACTCTGTTGCACATGGTATAGAAGAAGAGACTGAAAAAGAAGGTTTCTTCAGCCTTAAGAAGAGATATCTGCTTGTGGTCCTAATTGTCTTCCACTACCTACCAGGAGCATACAGAAGACAGACAGAGTCAGAGGTGCACAGGGATAGTATGACAAGCCACAGACCGAAGTTCAATACAGAAAGTACTGATTAAATAAAAAAAGTTATGTAGGTGGTCAAACACTGAACCAAGAACCCAGTGAATCTCTATATCCATCCTTGGAGATCCCCTGAACACAACTGGAGATGGTCCTGAAGAGAAGGTGCCAAATTCATGTATACTGTGATTAAGTTACAAAAGACATACCCATCATTAACCAACTGACATGAGATAAATGCTTTCTGACCATCTGCAAAACGAGAAGATATTTTTCAAGTTTTAGATCCTTCTGCATGACAAGAGCGAGACAGAAGATTAAGTGATACATTGTTTAGAAGCAGAGTGCTTAGTTTATATTTTACTAATAATTAATAGGTGTATTGTAAGTAAGAAACTAAACAATTATAACTAACATAATCCATTATTTCTTACTACAGATGTATTGTATGTCAAATTTTTCAAAAACTGTAATGCATAGGTAATAATTATGTGAATATAAGCAATGCAAGAGCATCCAGTCACTGGAAGATGATGACCAGTGTTGCCCAGCACTGAATAAATAAAGAATGCCGCTTAACAGTATAATTGACTCTGCTGTTAAATTTATTTCTTTGTTTCAGCCCCACAAAAGCCACAGTTGGTTCTGTTCTGAGTAGGTGCATTGCACTAGATGACATACAGAGGTGTCTTGCCACCTAGGTTATTTGTCAAGTCTCATCAACCGATGATGAAGAGGAAGAATGCAGAGTGGGCTCGAATTGACTTTTCTGTAACACAGATGCAGTATATTCTCCCCCGTGACAAAAAACATAATGTTAAAAGACACATTAAACAAATGATGTAAAGATACACCGCAATACAAACTTTCTGGAAATTTCTAACAGCTTCTTAAAAACAAAAAATTCAGAAGTGCTGATAAGGACACAATGCAATCTGCATCACGTTGAGCTCTTTCCTTTCACTCGATGATCTTTTCCAACAAGAACACAGGAAATACTTGAAAGGTCATCTGGCATGACAGGAGTTGTAGATCTCTAGAAGATGTGTGTCAGGGTTACAACATGTAGCCCTGTCCTGCTCAGCCAAATGAATGTGTCCCCCCCCCAGCTACAACATAAACAAAACCTTCGGGTGTCCTTAAGTATGCTGCATATTGAAATTCTTTTGTTAAGAAATAATACTTCATGCTCGTAAATCCTGCAGTAACACCTCCTTCAGCTAGGTGACTAATATAAATGGGTTTGTTATGTCCTGCGCATGCTGGCATCAGCACATATTCGCATCTATATGGAAGCATGCACGTTGCATAAGTTATAGTACATATAAGCCCTCTGTACTCCTAGGTACACTCTGTATGATATTCTAAACTGGAATGATAGTTAGGCAATCTGGACATCCATAAATCCATGGGTTCGGATGGGATGCACTCGTGGGTGCTGAGGGAGCTGGCTGAGGTCATTGCTGGACCACTCTCCATCATCTTTGCCAAGTCTTGGGAAACAGGAGAGGTGCCTGAGGACTGGAGGAAAGCAAATGTCACTCCAGTCTTCAAAAAGGGCAAGAAGGAGGACCCGGGTAACTATAGACCGGTCAGCCTCACCATCATCTGTGGGAAACTGATGGAACGACTTATCCTTGGTGCCATCTCAAGGTATATCAGGGATAAGAGGGTCATTAGGGGCAGTCAACATGGCTTCACCAAAGGGAAGTCGTGCTTGACCAACCTCATTGACTTTTATGAGGACATAACAAGATGGACGGATGATGGCAGAGCAGTGGACGTGGTCTACCTTGACTTGAGTAAGGCATTTGACACAGTCTCCCACAGCATCCTCACAGCTAAATTGAGGGAGTGCCATCTGGACGATTGGGTACTGAGGTGGACTGTGAACTGGTTGAAGGGAAGAAGCCAGAGAGTTGTGGTCAATGGGGCAGAGTCTAGTTGGAGGCCTGTATCTAGTGAAGTGCCTCAAGGGTCAGTACTGGGGCCTGTATTATTCAATATATTCATCAATGATTTGGATGAGGGAATAGAGTGTACTATCAGCAAGTTTGCTGATGACACAAAGCTGGAAGGAGTAGCTGACATGCCAGAAGGCTGTGCTGCCATCCAGCGAGACCTGGACAGGCTGGAGAGTTGGGCAGTAAAAAATTTAATGAAATATAACAAAGGCAAGTGTAGAGTCTTGCACCTGGGTAGGAACAACTCCAGGTTCCAGTATAAGTAGGGGAATGACCTATTACAGAGCAGTGTAGGGGAAAGGGCCCTGGGGGTCCTGGTGGACAGCAGGATGACCATGAGCCAGCACTGTGCCCTTGTGGCCAGGAAGGCCAATGGCATCCTGGGGTGTATTAGAAGGGGGGTGGTTAGTAGATCGAGAGAGGTTCTCCTTCCCCTCTACTCTGCCCTGGTGAGACCACATCTGGAATATTGTGTCCAGTTCTGGGACCTTCAGTTCAAGAAGGACAGGAAACTGCTGGAGAGGGTCCAGCATAGGGCAACAAAGATGATTAAGGGAGAGGAGCATCTCCCTTATGAGGAAAGGCTGAGGGAGCTGGGTGTCTTTAGCTTGGAGAAGAGGAGACTGAGGGGTGACCTCGTTAATGTTTACAGATATATAAAGGGTGAGTGTCACGAGGATGGAGCCAGGCTCTTCTTGGTGACCCAATGATAGGACAAGGGGTAATGGGTACAAACTGGAACACAAAAGGTTCCACTTAAATTTGAGAAGAAACTTCTTCACAGTGAGGGTGACAGAGCCCTGAACAGGCTGCCCAGGGGGCTTGTGGAGTCTCCTACTCTGGAGACATTCAAAACCCACCTGGACGCCTTCCTATGTAACCTCATCTGGGTGTTCCTGCTCCAGGAGGGGGATTGGACTAGATGACCTTTCGAGGTCCCTTCCAATCCCTAACATTCTGTGATTCTGTGATATGCACATACTAAACACCAGTACGGAAAAGTACAAGAACAAAAAAATAAACTGAAATGTTACCTCCAAACAGATAATAGCCACTGCCAGATAGAGGATCCTCAGACACACCAAACAAATCCAATCACTTAATAAGTCTAACACTTTCTCTAGACTAGCTAGTTAAAACACCTACTGCTCTGAATATAATAGCTCTAAATGCATTATCATATGTACTCACTAGCAGGAGTTTGGTACTGCACACTGTGATTCACCTTCGACTATGAGAAGAAATCAGGGCACACGTGGTGTTTTCAGAAAACCTCCACATACAACTCATAAGTAATTCCTTTACTGGGAGAAGTGGGATCTTCAGGATTTACAGCACTGATCTTTTTTAGCTGTACAATTAATGGGTGGAAGCTCTAGTACTTGTGCCGCAGGGAAAAAAAAGCCATAACATTTAATAATAATATCCTTGAGAGTCAACAACCACAGACACAGTGAATTCATCAGCTTTTAAATACCTCTGTGAATGTCATCTTCAAAGCCTGACACTAGTTGGCCCAAATAGCAGCAGCGTCTTATTTGTTTATATATGTATGCAATTAAATACCTAAATATTCACCCAGTCTTCTGGTTGTGTACTGCACTACTTACTTCCCACTGAAGTTTTATCAAAATGAACTTGCTCTGAATGAAGATAGTTTTGGTTTTTTTTTTTCCTGGTACAAATCCTTTTTAGAAGCAACTAATCCCATCTCAGTGTTGTGTGTGTCAGGACCACAAGACATACTCCTGGCTGCTGACCTTTCTGGCAATCTTCCCATTGGCATTTTGTTGCAAAGTTATTTGTCACCTGTGTGAACTCATCATTATCTCTGGGTTCTCCTTGCTGCTCCAAAGGCACCCTGACCAGTTACCTCATCAGCATATAAGCAGCCACATGGCCTCGGGTGCCCTGTTTCACAGTGTTGAGAAGCATTCATAACCACAGAATCATGAATTTGCTTCAGTGGCCATCCCACTTCTTGCTCCTGTGAGGACTTCTGCAAAATTCCCAAATCTGGCTGTCATGTTCATCCAGTTCATTTTAGGTAAGGCACTGGAACAAGTGCATCTCAAAATACATTATGACGTAGTGTCTTTGCTTGCTCTTGAAAGCAAAAAGTAGTTAAAACCTACAGAAGGGAAGCAGAAACAGCCTCCCAAATTCTTCCTATACTATGAAAACAGCCACTCATTTGAAAGGTGATTCCAGTAGTGGGTGTGGAAATGATGGCATTATACACAAAATTTGAAAAAGACAATACAACAAGCATCCAAGACAATTTAGCAACAGATGGCCCAGTACATATTTTAGAGCTACTTAGATGCTGAGCCCACACATGGCATGGCTAGAAGCATCTCTGGAAGAGTACCCTACCAGTAACTCCTAAGAAATGTTCAAATCAACAGCTGCACTCAGACTTAAAATAGCTTTCTGCTCAGCTTTTGACGTATTCAGAATAGTATCCGACACAGAGGAACAACACAAATGCCTGTGCCCAAAGTGTTGCAAATACCCCTGAAAGATGGAAGGGAAATTGTTCAGGAGCCAATTAACAAGTTACAACAGAAGCACAGGGGCAATGGAAGAGCAACATGGTGTGGCTCGCAAGACAGATAACAAGACCGACCATTGTGAGAAAAACTTCTAGTCAAGCACAGTATTCCTACCTATTTCAGTTCAACAAGGAACATAAAAATTAAGTCCTCTCAAGGAGTGTTCTGCTTTCCCTAGCAAAACAAAGGAATCCTTGCTGCCTTGGCCAACCTCCTATCAAAAGGAAAATACCAGTTCCAAGCATGTACAGGCATAGTCTAGCTAAGGTATGCCTCAATTCCACAGGTCTTGAGTATAAGCAATCATTAACTATTTACATTTCATCAAGTCAGAAAGTGTCCCTTATTCCTGATTCATTTGTCAAATTCTACCCTTCTAAACCCAGCCTTGTTGAAAAGAACCAGTCAAGAGCAGTAGCAATATCTCCTTACTCTCCCACTAGCTGCACTTGGAATAGACACAAATTTTGTTGAGGATAAAGCCTGAGGTATGTTCATTATTCAGAATTCACTGCTGGACTCAGAAGTAGGATCAACAACAAACCATTAGATCATTTTTACAGGCAGTGTTGGCTGATCATAATGTCTAGAAAAACCCTTCTACTTACTAATCCACTTCTGTGGTAACCTATGCCTCCTTGTAATGCAGGTCTTCTGCAGTAAGTTATCTATGATAAATTTATTACTGTGAGAGCAGAATTTCTATTACTGTATTATTGTGTCTCCTACTTGCATACTTTTGGACGCTATTCCTTCAGTCTAGTGCTGGCAATTCCAAAGTTGGATCCACTGTAGAAATCCAGGAAATATATTTGCTTTCTTAGCATGTCAGATTTACTGGTCTTGCCAGAACAAGCCATATTTAGGAGCTTCTTAAGACAGGAAGAATAGGAAAGCATGGTTCTTTAGCAGAACAGGTTTGGCATTGCAACACTGAGCACCATGGAGAACTCTTGACTCCTTCAGGTTCTTGAATCATTGGCAATTTTAGGGAACTGCTTTCCAATTCCACAAGTGTAGTCAGCTTCTACCGTAAACAATATATAGCCAAGAGCTATATGTTTCCTACAGATTTACAGTCACTGGCGGTTTAAAAAGTCAGAATGAAGAGGAGAAAAAGCAGTAAAAATACAGAACAAACCCAGATTTTGTAAAGAGCTTCAGGCTGTAAATTTCTAAACTGAGTGCATAGTAGTAAGTGCAGATTATTTACAACAATTTTTTTTCCTTTTACCCTTCAGCAAATTGAACCATATAATACCTAAAAATACAGGTACACAACTCCATCATCTCAACAACTAGAGCTATGAATACAAAATTGATTAGTAACTGTTGGTAGGAAAATATCTATTGTTCCTAAATTGAAGAAAAAAACCACAGCTAAGCTAAAACACCACCACCACCACTCTGTTTCATGGCCTGAGTGTCAGGTACTTTTTACTAACATTGGTCTCCAGTGGCCTCTGGCAACTATACCAATGAAACAAGTTGGTTTTGAACAGCTGGCTCACCAGCATGACAACTGCTAAATTCCAATCGCATCAGATTATTTTAAGAGTTCCCTATGCCACAATGTCATCAGGCTAAACCACCCAGAAACATGCTTCCATGGTCAAGGCACAGAATTTGCTAGAAGTTAATTTTGTTCCCAGATCTCCTGCATGTTTTCTATGTCTCAACCTTGCTATGCCATTTCACCGAGTTTCCACGAAGTCTGCGAAGATCTGTGTACTCAGGCATTAGTGTAGCCACCTACAACTGCTGTCTTGCACAGACATTGCCACCTTCGTGATTCTCAATAGCTTCAGAGTTTCAGACTAAGTAGAGCTGCATACTACATCAAAATAGCTTAGGACAACAAGAGATGCATCAACACGAAAGGTCTCACTTAAGGCAGAATCTGAGTTGTCTACCATGGAATTGGTAAAACACTTGTCACTTTATAGCTACCCTATGGAGAGCTTCTCAGAGACTCTTTGACCTTCCACTTCAGATGTCTGGAAACAGCGCACTAGAAATACTTTCGAAAATCAGAAGGCTGTGGTGGTGCTGCTGTCCCTGTGGCTCCACATCCCTTTCCTCACTGCCTGCAGGAATTTTACTGCTGTTTTTTCTTACCAGAAAGAACAACTGATTTACAAATTACCTTGATAAAAGATCCCAAAGGCTGCATAGCTAGAAGACCATAGAGTATTAAGAAATTCTGCCATGTTAAGCTTCTAGCTATTCCTTCGGCTTTCCTTGTCCTAAGTCAGCTGTAGCAGCTATGTTGAAGTCTCTCCTAAAAAAAGTGAATTGCTATAGCTCTTCATAAGCTTAAAAAGCTTGTCTTCGTAAAAAAATGTACACTTGGTTTATACTGCAGCTGCTTTTATGCAAAGCCAAACATTATAGCTTCAGAAGTGACCCTAGTTCTTTCCATCACATAATTCCAGAAAATTTTAAGCATAATTTCTTAAGCTTCTAAGTGTTAATTTTAACGTATTGTAACACATTATGAATCTAATATTCTTTAAAACTCAAGGGCAAACATAAACTTCTCCACTAAGAACAGCACAAGTAGGTTTTGTTTTCCATCTGCAAAGCTAACGAAGTCAGAAAGTGGAAAGATGCATGCACTATCAAGACACTCAACATTTCCTCCTTGGGATCACCAAGGAAAAAATTGAGAAACCCAAACCTTTCTGCCCTTCCCAAATTTTTCTCTTCAGGCTTCTTTCTTGTCTTATGCATTGCAGATATAAATGTCTGCTATGTTTGGTTACAAAAAATAAATTGCCAGTGATACTCACTCCTGCAATGCCTGCAGAGCCAACATTGCTAAGAGCCTCAGTCGAATTCTATTCCTTCTTGGGCACAACCAGATTATTTACTAAATTCCAGTGAGCTGAAGCAAAGGAATTAACTTGCAGAAAACTTACTGTATCAGCGTGGGAAAAAGATTCAGCTTGACTCTCTGAACCCAGAATGAGTTTGTAGACCTAGCAACTGGAAGTTTACTTGTTTTCAAAAACGGTTCCTTTAAAATTTGATCACTTGATGTACATTTTATTGATCAATAAACAACTAAATTGAAAAACAGGTTTTCAAGTTGCACTTCACAGCATGCTTCAAAAGGGAAGTTTTGTCTGTCTATTTAGGTAAAAAATACAAGGATATCAAAACCAAATAAAATCCTCTCATTCCCTTTATAATTTTTCTTTCCTCTTCACTGGTTAATAATGCAAGGTGACTAATTCTGGAATACTGAATTACGGAAGTCATTATGTAATGCACAGTACCTGATCACTTTCCATATTATATAAAGTAGAAGTAGATCATACTGATGCAAGCTCTTTTATTCACTCTAACTAAACAGAAACTAGTATTTACACCAGTACCAAGTTCAGAGAGAGTGAGCAAGGGACAAAGATATCACAAAATGTCATTTTGGTGACCTGAAGCATGCTACTGGCAGCATACAAGGAGACTAATTTCACTGTCTTCCAAGGATGATCAAGATGCCCTCATATTTTAAAAATATCATGGCAGATATTACGAAGCAGTTATTTCACACAAGTATTGCACACTTCAGAAATTTCTTCTTGCATTATATTCTCCTTAGAGAATACAAAAGAGCTATATACAATGAACACCAAGTAAGGAGCTAAGTCTAATAAAATAATATATAGGTCATCTATAACTGACATTGTTCTTTTAAAAATCTAGCTAGAATAAATTTTTGCTTTAACATTTAAGCTGTGCTGCCTTCAAATAAAAAAAAATCATGATGCTTATACACATGCCCCATAAAAACCTACAACTAAACATCCAAGAGTTTTGTACTTTTTATTAGTTGGTAGTGGCCTTCCTCAGAGGATCTCAGCACAGTTAGCAGAATCCCAGGAAAGCACTCAGAAAAATAGTCTAGCAGTAGATTTTTGTTGTAATTCAGCAGATTATTCCCTACACACACACACTAAACAAAAACCAAACAAAATACCAAAACAAATCAGATGAAGTAGGAACTACAGTTTGTATGCCGTTGCTATGTTGAAAAACAGCAAGTGTAGTAGCCTGCAGAAAACCCCACAATCAGTTCTTTAACCACTAAATCAGCTAACACACATCTATCTTCACACATCAGTCAGCTTCTTGGCAGATTTTGACCTAGGTGAGTGTGTATTAAGATGTGTAAATTTCCTCTTGATTATCTTCTCTGTGTAGGAACACTAATCTTTTACAATGGGAATGTTGGCATTTTATTCCTGAGTTAAAAAGAGCAGTTTAATCTCACTGACCAGGGATATGTGCATTTATTTCTTTAGGGGCAGGGCCATACAAAAGAGTCCTTGATTAAATCCTTTCTAGTCTTCCAGCAGTCAGTTTAATCCACACTGCTTTCACCACAGCCACTTTAATCATCTCTTCTCCCCCACAGTCACTACTGGTAGCAGCCTAGTATTGGCTGCATAGTGTTATACAGATTGCACTGTCTTCATGGCTAGCTTACAGGAAATATAATATTCACATAGCTTAATGGGCTTAGAAATCTTTGTCAGGTTTTAAAAGTTTTTAAAAGCAATAATTAAGTAGCCCCAGTTCTTCTCACATATATGTCCTGTTTCTTTATTCTCTGAAGTACATGCATTGCAGTTATTCTCTTTTCTCCCCCAAATCTCCCTTTCTTTGCGTTAAAAATTGAAGAGGCATTTCATTTTCAAAGCTTAATTCTGATGTTAAAAAAATGCATTTGATATTTTTCCATGAGGAATAAAAGGCCTTGTAGGCTCTTTTGCCTGCTATTCTGTAGATCAGCACAGCTATTCTTGTTTTGGCATTTATTCTCTTTACAAGTTCAGCAATGCCAAGCTGGTACCACAAACACAAGCAATCCAGTATGTTACATACATGGGCACATACGTATATGTGTGTATGTTCACATATCCCAGCAGATTTGTTTGGAACATGTGCCTACCAGGATTTATTGCCCCATTTTAACAGTAATCTATTATTTAACCACCATCCTTGAGTCTAGGAATTAAATGTGTTTTTTTAAAGTAACTGTGGTACAGAAAGCTGTATTTAAAACAGTATTTGTTCCAAACAGTTAACTAACGTGTTGTTCTATTAATTTTACTCAAGCTTTTCAAGAAATCTACCTAAAGTAGACTTAGCTTGGAAGCCCCCTAGGTTTCGAGGAACTTGATGATAATACACTCCCTTGACACACAACTTCAGCTCCCAGATAGACACAATCATGTGTGATTTCTCTAGATAATTCAAGTTCTGATAGCATCGATTTTTCAGTTCACTGAACTGATAAAGCACCCCAAAAGGCAAGTTTTATGCACGTATACAAAATGATGTAAAGATTAATAACTACAGTTTACACAAGTGTCTTTTTGAAAACCCTGGTGTGACATTACCTCTAAAATTTTACCATTCTGGTGCAATCCCCAATGAACATCTATTCATCAATCGTGTTGAAGTATTTTCCTCCATTTTATTCAAATCCAATTCATTTTTCTCTACTCACTAAATCAACCTATATGCCCCAAAGAATTTTTCTGTTGTCATGTAAAGTCAGAGGCTCTAAAGCCACCAATGGGGAACCCACAGCTCCCCAAATAACCTGCCTGACACCTTCCAGCTACAAAACAAGGACAGAAGTGCCAATCTCTCAAATGAATCAGGCCTGAACTGCAAGAAAACTGAACTCAAAATCAGTGGTGTAACTTTGGGATTTCAGTGGAGGCAAGACTTTAGCCTGTGCTTAAAGCAGTCTGAGGCCAGAACAGAAGACTACCACAAATTTCCAGAGCATTCACCTGTGCTCAGGTGTCACCACAGCCACTGCCCATCAGGTTTGTTTGTTTTTGCTTAAGTAGAAGAATTTTAAAGCTTATGATTTGTTTTTACTAAGTGAAACAACAAATCCCTGTGCTGTACCACAGCCCTGAGAGAGATGGATGTAAGCCAGGGGGAAGGCAGCCTGCCACAACCATTTCCTGCTGTGCAAGGTGATGAGATGAGCTCCACACCTCGGCTCCAGAGGCAGAAAGCTCCAGCAGGCCAGTGCCACCACTAGAGCAGTAAAGCATGAAGTGCCACACTGCACCACCAAAGAAGTGCTGGTCTGGCCAAACTTAGATGACAAATCACAATTTGGTCCCAATTTACTTCTCAGTCTCCAGAGATAAGGCAGCCACAGCAACCTGAAACCATCTTGTTAGAAACACCTAAAGCATAATGCAGGCCTGCCAAAGATAAGGCAAAATTAAAATATTCTCATTTGAGAGCATCCCAGTAACAACAAATTTTACAAACCATGAACAAGGTAGCGCTTTATGATAAACCATCAAGCAGAACACAAAGGGTAGTTATGTTCACACTGAAAAAGTCATACTCACACGAGAGAAACAAACAATTATAAAGACCCTGTGCTTGCTGAAGACAACATATTATAAATACCCATTATTTTTCTAAGACTGAATGAGCTGAATTTACAGTTGCAGGAAGAGAGATAAGGTAGCTTAAAACTACTTAAAAGATTCCATGTGAGCCTCTCCCTTTTGAAGTAAGGTCACTTTCAGAGCATGACATGTCAACAAACCACAGAGTGTGACACATTTGACACCCTGAGGGACAAAACACAAAGAGAGATGGTATCTTTCTCAGCTACAATAAACTACAGCTCTTTTGAGGGTACACCCAAGCAGCTAAAAACCCTCTAAAAGTATTTTAAAAAGAAAAATAAAACTGATGGGTTTGGAGAGGTGTTACTGTGCTGTATCTGCATCAGAGTGTGGTCCACAGCTTCAGTTTTTCTGTCCAACCTCCACTCCTCTGTTCTCCTCCTCACTCTGTGGCAGGAGACTAACGAAGAGACTAACCCACAGGGCATCATTTCAGAGTGATCAGCTAAGATACTCTGAAGATGGAAGTGAGAAAATCATTGCAAGTGATTACGTATTCAAGTCTATGGCTTAATAGGTGCCTTATAATTTCAGGATCTCTGAGAATACATGAGGAACAGCGATCATATAATTCAAGAGGAACTCTGACATCAGGCATGTCTCACACATAAGAGTCATGACAGAAACTGCAGAACCTCCTGTTTGAGGAACAGTCTGAAAAAGGAAAACTTTCATCATTATGAAATATTGATTTTGGGAATTAAAAATGTAAGTGCAGGCAGATATTTTCCAAACAGCCATTTAAAAATGTGTATTTTGTAAGCTCCATATTGGTTGTAAGAATTACCTCCAACATGATATCTCAGATCCATTACAGAAAAGTTACAACAACAATTCAGTAAGACAGCGGCAGAGGAAGCTTCTACTTTCTTTCCTGTCAGAAACAGCTAGAGGTAAAAGGCTGAACACTGGGCTTCAGGGTAACTACTGACTTCTCTGTTCAGTAACACATATCATACTTCTATACAGTCAGTGAATGTGCACATCTCTAAGGCTATATGCAAGTCACCTCTGCTTCTAGCTGTTGGCAAATCAAAATGCCTCTAAACCTACATGCTTGCCCACCTCCCCTGCTCTGACATGAAAAGCAGAGCAGGGGAAAACAGCTGAACTGCCAGGCATCGAAATTAAGGCACACCAAAAATGTCAGGGCTTTGCAACTTCAACCTCCCCTAAAAAAAAAACCAAACCAAATTACAAAGATCACACTGGATTTGTTAATTTCAGAAATGCTTCAGCACAGTCCCCAAGGGTGGCTGCAAAACTACCAACTTTTGCTAGGCAGTATCAACTATTTCTTCTGGCAGCTCCTTTTGTCAGTGACTCATACTGGGTTTTGCTCTTGAAGATGTCTTATCACTGAAAAATTTGGAGATTTAAAAGCCACAAGCGATTCGAAGTGTACAGATCAAGAGTACAATCTATTTCCTCCCCATGTTTAAGCAGAAAGCCTGAGCTCTGTAGAGCCTATAGCCTATAGGTATTAAAAGCATATTACATCCTTCTTCAAATATGTTCGTATGTTTTGATATAGGCAAGACATATTCTTGGTAAAAAAGAAAGTTGGCACAATTCTTGTTTCCAGTCCCTCAAAGAGCTATTTTCAAACCCATCAACTAGTTTTACATTAAAGAAATAGCATCAATACAGCTAAGAGCTCCTAAAAATTTTACAGCCATAATAAAGGATCACAAAATATTCAGCTAATTTTCATTCAGGTATGCATACATAAACACAAAATACTGCCTTTTTGGTTTTCTTTGTAAACCTTTTAATACTTGAACATAACAACAGATATTTTAAGATGTGTGTGGGCTAATTTAAAGGCAAAAGAATAAATAAAGTAGCTCTATCAGGCTGAAAGTAAAACAGATCAGGTTTGAGAAATAAAAGACAAGTATTTTGTTGCTTATTTAACTCTCTCCTCTTTGATAAGGTGTTCGTTCCTTCAGGCTACTTTAACAACAGCACTAAACAGGAAAGAGAAGGAATTTGAAACATCTGAACTGGCAGATCAATACGTAACTCAGTATGACAACTCTGAAATGTGAGGGCTCTCTAGAATTGTCACCTCTTACGTTCGAGTCTTTCATAGGCTTATGGAATGTGGTAGGCTGATCAAATTTAATGAATAAGGGAGCCTGAGTTTTAGTGATTTTGAGCCAGAAGCTGTGCTTGCACAACGCTGCCGCAACACTGAAGAGGGAGCCTGGCCCAGTACTTCTTCAGTAGCAAACACCTAATTTACTGTTCATGCCTACCGAGGATTATATATTTGGGATTTGTTATGCATACTGACTGCTTCGTTATCTTTATTGTGTTTAAGTTTTTTAAAAATCACAGTGGTAGATGTATCCTTAGCTATTCCTATGACTCCTTCTCTAGGAAGAAAGCTAGACCTGACAATAACCATCAGTGGTCAATTTCCTTAAGGAACCTGAGTCAAGATCATTTGAGTCTTCTGCAACATTCAGTATTCAGTTCAGTTGACAAATACAGCAGTATGCGCAGGGTATTTTCTGCCTGTATTTTAAGACTGACCTCCCCACTCTAAATACAGATCTGTCGATCCTCTTTCATACATCATAAAATACACAAAGGAAACTTTACTTTCTAAACCACTTTAAACATTTATGGGATAACATGCAGCAAGCCTGCAATAGCCCTTTGACAAAATACAAAATGGAAATAATCTAAACAAGAGACAAGCAGCAAACCAGAAACTAATCAGCCAGAGAAGGAAGCTTGGAGCAAGAAAAAGGAGAGGACAGTTTATTTTTTTATAGCACAGCAGTAATTTCACTGCAAGGTCAAAGGAAAATGAAGAGCTCAGCTGTACTGGGTGGTGGCCCAAACCAGGTGAGAGTGCACTGTATCACAACCACAGGCTTCTCAGACCAAAAATTAACTTTGCAAGTTAAAAATGGACAGACAGAACATGCAAAAAAAAGGAGTGGAGGAAAATAACAGCTTCCTGCTGTAGGCGAGGAGCTCAGCCTAAGAAAGAAACCATGCACATGTTTTCTGAAAACCTGCAACATAAAAGGCTCTCTAAGCTTCTGTCACCAAGCAATGCATCTGGTAGTGGGGATTTGGCAGAATTTACTGAAATGTAGCAGTGGATGGAATGGTAGCACATGGGAAGCATGGGAAGAAAGACTCGTCACTGAGACGTGCAAGATTAGCTTACAAAACCCTTTACAGGGTATTGGTGGGAAGTGTAAGAAACCTGGTGCAATCACAGAAAGTGCTACTCTTCTCAAAATACAAAAAAAGTTTGGGTCAGAACATAAAAAATTGAATTCAGGTCATGTAAACAACCAAGAAAAGTTGAACATAGTTATTAAGAGATTGATATCACCTTCTTTGTATCATGAAAAGAGACATGAAAGGAACTTGTCTGACTTCTTCAATGTGGTAAAATACATGATCAATTCAAATCTGACAAGAGAAAACTAGAAGCAGATAAGAGAAAATATTCCCTTGGCTTTTGTTTGCATTCTACTGTGCTAAAACCTCAGGCTATTAAGAATCAAGACCTAAGCCACCATCAGGAACATCCTTCCTTCAACTGTATTACTACTTAGTTTCATTTCTTTGCATACTCAATTTCTTCATTTATCACCCTATTTCAGAGAAGCATAGAGACCTATGTTCAGACATGCCCCTTCCATGATCTTATTATGAGTACTGCAGTCTTGGAAACACCAAGTGAAAATATTTAGCAACCAAAGTAACATCAGAGGAGAGAGCAGAACACTGCTTTCTAAGATAGTGTGCTGGTTTGACCAAAAGCGAGTTAATTTTCTTCATGCAGTTAGAAACCCTTCTTGTCTGTAACTAGCATGGTCATTGTCTGGATTTAGTTTGAGAACAAGAAGGTAACACCCCAGGACAGAGTTAATGTTTTAAATTATTGTTGTCTGGGAGCCAAGGACATTTTAAGCACTCTGCCCATGGGTGTGAGGCATCGAGGAAGGGTGGCATGGATGGGGCAGAGCTTGACTGACATCCAGACTGATCAATAAGAGTATTCCATACCATTAGCATCATGCGTCATATTTAAGGAAAGTTGGGATCTTCTGGCTACGGGGCAGTCAGTATGGACAGGGACGGAGACCTTTCCTGGTTCTGATCCATTTCAGTGGATTTCTGTTTGGCAGTTTCTTTAGTTTGGCCCTTTGCCATCCTGCCATTTTGCAGAGGCCTCTGGGCCCTTCTGCCTTTTTCCTCTCTTCTCTCTCTGGGATTGGCTTTGGGACCAGGTGCTGCTGCCTGGGACTGGCTGCTCGGTGTGGACAGAGTTAGTGAGGAATTGCATTGAGTATCTTTTATTTTATATTCTATTTCCATTTTACATATATTAGTCATAATAGTAGTATACTAGTAATACTTTGTTATTTTATTAAACTGTGTTTATCTCAGTCCACTAGTTTATCCCTTCCCTTTCATTTCTCTCCCCTGTTCAGGAGTGGGAGAGGGGGAATGAGCGAGTGGCTGTTGTGGTTATATTGCAAGCTCAGGTTAAACCACAACAGATACGTGTATGTTATTTGACAGCAAAACCATTCAGCACCGACAAGAGACAAAAAGCTGTGCTGTGATACACTGCAATGAAAGCTGATAGTAATACTTGAATATTGTCTTATAATTAAGAAGCCTCTTAAAAGTTTACTAATATACAACTGCAACATTGTTACTGTTCTGCTCTGGGGTATGGTATTAGTTAAGTGATGGCAGTGAAAAATAATGCCAAAAAAATTGCCATGAAGTTTGCAAATCTTATCTAAAAAGACATGGTTCGAAACCATGCAAATGCACTGGAAAGCACGAGTATGCAAGTCTGGAAGGCTCAGACAGTACTGGCAATAACCTAGAAAATGCCTTTGTGTACAGTTTGAATAATAGTCTTCTCTAAACTTAACTGAAAGGATTCAGTGCATGTACACACTTTTCATTTTAAATGCTCTATAGCTGCAAAGAATAAAGATGCTATACTGAAGATTCCTAATGAAATATGCTAGAATTTTGCCAGAAGAAAGCAGAGAGAGTTCCTGCATCCTGGATTTCAGGAGAAAATGAAAACTCCTTAGATCAGTGGAAGCTATAAATATTGTAGAAACATTCAACTACTCAAAGTTCCTGGTTTGGTTTCTCCAGTGAAGAGGCTTAATGTCACATTCATGACAATAAAGGTGTTCCAGACATCAGCACTTGACAATGAGAAAAAACCAAAACAGAACACACATTTCAGAGAATATAAGTTTAAAAATAAAAGGAACATTTTAAACACTGATCACAAGAAGTAGCAAATGAAGTTACTTCCTGCTTGCAAGATCTTTATTTGGTGAGGCTGGTGGTTGTCAGCATTATTGCAAGACCATATTAGTCCTTCCACAGAAGGAGCATGCTGAATATGTGATGCCTGAGACACTGTTAGGCAGTGAAGAAGTTGAGATGCAGGAGGTAAAATGAAAGAAGACACATGAAAGATTTGAGACCAGGCAGATAAGGCATTTCTCCTGAGAAACTGGACTATACTGACAGATTTAATGCACAGTAGGGGACAGACATATAGTTTCACACAAGTTTGCATGTTTCACCTATCTTCTGATATAACAGGGCAATACATACCAGTATTTTGAGGCTAAAAACTAGCATGCTTTTCAGCATGTAAGTCTACCAAACATGTAATCACATGTTGCCTGCAGAGACAAAGAAAAACTGTTTTCCTTTGCACTTGTCTGGTTCATCAGTTCACTCACACTGACAGTACATGCTTTGCCACACATCAGAGAGGAAAAACGTTCCTGTACTTACTCAGCTTAGCATGTATCTGATTAAATACTCCACTTACTGCAACAGTGCGTGGCATAACCACGGCTGTATAACACAGCACAGCACAATGAGCTGAGTAACGGCAGGGGAAGGACAGCTAAGAGCCTATTGTCACGCATGCCAAGGAGGGACCACAACTCTTTTTCCTGAGCTGCATCCTGAAAATATTGGCACTTCAAAACAAGCTTGAAAAGCAGATTTTAGGAACTCAGTCAATGCTCAGCCATGTGCTATTTGTGTCTTAAACATAAGGGTAGTTTTAATTTTCTAAGCCAACGCATACCACCATGTCAGCAGAAACATACAAAATAGGTTGTTTCCCTTTTCTCCACTTTTGAGGTACATTCTCCACCCTTTCCATGAGTTGACCCAAAGATCATTATATGCTGTATTAACATACCATGTATTTTGTGGGCAATAACTTTGTTGCGTCATAAAGCTTGAGTCAAGATTTTATGAGGACTGAGCCTCAGGATTCTTGTAAACAAACAGAATATGTCATTTTCTATCTCAAAGATTTTTAACGGTCACACCTTATTTTAATTGAAATATATGTTCCAAAAGGTAGGTAAATAACTTTGGCTATATACGGACACAACCAGCATTTTAAAGGACTGCACGGTATTCAACCAACAGCGGAAGATTGCAGTTTCCCATGGTAACTCAGAGTTCATGTCCCACAACTCTACTTGACTAACAGTGAGATAAAGTTTCATTCATTTGTTAGAAGTGTTAATGGTCACACTTCAATAGTTACGTTGCTGCCCAAGGATCAGTCCAGCATTCAGGCTCTGTGCAATGAAAATGCTTAACATCAGATTTTTTTTTTTTAATTCCTTGGCTTCCTTAAAGCCAAATATTATCATCTGAGCATGTTAATGTGAATTTATTCATTCTGGGATTCTCTTAGTAACTGTAATTCCAGCATATCCTTTAGTAGTAACTGGGCTCTCTTCCATCTATTTGCAAGATGACTGTCCTTTCTAGACATTCATTTAGCTTGATCTGGATGCCACACCATATAATGATTTTTCTCACAATGCTAACCATATTCCTGGTTAATTCCACCTTTATGTATGCAGAGTTTCTCCCAACAACGCTGGAGTCAGGAACATACTTTAAATGTACTTTGAATACATGAAACACAAGAATATTTCTGTACTTTCTCTCTTCCTTATGTATGCTTTGCAATGTTCTTTTATCCAAGTGTTTGCTATGTACTTTTTCCCAGAATAGTCATTCCAAATTCTATTAAAAAATAAAAGTATTTATGGTATGAGTGCATCCCTTCATTCTACTAAGTTTTCATCTAAAAATTAACAAAACAATAAAGGATGAAATCCTTAATTACATTAAGGTGGGGGAAGACTGGATTTCACTCTGGACTTTTTAACAGAATCATTTTTTTCTTTCATCACTGTCCAGCCACACCTGGAGGCAGGCCTTAAGCCATACAGAAGTCAGGGCATTTACAGATCTCCATATAAAAAAAATGACTTATTTTACACGATGGTTTAGGTCCTACTCGCCCTTCCCTTCCTTTCCCCTCCCCTTCAATTCAAACAAATAAAAGCTCTTGCCAAAGACTTAGGATAGATTTGATCTTAAGAACAGGAAGATATCTGTATGACAACAGTCTAGAACATCCCCACAAAGCCAGGATGTTAGTTAATTCCTTAATTCTCACTGAGCGTGGCCAAACAGCACTAATGTAAAAAGCCATAGGAAAACGTGAATGATGTACTTAATAATACAAAAATAAAGCAGTGCCAATATTCATACTTACAGGCTGAGGCTGTTCTGCAATACAGCAGTTGAAACACAACCAAAACTCACTCATTGTTTACAGTCTGAAGTGATGAAGTTTCACAGATGAAAAGCAGGACTCAACCTCTGTAAATCTGTCTCCAGGTTCTGTACTAAGTTCTTTAAATAGGTTTATTTGTAATTGTTCCAATGTGAAAATCTTTTCTCTGTTGATATCTTCTCCAAACTCAAGGCAGTCCCAGGACAAATAACTCGAAGGCAATAGTTGTTTTAGAGTCTTCTTTCAGAAGGTTGGTCCCAGCACCACAGAAATGTTACATATGCTTCTTTGGTCCCTAGCGTTACGTGAACCTGAAAACAGAAGTACATTACATCAAAAAGAAAGAATATACAGAATCTTGTGCTTCCAGACAGTCACCCACACCAGTGATTTATTTCTTAGTGAACCACAGAGAGAAGAGACACTAGCAAACAAGCCACATACTTATTTCTAGAGTAACCACCAAAAATAGCATACAACAGAAATCCATATGAGGCTTACATTCCAGCTTTGGTTAGATAAATAGTGGTATCAAGAACTGGTGTTCAATCTCTTGGCAGCCACCTCTGTTTGATCTATTTCTAAATTTCAAATGTCATTTTAGAAAGTGACAACTGCCCACACACCCCTTTAAACTTCTTACAGAATTGTGCCTATTGACAGTTCATATTTTTCAATGGAGAAGTAACGCAGTCCATTCTCAGTGTGAGGTTTAAATAGTATTTAACCCCAAGCCTTTTGCACAGCTATTGAGCAGTGACACACTTTTCTAAATATTGAGGAAACAAGTTTCTGTAAATGGAAAATTTGCAAAATGGCTGGACTGGGTCAGCTCAAGGTGTTTTCCTTCCACTCTCTTCTGCTTCATGTACAGTTGGCTTCAAAATAGATTAGTTGCAGAGTTTGAAACTGTTTCCTTAAACCTCTAAAATTCCTCATGTGGAACCGAGGCTCCACATTCCAACCATTCCTTCGGTAAAATAATGTTCCTTGGTTAATCTCCAACCCCATTTCTTTCAGTAAGTGCAATAAAAATTCCTGTGAGATTTCAACGTGGTTGTTTATCTTGCCATCTATCACAAACTTTACTTGCAGAGAAATTAAGATAATGAATATTCATAAGTTTTTACACGCACACTCCTTAATAATTCTATATACAACTGCATCTTCATTCATAGAAATGTGTGCATGACTATGCATCATTATTAGTATGCAATTCTTTACAGTATTAAGTAATATGCATCCCTGGGATGCATAAACTACATATATATAAGTACCTACACACAAGCTCCGTGGCAGAGCAGTCTCTATACACGAAGCACGTCAGCGATGAGGTCTCTCATTTACTACACACACACACCAAGTTACTGCACTGTGGAGATACCACCCGCCAGGTACGTTCCCAGGACTCTTGGCTACAACGCACACAGACATACAGTAGCAACTTTACTGTAGTAAGTCCAAGGCCTCTGGGAAGCTTTCCCTCTTCTTACCTTTTAAGAGACTAACAGAGGATGTTCAAGAAATAAACACTGCTGCAGTAATATCATTTGAATAGCAAATCCCCAGGAAAAGTTCTTGCTTCTCCTAGCTTTGAAATAGCTATCGGTAGTGTTTAAATTAAGTTTATATGCCTTTTTGTGGCATTTCTTGCCTAAACATCAGAATAGGAAGGAGGCAAAAATGCTTTGCTAGCTTTTTCTAACACCACACAGAGCATGGCAGCTTTATGAAACAGAACACCTTGAGGGAAAGATAAAACCTAAACAAAACAAACAAACAAACAAAAACAAACCCAAAAAACAAAAACCCAAAAAAACCCCTAAAACAAAACCAAAAATCTTTTTACACAACCTTTATTTTGTCACACACTTCAAAAAAAAAGGTCTTAGAACATATTAGCATATGACATATTTTCACTACTTAAAAGAGGACTTTTTTTCTACCTCAAAGATGATAATCTAAATCCCATGTATGTGTCAAGAGGCTGCAATGAAACATGGGAATTATCAACCAACAGTGTGATATCCAAGAATGAAAATAACTTTAAAAGTCTTTAAAAAAGTTCTCACTTGCTAATTAGGTACTTTCGCATCATTTTCTCAGTTCTTCGGGTTATTGAAAGCTTGATCAACTATAAATAACAAGAGCTGGACTAACATTAAAAAGCTTGATAAAAAAACACTGTTCTTTGCAGTCTCAGAATTTGCATGCTGCACAATTCTTTTCCAAACTGGATTCAATATGTAACAAAATTGGAACTAAACCATGGTTAACTCCTGGGAAGTATGTAACAATTAAAAATTCCAGTCCAGTAATGGTACAGTTTATCTGTACTTAAAATTTGGTGGTTTTATCCCTGAGATGATAGGTTCTAAACTGTTCTGAAACGCTCCGCATATGCTAGCTGTTCAGATTATAAGAAAGCAAGAAAGCAAGTACTCAAAGTTAGAGCCTTTTTAAGCCCAATATATTGTAACATGCCAGAGCTATAAACTGATACACTGCAGTGGGCTTCTCTTGCTGCACAAGTGACCCAATACTCTGACTTGCAGCTCCTGAAATTCTGATGCTCGTATTATTGCTTCCTCACAATCTCTTTTTGACAAAGTTCAGATTTAACATACCAAACTCACAGAGAGTTAACTTTTACCCTGCTGTTACAGGCACGTATATAAGACATAAGTGGAAAGGGCAGGGAAATTAGTCTGCCGATCCATCTCCTCATTTGCTCCCTGATGGCTGGCACGCTCCTCCAGCTCCCTGCAGCGTTGAGCGCCGTGTTGAGCTGAAGCCCTGGGGACAAACCCGAAGGGCCTGTGGAGGCTCCTGTGAGCCTGGAAAGCTCCTCCTGGCTACAAAAGGCTCCAGGGTGCAGAAGACTTCCTCCACCCAGCCACTCTCAGCACGCAGGACTTGTGCCCTCCAGGATAGAGTTCTCATTGACACTGAGACCCACTCCATAAAATCAAGAGCTGCTGAGGGACAAAGCCAAGCTACACATTGTCAATGACAGTCTCTGATAACACCTTCATTCTTAAAAATGTATTTCACCTTCTATAGTCTGTGTAGTGCCACATTTGCCTTTAATTTCATGGTTCTGCAATCAGCACCAAGCAGTTTTTCAATCCTTTGTCTTTTAATTAAAAAAAAAAAAAAAAGGTGGTGGGAGTACATATGTGTAACCCTGGAGAAAACTGACAGTAACTGCACCTCTTAAACAGCAAACAAAAGCTTCGCATTATTTCTTAGAGCACTGGAATTTTATACACCCCACTCTGCTAAACAATTGATTTTTAGAGTGGCCAAGTTGATATAAAAGATCAAGTGTAAAGCTGTTGCACCAAAATGGAAAGAAAAAGCAATTAAACTGAAGGTAAAAAGGCACATTGGCACTACAATATCAACTGCAACACTCTACGACTTCTCTTACGCTGCTAGTTGCTTGTTTAAAGAACAAGTTGAAACAAGAAAATTCTGCTGTTCTTTTCCAAATTACTGGTTATGAAGAGAGAATGAAAAAAGCACCATGCTCACCTACAACTACCAGTCAGGTAATTATGTAGCATCAGCCCACTAGCAATCTCCTGAGAAAGTATTCCTGCAAAGCCTGGGCTGCACCCTAAACCTAAACATGATTAATGAGATCCCAAAACACATGCAATGCTTCACAGCTAGTTCTCTGCTTTGTGGTAGGATCAAGCTGTTCGCAAGTGTTGCTGCATTCATCTGTGCACACTTGCCAGATGAAGAGGACAACAGGGGCTGAAGAACACTGTTCAAGACAACAGCTCCATCGTTCTCTGTCTTTGCTCTTTAAGCAGCTCATGGTGCTCTGAGTGGCATAACACCGTACAGCTCACGTTGAAAAAACAAGATACTTATTCTATCTGAACCGGAAAGTTACTCAGAGTGGTGAAGGGTGAAACATCTATTTACCTTTTCCCCATTTAAACCTTCTGAACTATGAATGCAACTTATTCCGGAGTGTATGATCCACTCTGCAAGAACACACAGGACTTTGTCATATTTTAAGGCTTTTATCTATGACTTTAATTTCATCCAATTCATAGAAATTTTAAGTAGAATGAAGAAATGAAGATATTCAAAAGGATACATTGTTTAAAATTTTAAGTGAAAACACATTAAGGTAATTTTTATTTCTCCAAAGTTTATTCCACAGTAGCTGTTCTAATGTAAAAAGCAAAGCTACTGTTTACTGTTAAAAAAACAGACATAAAGGTAGTAAGTGCAAACCCTGCATTAATCATTAATGGACAGTGGGGACGGAGCACATTCTCCTACAGTATCAGCAATTTTTCTTTTTAAAGCAGTATTAACTTTTCTGTAGGAAATAAACAGAGCAGAAAAGGAGGAAGGCGAAAAAAAAAGACATCGATCTTCCCTATAAGTTCTTCATGTTTTACTGGCAGAAAAGGGTTTAGAGAGCATTTACCTTATCTGATCCAAACAGGAATATGCTGCATGCTCTGGAGTGTCAGTTAGAATAAAGCTACTTATTAATTATATAGCTTAAGAACAGCCTGCTGTTTTTAAAAGATATCTATGAAGTTCCTTTTAAGGGTGACTCCTCTATATCCTCTGCACGCTGTTCACTATGACTTCAAACAGGAAGTGTGGTAACAACACTGACGATTACTTGAAGCAAATAAAACCACAGGAAGAGAAAGAAAATGACTGCAGGTGTTCATATCTGAATTTAACTAGATTTGATCCAAAGCTCAGACTACTATTTAAGGAGTGTGTGTGTGGGGGAAGGTAAAAAAGAAAAAAGTGAAGCATGCACAAAGGCACTACTAAGTATGCCATGCCACAGAATATCATGACATGATGTACCACGACATGCACATGTATGCAACAAAGTCACAACCATGACTACTACTAGTTTTTAGTTGCAAGTACTTTATATGAAATAAATTTACAATTATTCTTGATATGGAAGTATCATTCTGTAACAGACTTTTTTTAATTTTTTTTTTTTTCTTTCTTTTGCCTTAAAATCTCTGAACACTTATGATTTGTTTCAAACCTGCAAGCTGTAAGTGGAAAATTATAATTTTGGAGTGTATTTTTAAGACTTCTCATACTTTTCACTTTAAATCCATTTTGTAGCCATACTATTTCCTCTTGCTGCTTAGTGGATACAGCCAAGTGGCATCAAGAAGTGAGGAGAAGGGTGGATTAAGGTGTGTCCACACAACAGAGGCTCCACTGGTGCACACTCCCATACACTTACAGCTGTAGCAACTGGAGGATGCTCTCCAGCTCTCAGAGGAAGTGAAAAGTGTTTACGCCCTGGCTAGCCTTGTTTTTTGAAATAAAACAATTTGTTCAAGAACCAATCAAGATTTTAAACAAACACTACCTACAGAGAAAGTTTCCTTCATGCCTAAATATTGTATCAGAAACTTCACCTCTACAGGGCAGTGCACTGGCAGCAGCACTCTTCTGCCCTTCCCCCATGCAGAGCAGGCGCTTCTGGGGACTTTGTCACTGCTTTTAATGCACCAATTATCTTTTGTACTTTCAGATCCTGAGAAACCTGAGCTGCAAGTAGCTCTTGCCAGACAAAGGATTATATTCACCATCCACACAGACTGAATAAGGCTGAAATCCCTTTTTCACTTTCCAATTTCTATTCTGCTTCCCATCCCCCACCCTGTGATTTGCAGTTTAGTTTCATGACATTGAAGAAACTTCTGCAAAGTTTGAGTTAGACTTTCTTGTGCATTTTCAAACTCTGTAAGATGATATTTGATTAATGTCTTTATGATACAGTTTTGAACATAATGACTAGAGCTATTTATAAGATTTTATCATAGTGTTGTATTTTGGGATCATTGGTTATTTGGAGTCAGTTCTTTTTTTTTCCCCATATTTACACTGAAATGCTTTTCATCAGTGGATTTCCTTAACTAACTCAGTAATAGGTTGTACTTCAAGTCAAGCTCAACACAAAATATTAGCCATGAATGAATACATGTTATGAGAGTGCTTTGCTTCTGAATTAAAAATTTCAAAGAATATTGAAAATGGTGGAGTGGGATGAGGGTATGCTTACTTGAAGGAGAAAGATGTGGCATTTGTTTTGGTTTGTTTTTTAATTTTTAATAGAAGGGAGTCTAGTTTTGGGAACAATCTCATCTTTCACTGGAATCAAAACACTTCCAGTTTCTGTTCACATTTTCAGTTTGTAGGAAGCTGCCGCAAGTTTCCCTTAAGAAATGTACCAATCTGAGATAATACATGGGAAGGCAGCAAAAGGTACAGGAAGGGAACCACAGCAATTCCGTGGTAAGGAGAAATACATGGCTTTTCCTACCAGGTCACCAATGGCATGAGAGGGAAGAAAGCTCACCACTCGGTCACGCACTGTGACAGTAAATACCTTGGATTGCAAGGCCAAGCTGGAAGTTCAAAGCAGAGAGCCTTCTAACACCTCTAAAACATCTTGAAAGTGTGAAGTTCAAACATTAGTTCAGTCACTGACAAGGGTACTGCCCCCCTCACTCCCGCCTTTTTTTCTCCAAACAGCATCCACTTGCAATTACCCGAGTTTGAGTCTCTAGCCATTCTGTTAAATTTAATTACTTCAGGTAAGTGGCCAGGTCCTTGAAAGGTCCTTATTATTTTGTGCACAAAACCAACAAATGAAATTGGCAGTATTACATGTGTCCCATTAAAATTCCACATGTTCAATTCGAAATATAAAAGCATAGTTTTTTGGGCTCAAACAAAGTTTAACAGGCAGTACCGTATCAAGTGACTCAGCAGTGCAAGTAACCTTTTCTCCATCACTGCCATTTCAAAGCTTCCTCTATGGGTTAAATGAAGCGTTCTGAAACAGCTGATACATAGCTTATACCATTTCCCACACATACATGCAGACAGGAACCTACTTCTATGGAAACCACAGCACAGAACATCTAATAGCTCTACACTATGAAAATACAGAATGACTAACAGAAAACCAATGGTCCAAATTTATTTACTAAACAACAATAAGACAAACTAAAGACAAATGTGTTTTGTCCTACCCAATACATAGTCCAAGCATAATATCTTTTGCTCTACTTACAAAAACAGTCAGTTAAGAGAAAGTGAGAAGCCTTTGAGAATCCACTCCTATGGTTTAGGAAATCTGATTTCTTATTGCCTGCCATTCACATTAAAAAAACCCAAACCTGTTCATCAAAGTTCTAACTGATCAATAAGATTATTTTCTTAAGTGGCAAGCCTCACTGAAAGTAACGCAAAAGAACACTTTTCTCAGCTGGCCTCCTTGTTAATTCTAACAAGTAATACCAGTCAGAGAGGAAAAAAACCATACCTAACCAAACCCCAAGGCAAAATAGTGGTCCAAGGCGGGGTCTGAACAGGGTACCTCTTCCATAAAGAATGGAAAGAAAACCAACCAACCAACCCCAAAACAAGAAAAACAACACAACCCAAAACCTAGAACCTCCAGAGAGTCCATCATTTTAAGAACAGTGTAGCATTAAAAGGAATGGAATAGTCTATGGGGAATAATGTACCTGTGATAAACTATGTGACAGACCATACAAGATATTCAAGGGACCCCTACCTGTTTTTTTTAGTATGATAACAGGTGAAAAGCATTATTCATAGCATTTATCATATTCATTTTTCCACAGAAAACTAATATGCCAAAGCAACTTCCAAGGACGGTTTAGGGTAGAGGAAAATAAGCGGGAACAAGGGAGAAAGGTCATTAAAACTGTCAGGAGTTCACAGAGGCCAGCTCTCACCAGCATAGTGTTTCATGTCAAAAAAATCAACATGGCACACTGCTACCGCAGATTTTAACTCGCTATTGTAAGATAGACAGCTTTGCAACAGAAGTCTGCCATTGTATCTAAAGACATTTAAATGCATTTCAGTAGATTATTGCTGTCACTTCCTCATCTCCCTCTCAAGTACAAAACAATTATGAGACCAATTACAGTAAGCAAAGCAGCATAAATTGCCTGGCATTTTCCTCCTCTCATCCCATCAATAGCCAGAGGTCTGCTAGCATTACTGTGTAACACACAGCACAAAGTGACACCTGGACAGGAAGGTTACCTTTCATCTTTATCTAGCAGCACACAGCAAGAAGAGGTTCTTTTCCTCTGCCTCGAGACATTTCTTAAGCCATTTAAGGGAAAGGAAAACCTAAACGTAACTGTAGCAACAAAGAAGTTGGGTTCATGTGTCCTAATTTAAATATGCCATAATGCAGAAGGGTGTCCTAATTCTATAGGCCTTAAACAACTGCAAAGAAAACAATGAATAGAAATATAACTACTAAGAAT
Organism: Streptopelia decaocto; assembly: GCF_964273445.1. Taxonomy (NCBI): domain Eukaryota; kingdom Metazoa; phylum Chordata; class Aves; order Columbiformes; family Columbidae; genus Streptopelia; species Streptopelia decaocto. The sequence continues at coordinate 35,438,170 of NC_138657.1, forward strand.
TATGCACAGAGAGATTCTACACTTCCACAACACAGATAACCCCTCTTACCACTTCTACATACAAAAAGCCTACCAAATGCCATGACTGTGTGTGCATGCACATGTCTCGGTGAAGACACACACACAAAGTGTAGGTCAGTAACTGCAGCAACCACAAAGTATTCCATTCTCATGGCTAAGGCTATCATGCTATATGAAGCAAGAATAAAAATAACATGAAACCTAGTAAGCTTTTACCTCTACAAACCTCAGACAGTCCGCAATAACGAAAACAATGACCACCTGGAAAAAGTTTCTAAGGTGAGCTGATAAGGAGAAATTTCATGTGTTAGAGTTGCAGTCAGTATGAAATGACATTTTGCAGGTCCACAGCACCTTCTTACTTTTTTTTTTTTTTTTCTGAAAAGAATGCTTATTTTTCAAAGCAGAATAAGATATAGGGAGGAGTAAAACATTTCAGGAGATTTTTTTTATCTCTGCAATTTTTCATACTAAGCCATTGCACATGCAGACATAGACGCAGCTCACTAGTGGCAAAAGCACCAGTACCTGTACAAGGTTGCTTCATATAAGAAATCCTATAATCAAACATCTGGTCTTGGGACCACCTTCAGACTGCACCTCGATTCAGATACCACACATTACTTAAGAGGAAATACTGCTCTTCCCTTCTCTCTCCTCCACGCTGATAGTCACTGCAAATTATGTTTAATATTCAGCTGAATTTGTGTATTTACTCTTTGGAAGAAATACTTGACCACAGAGAGCTCTTGTATGTCTTTTGCAAAATACTGAAAAAATGTTCATCCAAGGCAAGTTTATAGAAAATGTAACTGCAAACAAAATCTTGAAAATCCTCACTGATTTTCATTTTGTGATAGATACTGGCTTACTAATTTTGGGGTTTAAGTGCAAGTCAAGTTTGTTGCTTGACAAGTCTGTGATACATTCTCCCACACTGAGTGAACAGCACTCTGGTTCAGGCATTGCCAACAAGGAGGTGTGACTGAAGACAGCCCCTCTGTGTAACGCGTGAGAAATGTGTTAGGCTGTATCTTCACAGGGACTAAAGAATCTAGGGCATGTCTTATCAGGAGCCAACAGTACCAGCCTGAGCTGGGACCAGACAAATCTTAAACTGCTGCAGCGCACACCTGTATGTACGCCACAGCAGGGTTTGACTACAAGTCAGTCACCTTATGCTTTAAATATCTGTAGCCCCCGCCAGCCCACTGAACTCTTCTGCACAGCAGCAGGCTGCACGGCAGTGATCTCACCCTTGAGTAGGGACACCTCTCCAGGTTACTCTGCAAGGATGAGAGACCTCTTACCCAGCATCTGATATCTATAATGAGATAAACAATATTTTATATTAGGCCTAAAAGTACCATAGAGTATCTTGATTTGGAAGGGGCCCATAAGGATCATCAAGTCGAATTCCCTGATCCTTGCAGGACTACTTAGAACCACACCATATGACATAATCAGATTCTCCTTGAACTCGACAGGCTTGATGCTATGACCACTGCCCCAGGGAGCCTGTTCCAGTGACCAAACAGCCTCTCAGTGAAGAACCTTTTCCTAATGTCCAATATGAACTTCCCTTGATGCAGCTTCATTCCACTTCATCATGTCCTATCCTTGGTCACTAGTGAGAGGAGATCAGCACCTCTGCCTCCACTGCCCACCTTAAGGGTGTCCTAATACTGAGGCACCCAGAACTGCACACAGTGCTCCAGGTGGGGCTGCACCAGTGCAGAGCAGAGTGGGACAATCACCTCCCTCGCCCGGCTGGCAATGCTTGATGCACCCAGGACACAGGTGGCTCTCTTGGCTGCCAGCGCACTGTTGGCTCATGTTCAACTTGCCGTTGACCGGAATCCCCAGATCCCTCTCTGCGGAGGTGCTGTCCAGCACCTTGTTTCCCAGCCTGTATGTGCAAGCAGGATTACCTCATCCCAGGTGAAGAATCTGACACTTGCTCTTGTTAAATTTCACACTGTTAGTGACTGCCCAGTGTCTAGTCTAGCCAGATCACTCTGTAATGCCCCCCTACCCTCAAGGGAGTCCACTGTTCCTCCTAATTTAGTATCAGCAGCAAACATATTTAATGTACATTTTACTTCTGTATCCAGTTTTCCAAAAACACTGAAGAGCACTGGCCATAAAACTGAGCCCTGGGGAACCCCACTGGTGACTGGCCACCAGCCTGATATAACCCCAGTTACATAACACTTTGAACCCAACCCGTCAGCCAATTGCTCACTCACTGCACTTTGTGTTTATCCAGCTGTATGCTGGACATCTTGTCCAGGAGGAAACTGTGAGAGACAGTTTCGAAGGCTTTACTGAAATCCTTGCAACAGAAATAAATTAAGTTTGTCAAGCAGGACTTTCCCCTCATGAACCTGTGCTGGCTGTTACCCATGACTGGATTGTCATTCATGTGTTTTTCAGTAACTCTCAGAATAATCTTCTCCATAAATTTGCCAGGCACAGAAGTGAGACTGACAGGCCTGTTATTACCAGGACCTTTCTTCTTGCCCTTCTTGAAAATTTGGTTTAATCACTCCTTAATTACCATTAAATTATTGCTTAATTGATTACCATTTAATTGTCATTCAATCAATTCATTATCATGTGATCATTATTTAATAGTTGATAAAACCCTTTTAGTTAACTCCATAAGGATAACTTCATTTAATAATTCACCTATAACACATTCCTTTTATACACTAGACACATGAACAACTTTACCAAGTAAAGTCTAATTAAAAGTTAATAAAGTTTAAGAAATCAAGTAGAGAGGTGTGCAATTTTAAAACCAAAAAAACAATATGCCATAACATACGTAGAAAAATAGCCAAGCACACAGTAATCTTAAAATAAAAATACATGGTCCACAAGACAATCTCGAACACTGAAATGCAATTCCAATGGAGATACCAGAATTATTGACCTAGTTAAGAAACAAAGTGCTGTACAAAAAAGGGAGTTTCAAAATGTTCCAGAAACATTTTAACAAAGTACATATTCTCAGCAGAACAGTTACTGCTGTTCTGAAAACTGAACGCACAGGAAGCTAAATTGTCTCCTCAGAAACGACGTGCCTATCTTGCCAAGAACACTGAATTGTGTTCACTGTGTACCCACATAAACATCCAAGGCCATTACTGCTAAAAACGCCCATTTAGAAAATGCCTTGTGGGTCATATCTCAGTGGTAGTTAAGTCACCTGGAGTTTTATTGCCAATGTAAAACCACTGTAAATCTCAAAATGATTTGGCTGTCCTATGAAACACTCATGTATACAGCAGCATATGGCTTATCTACATTGATCAGTAACCCCTGAGTGGAAAAACCTACAATAAACGTGTGTCAAGGCTAAGAGTCATTTTTCCAATGAGTTTTAAAATAAGCTGTTGTAGCTGTGTATGCTAAACAGGTTAATTTCAGCTCGCCGAACTGAAAGCTCCTAATAAAACCATAAGCAACTTGCAATGCCTGTCTACTAAATATGAAAGAAGCTTTATATATCTTGGTTCTTTGTCAGTGGCTTGTTATAAGGAAGTAAATAGGCAATGTGAAAAGTGTACTCTGACACCAAATAACCCCATGATGACACTATTTGAACTCCACAATTAACTTCTAGTTATACTAACTACAGCCATTCAAACCTGTATTCCCATACAATACTCATAACATGTAGTTAGAAATTTTACTTACAGATGTCTTCTTAAACAAGCCTATTACAGATAGGATATGATTTTCTGGATGTAAATTGAATCTGCCAACAATTTAAAGAATGTTCATTCATAAATTCCAGAGACTATCCTATGTCACAAACTATCCAGTCTTATCCAAGAGCCTACTAACAGAATGTATGCAAAAATGCACGTAACAACTGCTCTTGTAAATTGTTAATTTTGGGGCTTCCTTTTTAAAGAAAAAAAACCTCTCAATTTCTAAAAACATCAAGAAAACACTCCTGTGGAATGAACTGTGAAAATTACAAATATCTCTCAAACTAAAGACCTTCCTGTTCTTTGTGATGTGAAGGAAATATTATGTATGTATCACACTAATATGCAAGAGCGGACTGCAGCAGTGCCCCAGCACTTCTGGTTTGTTCCTCAGGACACAGTCCAACAAAATTTTCAGGATATATCTGGATTCAGCAGGTGGTCTCTTGCCCACCCTCAAGATAACCACCTTGCCTGTTGTGTCAATTTCACCATTAGTTTGAAAGTTTTCTGTGAAATGGTGTTTGGTTTGTTTAAGGTTTGGGCTATGTAACAGCAGGGGATAACAACCAGACAAGCAGGTAACTCAGTGAGATCTGGAGCAGCTTCTTGGCTGACATTAAGTATCATACGAAAGGAGACTTAACTTCTAGGCTCCAATCTCAACCCAACCAGTGGATTGGAAGGGAAGGTACACACTGCCACTGACATTTCCTCCCAAAAATCTCAGTGCTGCAGTTTTCAACACTACGTCTACTTCCCTGCAAATGGTTTTCACGCTGCAGCACGAAAAATGAGACATTCTAAAGCAAAGAGCACACACAGTTGAAAATCTGCTCTGTGTTTCTATCCAGAGCAATAGAGAAGATTTAAATAGTATGACATTTTTTGCTCAGTTTACCTCCGCAGTCACTGGTTTAACTGTTAACCTGGTTGGTAGAAAATGTTTTTCGTACACTAAAACTCAACTCGCAGCAAAGCTATCTGTCTCTCAATTTAACACAGTTTGAGAAACAGTACTTTCTATCATGCTACCAGGTGTTCAGAAACACATGTTGTGAACACGCAGTCAACTCCAGTGTTTGTGCTGTCTGAAGTCTTCACTAGGTTTTGATTTCATTAAACAAAAATTAACAAGCTGTCCAGCTCTTCTTATTAGGCTGGATTGCCACAATTGACCACAGAGCTCTATTCTGGATTAGCAAGTAGCTACAATAACATCACACCTTCCCAAAAAATCCTAACCCTCCCTCTCCCCAAATTCACAAACCAATCACACCATGAACCTCCCCTCTGTCAATGAAGGTATTTCGTCCTTTAGCTTAAAGCCCGACAGCATTTGCTGCTTACTTCCATTAGCTTTCAGTTACAGTTATGTTCCTACACTATGACTTCTGCCTTTGAAAGTCTCTTAAACTGTCAATTACATCAAGAACAAACGACCTCATTAGACAAGAAATCACAACACCTACTCTGGAAAGGAAAAAAGAAAACAACAAAGAACGTGCTGGATATGAAACTAGATTTGCTGTTTGTCACATACACTACATCTACAGAAGGAAGGGACTGGTGCTCAGCTGTCCGAGATGTGATTTAATGCACCATCATAGTGCTGCACCAAATCCACTTCACATGTGGGCACCTCCGGAGGTGCTGAGCGTGGCTGCCCATGGGGGACCTGACTCTCACGAGTGGAGTAGTGGTACCAGTGCCAGACAGGATTTTTGAGCAGACTACAGAAACAAAGTCTGGACTGGCTATTGCAACTTCCACACATAGACATGACCCAGACCCACCTGACCTCAGAGATGGCCTCTCACCAAATGTCTCCCCACTGCCTCTCATGCTCTGTACCTCACTCCCCTGCATGGGCTTCTGTGTGGAAAGGGGGATGGATTTGTGCATGGTTGATAGCTGGGCATCAAGAGCTAGCTCTAACTTAGTTTTTGAGATTCAGACCAGAAGCAGTGCATTGTCTTGCATGAAGGAATCAAAGCTGCGTGTTAAAACTAAACTGTTTTCAGGTTATTGTAACAGCAACAAGAAAATTTGGATTTAAAGGATCTGTTTTTTCACGTTTTTGTTCTAAAAACTCCATGCATTAAATAATTTTATGGATACAGTACTATTATAAAACATTTACTTATTTGTCAATAACTAGTACATATTAATTCAAGAGAAGCTCAGAGCACACAGCCAACTCAGAGACTTCTGTATGACTCGTAGTTTCATTTCATGGAAAGATTCTGTTGCACTGAGGGGAAAGAAAGGTGCCTGTACTGCATATAGACATGAAATTCTTGTTTATTTGATGTCAACTAGAGAGGCCTGTATGTATTAAGTCAGTATTTTCAATCACTGAGAGCAATTACGATACCAGTGCAGTGTTTTCACCAATGAATGAAAAATCAAAGGTAAATTAACAAAGCATAAACATGAGAGAAACTAATCTAGCTTAGTAAATATGGCAGTTTTTTATTTGTATGGTCATACTTTCAGATTATAGATGGAAGCATAAAATACACCTTTAATTAGGAAAAAAATTATGTCCAAAATCACAAATTATATTGTTGATATAACTGCATAATTACATTTTTAAAATAGATTGGCAAATCAGCACTTCTGTACTCTTAACAGCCAGCCTCCAGGTCCCCTTCCTACTCTAGCACAGATTTAATCAATGTAACCCAAGTGAAATGAGATTATAGCTTAACAGTAAAAGCTATAAGGGAAAAAAAGGAAGGCAATTATAAAAAAAAAAAACAACTTCCTAGTTTTTATTTGAAACTGTACTACAGTCTCAGTAGGAAAGTTGTGGAAGTTCCAACACGTGAGTCATTTAGTACTAAACTGTACAGAGCATTAGATAAAAAAAAAAGAAAGGGGAAAACCCCACACATTAACAGTCACATCTTGGCAAAGAAATTAACAGATGAATGAGCAGATCTTTTCCATTCCCATTTTTCTTAATGATTCTGTGGGAAAGAAATCAAAAGGTCTTTAACGTACATTTAGAAAAACTTTGAAAATTAGTATCAAGTAGGTAAAAGAACTACAGCTTTTTTTCCTGAATGTAATATACTCCCAGCATTCTACCACTAAGCGTAACTCTTCTATCTTGGGCCATGGTGACTTCATTGATATAATTAGTTAATTTTGTGTCAGGATTGCCATAGCAAAGGCTGGTAATTACTGAACTACTGCAAAAAAAAAAAACAGCAACCAAACATGTACACGTGTGTGTGTGTGTGTGTGTGTATATATATATATATATGTATAAAGATCATTGAGGATAATGCATTACAGTGATCGTATTGTTAACTATTTAATAGGAATTAGTTAAATTGTTAAAAAAAAAAGACACAATTAGAAAGTTCATGGTAAGCATGGGCTTTGCAGTGAGCACTCCAACGTTGAGGAAGGATCCTGACATCTTCCACTTCATATGTGTGGGAAACTGAGGCATAATGACAATACTATTTTATAACTCAAGATAGCCAAGGACATTCTTATTCAAATTAGTTCTAAGCACATGCATTTCCACCAGTTTATGGATTTCAATGTATGTCTTCTCACAGAGCCAGGACGTCTCACAGAGCTAAACACAGAGGGCAACCCTTTGCCCTGTAAAACTGGCCAACAAATGTTTATTAGTTTTTAGAATCCTATATGTTAATATTTTCCATTTTTATAAGCAGGCATTGGAAGAACGAGATTAAAATATGTCATCTTTTAATATAAAGCAACAGGTGGGTTTCTAAGCACAACTTTTTCTCAACTCTGCTTGGAGAAGTCTGAAACTGCCAGAAATGCTCTGTCTTGAAAAAAAAAAAACAACATTGAATATACACTTCTGCTAACTTTATCTGTTATGAATTTCTAAAAACCTCTATACATCTATCTTGATATCTGCTTTCATTGCATTCTAGCAATGTAAATATAAAGTCAAGTATTCAGACCATTTAATGATGATATTACAACAATCTTTTTAAAGGGAATCTCTTCAGTTACTCAGTTTTGCTGCTCAGAACGATCATAAGTGGTTTTTTGCCGGTCTGACAGTAATACAACATGTCGGTTCTCAGCTAACATTATCACTTTAAGAAAAGCTTAGTTTTAATCCTCCTTTGGGTGGTAAAGACTGACTGTAGCAAGCTATTTTATGAATATATTGTAGTGGTTGCAGTATCCACAGAAACTACTTCTCTACTAGATGTGCAAAACGATACTATCCACATCGGAGTTAATACCTATCAAGCTTTCTGTACTTTTAGTAGTTTTGTTTCTCTTGTCTTCTGTATTAATAAAAGCTTTGCAGTATACTCACCAGCTCTTTGACAAAACATCTTTGTACAACCTTCTTAAAAATCCATAATTGTAGAGCAAGTCTGTTCTTTTGGTAACATATCAACATATCACATATGCGGTTCTTACACCTATGAATGCCTTCTTGCCAGGTACACACTAAGCAAAGATAATCCCAAAAACATATAAGAGAAGATTTGCCATCTTTGCTACAATTAGGCAACAGCACAGGACTGTAAGTGTGCCATACAGCACTGCACTTTTTAATGTTTATTAATACATAATTTTGCATAAATCACTAGAACTTTCTCTTTTGTTTTGAATGGATTTTCATGTAACAGGAATTTAAAATGTCTAATGATCTTCTCAAGATAAAGACTTTATACTTCAGGCTTGAGACTACAAATAAGAGGCAAAAGCCTTGCAGATAAGACAAGTTATACAAGAAAAGTAAGGTAAAGAAACTAATCAAGGTTTGGAAAGAAAGCTGATTTGCTAATGCTGACTTACAGAAGTTACCTGGAGAAATACCACCATCCTGTTTACTGATGCATGTATTTTGTAGTACATCACCACGGCAAAAAAATGCATTTCTTTGCATGATTTTTCTTTGTCAAGCACTATTAAGTTGAAAGTAAATAATTACTTTTAACAAGTCAAAAAACAAATAAGCATATAATTAAGCCACCAGCTGATTTGTAGTCACTAATATGCTTCTACTGCTTTGCATTTAGCCAATTTTTGAGGTTTTTTTGCTGGTTGATTTGTTGTTGTTTTGTTTTTAGAATTTCTAGATGCAAACAGAAATGGTGATAAATGAGCTACTGGTTCTTCCAGCCTGAAAAGGCCTCTAAAATATTGTTATCTAATATCCCACACAACTGAATGAAAACTAAGATCTTTGACTTCTAGTCTGTTTTGTGATTTTTTTTTTTTTTTTAAACAGCCATTCAAATATCACTTAAAAACAAGTTATGGGGAATCCACTAGTACTCTTAGGAAGTTATTCTAATGATTAAGTAATCTAAGTCTTAAAAGTATGATCCTTCATTTCCACATAATTCAGAGTTATACAAAAACTTTATCATTCCTCCCCCCCTTTCTCAAACAACATTTTCTCAACCTCCTCGCTTTTCAAAAGGCAAAATACAGGAAGCAGTACAAATAAGCATCTGGAATGTATGCACGTGGGGGGAGACCACTTGCCTTTTACTGTTATTTTCATTATGTATGATATTCCAAGAAGAGACATATATTGTTTTCTTTTGAAATAAATTAATCAAAGGCTTTGTGGAAATTTTCGATACTTCACAATCCACCTTGACAATTGTCACGCATGTATTTTCCCTTTTTTTTAATTAAAAAATATTCTGTCATTCTTGTCTATGTATCTAGCTTCCATAGGATAATCTACCTGGTACAGCTCAAATCTTAAAGGAATAAAGATATTAAGGTGACAAAGGAATCAGGAATTTAGGAAAGGTGAACCCCAAATTTGTGTACATCTTCCTCTTCAACCTTCCCTTCAAGATACTTGCACTATTAGCTGCTGTTAAGGCTGAAACTGATACTAGCCAGAGTTTTGTGCACCTTTCATCTTTCTGCCACTACTTCAAGCAAAAAATGCAGTCACCTTTGTGGTGTGCCAAGCTGCCAGATACTCAGGCTGTAGTGCTTTTCCTCTTTGTGCTGCCTCTGTTCTCCCTACAGTCCTGCACTGCAAAGCTCACATGTCGAATCCCAGGATAGGAGCCTGAAGTTACAAAACAAAATAGAAGGAACAAGCCAAGCAACCCTTTTGTGTTGAGTCTACCTCTTCCATATGGTGAAGGTGAAATGTAGCCCTTCCAACTAAGTGCTTCTTGCTACAGAGTCCTTTTACACTTAGGTTCCCAGAAGTTTTGTTCACAGAGGCAGCTGTGCTTCCTGCTCTTGTCCTGTGTTGTCCAGGTCCCCACGCTGGCCTGGTACAGTCTTCAGACATTGTCCCTGCCTACTTCTTGCTTTCTCATCACTTCCTTAAGCGATACTTCTCTCCTCTGTGCACACACGTAGTGAAGAAAAAAGATTCACTAAACATTGCATTTTGTAATGGCCAAAATAGCATCTACTAACAGCAGACGTTAGCAGCATGAAATAAAATCTTATCACTCTAAGATAGCACAGCAATGAAGTTACATTCTTTTTCCCATTGTGGGCACTTCAACTCCACTGTCACGTTACCCAACAGTATTCGCTTATCCGCACTGAATGAACACTTTCAAGCCCAAAGACATGGCTCTGGAGAATTTCTCTGGGAGAAAGGAAAGGGAAGAAATGAGATTATTTACAAGAAATCACATTAGCAATTGTAGTATGGGTCAGAAGCATACCATCTCCAGCCGATCTCCTACATTATTTTATTTTATCCATCTGCTTGCAAACAGGTATGGACGGGAGACAAAATACGTACAAAACACTGCCACCTTCTTTCCAACACTCTGACCTCTACAAAACCCCTAATGGAAGCCTGAAAAATAAACAGTGTTTTGACCATGGTATTTCTCGTGCCAAATCACTAGACATAGGGTACTTTACTGATAAACGTGAAAGGTCCTGAATAACAAATATGAAGTAAAATACTTGTGCTTCCTCACAATGAAAAGAATGCTGCTGCCACACAGAGTAAGAGTCTCCATAAATGTAAGTATAAAGACTCAAGTGCTTCTCATGTCAACCAAAACCATTTGCCCACTTGAAACAAGGAAATACAAGTTCCTTTACTCAAGATCAACTACGGAAGTTTTCCAGACAGCTCAACGCAACAGGCAATCCTTTCGTAATGTACATAACAAAGCCATAGGGAAAACAGCAACAGCAACCATTGCAGCTCTTTGTATCAGGAAGAACTGCCAAGTTCCTCTAGGACCTTTTTCGTAAACTATGTTGATGAAGACTGCAGAACAAGGCACAGACAGTGAAGCGAATTACAAGGCTTAGCTCGTGACAGATTTAACATCAGATGCTTCCAAGTTTAAGCTTGAAAAAATGCTTTGCCAACACCACCCACTCTGTTCTTGACTGCCTGTTCCATTATTCTACTCTTTCGACAGGTAAACCTAGCTAATGAGAGTTACTTCTCTTGGCAAATACTTAGTTCCCTAGACCACAAGGTAAATATATATTACCTATTCAGAAGTATCATCCTGAGTCCAAGTATTGTTATGGAGAAACATGACAGACCATTAATGTTTCCTAACATACAAATCCACTACCTCTTCTGGTACTGCCACGGTCAGGAGAGCCTATGTATGCTGGTACATGCTCCCTTTTAAATGAGACTATGCTTGGGATTTAAACACATTTAAACTTTGTCCTATGCCAGTACCCCAGCATTTTGGAGATACAAAGCACTAAATAGCACAACAGCTTCATTTTCTCCCACAAATTCCCATGGCAAATGACCAAGAAATGCGAATTAAACAGACAAGTTTTGGAAAGGTAAAAATAGCCCAAACTAGCACACTGCCTTTTATGAGAGAGGGAAAATGGCAGATTTTTTGATTTTGAGAGAAGGTGCACTATTTTTTTTAGTTCTATGGAGATTTTTGCCTCTTTCCCCAGTTACCTTGAACTCCTAAGAAGTTTTGCAGCCACACTGGAAGAAAAGACTGTAATAGCTTTTAAGTAAATACAATTGGTAAATATCTTCACACTGATCTTTACAAACTTCATGGTGAGCACTCTTTCTGCACACTAAAGAACTGCTGGCACACTCCATTACCACTGAAAGTTTAAGCTATAAAATTCAGTGGAATCATCTCTTGTTCTGGGGCGGAGGGGGGGAAAGATAGGTCTTTTCTGCCTTCACATTTCTCTTATTTCTGTTTGGGGTTTTTTTTGGTAAGTTACTTAATAACATCATAGTATTTCATTTGTATAATCCTTTCCAGTGAAAGGCCTGGAAATGAGTCACTAGGGTTTTGCTGGAGGGTACAATCAAGTCTCCATGTAAGTAAATAAACTGAAATGAAAAACAAGCAGCAACTATGTTGACTAAATTGTTGAACAGTTGTAAGGTGACAATTCAGTTTACCATACAAAGTTTCTCTGTTTTGAATGAGATCCTACCTCCTCCAATGCCACACAACTCTTAGTTCTTTTTGGTATCTGGGTGAGGTGGGAAACATTTTCCTTGAATCTGCTGACAGAAGTATTCTGTATGTATCTGGCAACAAAAAAAAACCCAAACCACACAATAATTCCTTGGCCTGGGATAATAATTTTTATCTGAAAGTTAAGATTAAGGTGTAAGAAGTATACATTTAGAGAAAGTTCCAGTTGCTCTTTAACATACTTCTCCGTTCTGGTTGCTCATTCTCAAATAAAGGAAAGGGCTGGTAAAGGGGGTCTCAAGCTTTTTGAATTTGTAACTTTGCTTTCACTAGCAAGTTCTGCAAAGAGCACAAGATACAGCTGTGAAATTTAGCATTTAAAGCCTCAAATCCTATGCCAGACCAAAACATTTCCTTCATTTTTCCTACGCCTCACAAAAATACATATATTTCTATAATTTGAGACTCGAGGTGTCTCCAGATATTTTATAGGTGCCAGGCCTTTCACTTTGCACTTTACAACAAGTCAACAAACACACCTAGTGAGGTGTGTTCTTTCTAGCTTTCACCTTCAGTCCTCTTTCATTGCTCAGGCTGAATACAGAACAAGTGAGGGAAGAGGAAAAATAAAAAAATAAAAGCCATTAAACGAGCAATTCATCCCATCTACAATCAAGCTTGAGTGAAGTGATTGAACAGTTCAAGATGATGTTGTTCTGGCTTTCCACCCAGCTCCTGAGCAGGACATTTTGGCCTATATATCAGTCAGCAGAAGGGAATGTGCTCCTGACTCGTGGTTGCCCCAGATAACCACACTGGCCTGATTAGAGAACATCCAGGAATCATCACATCTGCTGCTCTTATTGCTCTGGGCTCTGACTCACAACCAGCCTGTAGCACAGACATTGCAGATTCCTTATAGGAGGTAAGAAAGTGGAAGACAAGGGAAAACAAAAATAAATCTATAACTATTTTGCCAAAAAATTGCTACTGCATTTGTTGAAATACTGGAAAAACAAACAAACAAACAAACAACAAAATAACCAAACCTTCTAGTTCACCATTCTATGTTATAGTAACTAGATCAGCACGATGCAGTAACAGCACCTTCACTGGCAAGGTGCACTTGTTTCCTAAGTGGATATGCTTTCCCCTTTTTCTCCCCAAAAGAAGGGGCAATGGCTCACATGCGAGGCTCAGTATGAAGGCCAGAGATGGCTGCGCTCCTTTCACACAGGACAATCAGTCACTTCCCCAAAGCCCCCTTTGTCTGCCACTCAGCCATAGATCACTTGGTTTAAGGTATTCATTACTCAGACTCTGCCTCAAACAAACGCCCCCTCTCTCCCAGACATGCCGCCAGAACTGTGGCTGGTGAATCACCATCCACAGCTGGGTAACTAATGAAGCCTATTGTATTCACATCACTGGTGTTATCCCAATTCATTCATGGGACTCCCCATCCAAATAGATCAGATTGCTGCATCTTACAAATGAAACATTTAGTTTCTCTAGAAAACAGCTGTCACAACAAGAATGACCACTTTAGAAGAACCAATGCAAATCTATATACAGATAAATACACACACACATTGTTTACAATAAATTTGCTTCTCAAACCACCGCTGCTCTCAGGATTTTGTGCCTCTATGCTACAAAAATCAGTTTGAACAAAATTCCTTCATGCTTTTAACTGGTGACAATGAATTTGGTGCTGTATTAAACAGGAAATATGCGATCAAATTAAGACTCTAAAATCAAAATGAAAAACAAAAATAATCAAGGCTTTAATGAAGTTTGTTATGAAAACAAACTTACAGGCATATGTTCAATACAAGAAACTCCTAAAGCCCAAACCAATATGCAGTCAGAAATAACAAAAGACATTGGAAAGTATTAGGTCATTAATTTATCTATGTATTGAAAAACACATAGATCAATTTCAGTCTAAAGGATTACCAAAAAAAAAAAAGAAAAAAAAAAAGAAATCATTAGGAAGATAAACAGGCACACAAGTTCTTCTAATGACTATGCTACCATTTTAGTTTGCTCATCTTCAAACGTGGCGATCCTCTGCCGGGAAGCTGCCCTTGTCCCCTGCTCTGGGCCCTAGTTGCCAGGGTTGCAGCTGTGTGACCTATTCCCACTGCAGCACGTGTCTTCAGATGGGCACAAAGGGTTCCAATATCTGCTTCTCCTTCTCTCCCCAGCACTGAGCAGGCAGGCAGCCCCTGCGACCCCATCCTAACCACCCATACCTGAAGAGCTGCTCTGGGGACCAGGTACTGTCCCCAAGCCACTTGCCACGACCACAGGCTGCCCCCTCCAGGGAAGGGTCCTCAGAAGCTGCTCCGGTATGATCCAGTCATCACGAGTTAAGAACTGGGGAAATGAGATTTGTGTTTTGTGTGGGCGTTGGTTGGTTTGTTTTTAACCAGTAAAAAACCGTCTCCTAGTATTTCTAACTTTACAGAAGGAGCTGCGTCTAAAAGCCCTGGCCCCCCCTGGGACATACAGATTGAAGACGCAAAACACAAAAAGGACATGACTACCAAATCAGCACACACTGCTATGGTCTAAAGTGCTTTTTGTTCACACTGAACTACCTTCCCAGGTCTGAACTTAAAATCTTTACTGGCATTTACAGATGGATTCATTCTGCAAGCACTTCTACAGGGTAGCGCCACTTATGAAGGGGAGAAGGATGTGGGCAGTGTTTCCATTGTGAAAATTAAGCAAAATAAATACATAAATTAAAAAAAAAAGTTAAAAAATAATTTTTTCTTGGACTGGTTTTGGTATCATCTTGTTTGTAAGTGCCAGTATATTATCAGCAACTTCCTATGAAAGAAGTTGTTTAGCACTTCTAGTGTCAGAGGAAAGTGGACAAAACCAGTTGGTTTTCACTTTGGACTCCTTTTCCTCAACACAAAGAAATCATTGTTGAATAGCAAAAAATGAATACAGAAAGAAATTAATTCTCCATGAGAACCCTGAGTATCAATACATAGCAACTCATAAATCATGCCTTTTGAGGCTATGTGCAAATAAGCTGTTTACAATGGAAACCAAGAACATTTATTTCACGGAAATCACAGAACCACAGAACGTTAGGGATTGGAAGGGACCTCGAAAGATCATCTAGTCCAATCCCCCTGCCAGAGCAGGAACACCCAGATGAGGTTACACAGGAATGTGTCCAGGTGGGTTCTGAATGTCTCCAGAGTAGAAGACTCCACAACCTCCCTGGGCAGCCTGTTCCAGTGCTCTGTCACCCTCACGGAGAAGAAGTTTCTTTTCATATTGAAGTGGAACCTCCTGTGTTCCAGTTCACACCCATTGTCCCTTGTCCTATCATTGGTTGTGACTGAGAAGAGCCTGCCTCCATCCTCATGACACTCACCCTTTATATATTTATAAACATTAGTGAGGACACCCCTCAGTATGCTCTTCTCCAGGCTAGAGACACCCAGCTCTCTCAGCCTTTCCTTGTAAGGGAGATGCTCCACTCCCTTAATCATCTTCGTGGCTCTGTACTGGACTCTCTCCAGCAGTTCCCTGTCCTTCTTGAACTGAAAGACCCAGAACTATTTTCCAGATGTGGTCTCACTAGGGCAGAGTAGAGGGGAAGGAGAACCTCTCTTGATGTACTAACCACCCCCCTTCTAATACACCCTAGGATGCCATTGGCCTTCTTGGCTGCAAGGGCACAGTGCTGGCTCATGGTCATCCTGCTGTCCACCAGGACCCACAGGTCCCTTTCCTCTACACTGCTCTCTAACAGGTCATTCCCCAACTTATACTGGACACTGGAGTTGTTCCTGCCCAGATGCAAGACTCTACACTTCCCTTTGCTATATTTCATTCAATTTTTCCCTGCCCAACTCTCCAGCTTGTCCAGGTCTCACTGGATGGCAGCACAGCCTTCTGGCGTGTCAGCCACTCCTCCCAGCTTCGTGTCATCAGCAAACTTGCTGATAGTACACTCTATTCCCTTATCCAAGTCATTGATGAATGTATTGAACAGTACGGGTTCCAGTACCGACCCCTGAGGCACTCCACTAGATACAGGCCTCCAACTGGACTCTGCCACATTGACCACAACTCTCTGGCTTCCTTCCTTCAGCCAGTTCACAGTCCACCTCACTACCCGATCATCCAGGCCACACTTCCTCAGTTTAGCAGCAAGGATGCTGTGGGAGACTGTGTCATATGCTTTACTTAAGTCAAGACAGACCACATCCTCTGCTTTGCCATTATTTATCCACCTGGTTATGTCCTCATAAAAGGATATGAGGTTGGTCAAGCATGACTTCTCCTTGGTGAAGCCATGTGACTGCCCCAAATTAACCCAAAGTGGCCATTAGCTTTACCTTAATAAGTATATGCAGAGAGTACATGGGGTGTAGAAGCACTGTTACACAGGGTGTTAGATTATGACACAGCAAGAGGTAGAAAGAAAATCACAGCTTTTCTAGGCCTTGCCTACAGGTCAGACTAGTTTTTCATTTTATCAGGTCAGGACTCCTGTACCTGCAGGTTTGTCTCTTTAGCAACAGCAGAGGAAACATTTGGGATTTCTGCCAGCTCCAAGGAACCCATGTCTCCATAGAAGGTGATAGGAATTTCTGCTCATAAGGTTACCAGAGCATCCTGGCAAGGTTATGCACTTACTGCACTCCCAAAAAGGCAGCAGATGAGGACTTCCAAATAAAGCCTGAAACTAAAAGGCTGCGACCTATCCCATGAGCTGACACCTGTGATCTAACACCTGGAAGGACCACAGACAGAAATATAACACTTTAACTTGGTGTTGATGCGGGACGTATCAACACATGTCAGACAGTCTAGTCTATTTCCTGGTAACCTTTTCAGAAACAGGTTAGATCTTCCCTAATGTGTTTCATTTTGGTACTTCTGCTGAGGTCTTTGAGCCACATGTGAAGGCAGAGATGAATAAGCCTAATTTCTGCAAGGGCATTTCTTTAAAAGTTCAAATTTTGAAAAAGCAGCACATTTATGGTTAACTTTCTCAGTTCTGTTTAAAGTACTTAACTACCTAGGGGCTGGAAAACGTCAGGAGTTTAAATAAAGAGATCCTGAAGAATACAACTGGCATTATTCAATGACCATGACTCAGATATTTCTAGTGCAACAGCAAGTTAATTGTTCTTCTAATCCAGAATTTGTGATGCCTTAACCCACAACTGTGGGCCTTCTTCCGTGTGAATATCTCATGAATATTTAAAGTAGGAACACAAGATCAAAAAAGGTACATGTACCATGCTTACTTGTGGTACTATTTATTTTAATACTTTATTCCACCTGCTCTTTTACCTAACCTTTCTCTTTGTCTCCTGTTATATAGCTCTGTAATGGGGATGGTAGAACTATTGATAGGAAGAACTTCAATTTCTGTGTTAGAGACAGTTGTTTGCTGGAGCCCAAGGAATAAAAACAAAACAAAACAAACAAACAAAAAAAACCAAACAACCATACCAAACCAAAACACCAATATATGCATTTCACATTATCCAGCACACAAGCCAGAAGTACAAGAACAGAGCGGTAAGAGTCAGAGGAACAGCAGTATTGCTGAAATAACTGCAGTTCTTGGACATGCACTGTAGTGAATAATGCTGATATCCATCAAAAGAGAATCTGCTTTTTATGTGACTAGTACATCCATCTTTGAACATCTGAAATTAACTAGTTGTCTGTACATTATATTGTTATATATAGATACCTCAAGCGGTCCAGTTGCTCTAGTGAATTGTGCACAAAGCTTTCACCCTCAATTTGAGACTAAGACTTCAAAACAAATGCTGATTTAACTTCCTTTATAATATACTAATATCCAAGACAGTGGCAAAATTTAGACAGCACTGGTAATACCAGTATTAATAGTCAGTGCATACTGGTCATCAACTTTCACTCATTAATTCTGTATCAGTATTTTGATGGGTAAAGAGGCAAAGTGGGATTTTTGCGGAAGTTCTGAAAACAATAGTCTAAAAAACTTTCTTCTATTTCATGATGAATATTGTATTTTACTGTAGTATTGAAAATTCAATATCTCAAAAAATAAGTACTTTCTAAATATGTACAAATACTAATAGCAGGACAATGAAATAGTGAAAAGCATTTAGAAAGCTTTTCTGAAAAGTTACTGCTTTTAATTTGTCAAATGACAGACATTTCTTCTTTTCATAACTGCTTGTTATTAATAACCGTGTTATTGAACACATCCTCAGAATAGAATCAGTTTCTGCAAAATAAGCTACTATTTCTGGATATCTGTGAATGTATCTTTTTTTCTAGTGGATTCTGAGCTGTCTAAAAAAAAAAAAAAAAAAAGTAGTGAAACAAACAAAAAACCACTTCCACACTTGAGTTCAGCTTGAACTACCAAATTAGTAATAGCTGTAGCACTACACTACTGTAGAAGTTTCTGGTAAGTAAACACTATGTGACTTTGTTAAACATATATGGAAATGAAAGTATATCAGTCTCCAGAGACTGGAACAAGCATATGCTTTTGTTACAGTTTGTTTGGGGACATATAACAAAGTCAGACTTTTCTGCAACAAAGCTTTACAGCTGGGAATTTGATGCCTATTTACAAGGGGTTTCTATCTACCAGAATGCAATATATTAGGTTAACAAAGAGCATCCAAGAGCCTCCACTACTACATTAGTAACGTACACCAGGACCCTACCACAGTCAGTTTTTGCAGAACTAGCAACTTCTTCCAATGCTCTTAAAACAAAAGTAGTTACAGTTTTCTCCCATGCCATCCCATGAAAGACTTCACAATGTAGTGTTATCCAGCAACCTTCAAATTCTGGGTCCATCTAACAGCATCACCCCATCAGTAATGACCACTACAGCTATTTTGAGATACAAGCAGCGGAAAGGAACAGGAAGAGACAGAAAGGTAACAGGAAAGGTTACAGCTGGGGGGCAACAGAGAGGGAGGGAAGCAAGGCACAGCAGAAAAGAACCACACTTATGAAACAAGCCTGGAGTATACATACAATATAAAAGAACTGGGTGAGAGATTTGTTTTTAAACAAATAAAAAATTGAAAAAAGTGGAAGTAAAAGCACTTGTAATGATACCACAACAGATAACCCACTGCAGTAAGAAGCTTTGCTGAAAAATATCTAAATATCCAGAGGCAAAGATCATGCAGAAGATATTGAGGAAACAGATGGAGAGCAGAATAGGGTACAGAAATGAACTATTGTGTTTATGAGAGAACACTTTCTGACAAAATGATTTTCTAGACTGCCTTTTCTGAAGGTAAATAATGAAATTTTGACAGTAAATAATGTTTTTCTTTTATGGAAAGTGTTAACAATGAGAAATTTCAGTGATCTTCCATGAGTTTGTTTTCCCCACAACAGATAAATTAAGTCATAACATTTGTGTACAAACTAGCCTGGGGAATATGCACTTCAAAATCATCCAGGACTACAGAGATTCATGTCACAGTTTGGCTTTTCATGTACTTGTTAAGTCACAGTCCATTAAAAGGCGGAAAACATTCAATCCAGCAGCACCCCAGTCTCTTGTGGCAGCTCAAGTTAGAAGCCTTATGTTAGAAGCCTCTCAAAATACAACTGGAAAGCTAGATAGCTAGATTTTCAGAAGTGCCAAGTAACCAGCAGTTTCCAATCAAAGCCTGCCAGATTTTTGAGAAGCAGGTGCTACTCAACTACAGATTTGGCTTCTTGTATTACAAATCAATTCTTCCAGCACCTCTGCCCTCCAGTAATTAATTACAATGCTTCCCTGTGCCTCCACTCCCTCTTCTGCATAAGGAAATTAACATATTTTCATACATGTATATTGCAAATAAATATCACCCACGCATTCCTCTTTGAGAGTACTTTACATTTCCATCTTACCGCAGTAAGAGCATCTTCCCCAAGACTAGCACTAACTTGACAAGACTACTCTTAAAAGGAGGCTAGGCTGCCATTACCATCTTCATTTTATAATTCGCTCTTATTAACTAAAAAGCAAACAAAAATGCCAGTGAAGCCACTGCACCTCCCCCACCAGTATTTTCCTGCCCAAGTCAATTCAAAAGCAGCATTCCCCTTCCGCCAGTCAATGGGATTTAAGGAAGCTACAGCTTGAGGGCACTCTTCCAGTTCTTCAGACTCCTACACCAATCAATGTGCTCATGATGTGTAAATGCAGTTCAGCCTCCGAACATAATTCATACTAAAGGCTGGTTGACCTAATTTGACTGATAGAATAACTGTTGACAAATACTTGGACTGAAGTCTAACAAACCAGCCTCAAAAGAATGGCTGGTCATGCATAACCCAGCCAGAGAGAGGCACAGATCTACTATGCAACAGGAATAATAGAAATGGCTGGCTTACCCTTCCTCCCCAAGTTAGTTAGTAACAGGTAACGTTCCTGGTATGATTAATAACCAAGAATCAAAAAAGCCTAGAAGGATTAAAGACTGCTTTGTATTTCAATACAGAGAAAGGCAAAGACAAGATGTGCTGCTTCTGAATTGCCTCCATCAAAAGAAGAAATCAAATTATTGAAGAATGTTGCAGTTTGCAGCTACTAGCTCATGCTTAATGAGGAAGGAACAGCAAGATATTACTTTACTCATTAGATTTTGAAAAGTAAATGACATCACAGAATCCTGTCTTGTGAGAAGCCTAGTATAACTGGAATGGAACATATTCCGAGACACTGGATCAGTCTCTCCTGGACAGAGGGTAGCATCCAAACAGCTTGATCAAACTGCAATTCTGAGCATGAGTAAACACGCAGACTACGTGTGTGTGTGTGTGTAACCACAGAAAGGAAGCAAGACACCTGTGAAATCTGCATGTCCAAGGCTGAATATTAGTAAGATTTTTCAAAACAGTATTTTGAATCTATGTGCCAAAGTCCTGAATAAGTTCCTACTGGAACACAACCCTCCTCCAAGTGATATGCTTGAACTGCTTTTCCTATTAAGGGAGTACCAGTAAGTTGTAGATAGTGTTAAAAAACAAGTGTAGAAAATGATCCATTCTATGCCTTTCAGTGTGGTATAGCAACTGTTGGTCCAAAAGAAGACAGGAGAGTGGAGGAGTATTTTCTACAGCAAAGATTAATCTGAAAGTTAAATTGGGCTATTAGCAAAAGTCTGTTCATTAGTTCTTTCCTCTTGATACTGTAACAATAATATCAAGAATCAATAGAAGAGAATATTATTTTTCTTCTTTCGAAGAAAATAGACAGTTGCCATGGTTAGAAGTTCCACACAGAATTCAATAACAAAATTTAGATACAATAAGGGAAACATATCTTGTCTTCACTTTTGAATCCAGCCCGCTGTGAAGATCAGATTCTTAGACTTTGTATGAGCTTGCCTGCCTCTGAGCTATCTAACTTACTAGATTTTAAGTACCATAGGTAATTTAATGCTGTAGAATAGGGATCCTTAATTATTTTATACCTATAGGGATCTAATTTGATTATATAATGTACGCACATTGTGTGCTAGCTTTTCTGAATGGATAGGCATTGTACATTGGAGGGTAACTACAAATCTGATGTACAGAAAACAGACAGTAAGCACTCAACAATTTGTGTATGAACAGAGCCTGTGCTCTCCCAGGAAATGGGACGCCAGCATTCAAGTAGTCCCAGGACATTAGTCCTTGGCATTCTCACTGCAGAGAGCACTTTGTCCTGAGCATTATGAACCACATGGGCTTGGGGCATTTTCTGTGGTGACATGATTACTCATGGTGCTAAAAGCCAGTTATATTTTTAGGCTTCTTAGGCTTTGTGCCTTAATCACGAAATGGCAGATTTTTCCCTGCATAAAATCACATATAAGAAAAAAAAAAAAAAAGATTGCAAAGTACAGCGTGCATAAGAGGGCAGGAAGCACTTACAGCTTTTTCAGGATACCATATTTCACACTGTACGTAAGCTTAGTCAATTTAAGGAAAAGATTACAGCATGACTGTACTTCCAGAAAGGAGAAAAAAAACCCCAATCTTACAGAACAGAACTTCCCAATCTGTTAAAGATACTTTAAATATCATTACAAAGTACATTCTATAGCTAGTTAGAAGTCTAAATATAAAACCTTCAAAATGAAAGATCTCTCAGAGTATGTATTCAATATTTCAAACTATGGCAACTGAACATTATGCAGGTGTACTTCCAAGCATCCTTTCTTTGTGGGCCTTGTGTTCTCCTTCTCTTCCCCATTACAGTGCAAGATGGCTTACCCACAAAGGCGGACAAAGCAGTTTAAACATCACCCAATATTCCCCAACAGATTTTCCTATTTTACTTTTTTTGTTTACTATTCTCTTCACACAGACAGGTGTAATGAAAGCTGGCTTCCATTACAGTAATTTTCTTATTGATGCTCTCCAACTTCTAGATTTCTTCTGTTTTATGTTTTCCATTTGCAGGAAGCTTTAGTGTTTTTGTTCTTCATGGTCCACTTTACTGTTAAGTGACAGCAAAAGCTGCACTGCGGACTTCTGAATTAATACCGTTCAATTGGATCAGCTGTGTTCTACTAGCAGCCAAAGTCACTTGGTTTGTTCAGCCTGGAGAAAAGGAAACTGAGGGGAGACCTCATGGCGGCTACAGCTTCCTCACAAGGGGAGGAGGAGGGGCAGGTGCTGATCTCTTCTCTGTAGTGACCAATGACAGAACCCAAGGGAATGGCAGGAAGATGTGCCAGGGAAGGTTTAGGTTGGACATTAGGAAAAGGTTCTTCACCCAGTGGGTCTTGGAGCACCGGAACAGGCTCCCAGGGAGGTGTCACGGCCCCAGGTGTGACAGTGTTCAAGAAGAGACTGGACAACGCCCTCAGACACATGGTATGAACCGTGGGGTTGTCCTGTGCAGGGACAGGAGTTGGACTCAATGATCCTTGTAGGTCACTTCCAACTCAGGACAAAATGCAAACAAAATGTTTCAGGGAAAAAAAAACACCAGCTGTTTTTCAAGACCCATGTAAGAAGCTGAATCAGAAAATCCAGCTGCACCCCAATAATTTGAGTCAACCTTTACAATTAAGGGTGGAGAACAGTCAGATATAAACACAGCTGGTGCAAGAGACAACAGTAGTGAAATGCAAGTATTTGTACAAATGGGCATCTGGAGTAACAGCAGAGCATAGTTCTGTACTTGTGTTACTTCCCAGTTATTCTACAGGATTAATGCAATTATCAGAACTCAGGAGTTGCAGGCAGAAGCTAAACTGAAAATAAAATCCAACATCTTATGTGAATTTTTTTCCTTTGCCCTTAGAGCAATTAAATAAGGGAACTAAAACTTCTCTTTTTGCCATTGCTCCAACTTCATGAATCAATTACTAAACTGAATATTCAAGTCATTCAGAATTGATGAAAGTGTGATGCATGATGTATAAGCACTTCCTTCCACAGGAAACTAAATTCCATTAAAATCTTGCTCAGAAAAGACAGCCCATGAACCCAATTTGAAAAAATATACAACAAAAGCCAGGTAATAGAAAAGACATATTTCACATTTTGAAGATATGCAGGCTTTTCTGTGGTGTTACCCAGACAGAAACACAACACATGAATGATCCACTAGCATTTTAGGCTAGGACTTCTGGCTGCAAAAGTATACTGCAGAAATGTTGGAGAAGCTTTTAGTGCTAGACATGAATTAAATAAGGGTTTCCTTGACAAACTCTAGCCATTTGCTGGTGTAAAAGCATTTATCTAAAATTCACTACCATTTTGATATTACCTCCATAAGGGAGAAAATATTTTTTTTCCCCACTTTCTCCCCGACTTCAGTATTGTAGATCTTTAGGGAATTAAATGATAAGTAGCCATACTAGAATGGAAAAGTTAAGGAAAACACATTTTTATCCTGCTTTTTATTCCCCCCAGATTGTTCTGGGTTTGCTCTAAGCAGCTGGAAAGTATATGTTTCAGAGTATCATGAGACCAGATGAGAAATACACTAACTATGATGAAGAGCCACAAGCTTTAATGCCGCCTTCTTCACATCCACCCACCATGTGGTCAGAATCATGCGACAAGAAACACTGGCTATGTGAATGAAGATGCAAGTCCAGCCACACAATTGTAAGGGGACAGGGGAGGGAAATGTTGCAGAGTTCTATATAAAGAGGCAGCAGGGAATGGCCCTGGTGCACTGTCCTGCATCACTGTCTTACAATCTGTCACTCAGAACCTCGAAACACTCAAGACTAAAGAAGAAAAATATTAGGACTTCAATCATTTGGGTTTTGGTGGTGTGTTTTTTTTTGGTTTGGTTTGGTTTTTGGTTTTGTTTGTTTGTTTGTTTGGTTGCTTGGGTTGGACTAGGACATACTGTAAGATGTTTATTGAGATTTTAAACCCAGTTCCATTACTTCCAGGGAGGCAAGTCAGGAAGACTCTACTTCCTGACCTGTGATTGAAGCTTTCTCCAGACACTCCTGGAACATGTACAGAAAGGGCAGCCAACAGGCTGGGAACACCCACTGCACTTTACTTGTCTCTGGCACAAGAATGAAATACACATATTTTCACACTGTGGAGTTCTCTTCCCTCCCTGCCTCCCCCTGCTCCAGGGGAGATCAATATTGACTGATGCCAGTGCTCCAGCAGAAGCCATGTCTCTTCTCCACTTGGTCTTCCTGTATCAGCTCTCATCCCTGCCCTCCTGCTGCTTGAAGTACAGCCCTTATTCTCCGCTGATAGTAAATATTCGTCCTCTGCTCTTCTCCATCTTCTTCTTCAAACAGATATCACCATCTTTTACCTGCCCTTATCAACCCTACATCTGGTATCCAACTGACTCTTCTCCCACTTCCATCCACCTTCACAGGGTGCTGTGGTTTGTTGTTGTTGTGAAGCTTTATGGTGTTGGTAGTTTTAAAATTTATTTTAAAATTACCTGATCGGGCTATAACTTCCTTCTCTCTCCCACTCCTGACAGAGTCTCAAGCAGAGATTCCCCATTCCCACACCCCATTCTCATTCTGCAATGAAACATGGTATGTTTTTTGTTGTTGGTGGGGTTTTTTTTGTGGGTTTGTTTTGTTTTGTTTTCTACAGCATGAGTATATAAACTTGTGGCACTACTCCTGAGGCATAGCAGCAAGAAGCAGGCCAGAGAAGGACCTGCAGGGCCAGCAAGACAGGCTGCGGCTCCTGCTCCTGCTTTGGGATGCCAGTTACACTTCTAGTTTCACATGCTAGTAATAAAACCACCTCCTTGTCACATACTTCTCCAGGGTAGATTCATGTGCAGACTCTTCCTTCCCCAGGCTCTCTGGCAGAAAGCTTTTACAAGTAATAGTGAAATCAGAGCTGAAAAAAAACAGGTGTGTTCATAGAGAGGAAATGCACAACATGAAGGATAAGTCCAAACATGTCTGGTGGTACTGAAAACACTTCAAAGTCATCAAAGGAACATGGGGGAAGGGAAAGAGAAAGAAGGAAACAAAAAATGTAATGTTAGCAGTTTACCGGTATTTAAATACTTTGAGTATCTTTACAGTAAAGCATCAAGTTTGACTGCTGCTCGAATTACATACCTCATGAATGATGCTCAGAAGCACAGAGAATAAGGTAGAATAGAAGTTTATTACAGAGTACCTGAGAAATGAAACAGTGTTTGCAGGGCTAGTTCTCAATGCAGAGAATTGTGCAACATGTTCCGTAAGTTACACCTCTTTCTGAGGAAGCAGCATGTGTAAGAGACTTCTATGCACATTTCCTAAAGTACTGTT
The DNA here is from genome assembly GCF_964273445.1 of Streptopelia decaocto. Classification (NCBI taxonomy): domain Eukaryota; kingdom Metazoa; phylum Chordata; class Aves; order Columbiformes; family Columbidae; genus Streptopelia; species Streptopelia decaocto. The sequence goes on from NC_138657.1 coordinate 35,464,087, forward strand.
ATCTAACAGTATCCTTCTCCACAGTTCATTTGTGTATTTAGACAGTAAAATACGAAACAGTAAAGAAGAATGTTGGAATAGAATTTACAAGCTTCTAAAATTAAATTTTCTGTACAGAACTGAGTTCATAAGAAACCAGCAGTAGTTTCAGGGTTTAACTGTTCTGTTAGTAGTTATCTAATCCATAGAAATCAACTCTATATAAATGTGCTGCAATTGTATCACTTACTAAAGTCAAACAGGAATAGATCTATACTAGAACTTTTCTGGAGGCAAATTCAGCTGATTAAAAACACTGGCCATTCATCTGCATTATTAAATACCACACAAAAACACATGTACTTGATGGGAGTTAGAAAGTAGTAAAGTCAAGATGGATGGGTCCTTCAAAGCTGAGCAAACCATGATAATCAGTAGCATATGACATTAAATTGCTAGTTAAATTATTAAAACCATGAAAGCTGCCACACAAAACCAAAGGAGATTTTTGTCATCTTATTGAAGAATTAGGTACTGGAGATCTATCTAGAAGCCTTACTTTGAACAAAAGAAAAGGAATGTGAAATTGACATAATTAGCAAATCCATTGAGGATATTTGGTAAGAAAATTAGGGAAGGAAATCTTGATAAAGTATACATGGCTGCACATACCCTGAATACCAGAGTCTGTTGGGGCAATAACACAATTTAATGTTGTCAAAAATAATTTGTTAAATTAACTAAGGATCACAAAGTACCTGGACCTCCTGTCAAAGTTAGTCTGAGTCAGACATGAATATTAATCAATCTGGTTTTATTACAAGCACAAAGGATATTTGCATATCATAATTCTGCTGGACTTCTCCTCAGGGACTCATCACCAAGGAGGCACTCGAACTGCTGCTTAGAATTCATGAGATGAGCCATGAAACCAGATCCAATCTACTTAAGGTTAAAATCCCTATCATGATTTGATGGTTTTGGTATCACAATGAATATTCATAGATCTGTCATCTGTGTTTACCTCAATATTTAAAGTAAAAAGTAAACTGATAGTGTTACCTACCTGAATTGTAAAACTTCAGTTACTCTGGTCCTTTCTTCAAGCAGCAAGTTACTGAAGATATCCCCAATACTAAAGAGCAAGGAAGAAGGAAAAAAATTGTATGAGTAATTATCCTAATGCAAATTATTTATAACAAAGAGCATGGTAACTTCACGCTAGCAGGAAGTAAAGAGCTACCAAAAGGAACAGTCAGGAGTTTCTCCAACTCTTCTCCTTTGAAGAGCACCACAGATGTTGGAACGGTTGAGCTGTTGCCATTAATGAATGAATTCAAAGATTAGAGGCCACCTTATTCACTGCAGTGTTGGAAGAAACTTTCGCTTATGCACCCTTGGGCACTCTTTATTCTTCTTCTAATATGTTTACACACTGTTTTAAATATATATTTGTAATTTATTTGTATGTACATATATATGTATGCCATAGTTAAAGCAACTAAGTGCGGAGCATGGGTTCAAAAGCAGTAACTACTTAATTTTGTCTGCTCCCTTTGCTATAGTCAAACCTAAATATTAGCAGAGACTGTGAAAGGCCCTCAATCAGATGCATGTTCCAACACTTGTGTGCAAGATTAGCTAGATAATCCCACTTACTGATTGGCCTTCAGATCACTGGCTATACCAGGTAGTACAGACCAGTTATTTCCTGAACTAAGTGCCCAGTAAAAATGTGCAACTTGGCAGTTAAGTCTCATGACATTTGTGAGCTCTAGCAAACAAATTTGTAATTGAATTATTGTCCATGGCATCTGCTATCAAATCCAGCAGTTCTCAGTAAAAGGACAGACTGTAAGTACTACAGGCAGAAACAGAAAGGAAACCTGCAAGACCTGGCTCTGAGCAACAAGAAGAATCACTGCTCTAGAATGTGCTGTTGAAGTAGCAGCAGATTATTTATCTGTGTTAAACCTGTATTAAAAACAAACAAACAAAACAAAACAACTGCTTGCTAGCTTTCACTGGGGGCTTGTTTGTCATATTACAGTCCCTCCTTGCTCACAAACTAGGGATCAGTCTTCTGTTTTTTTCTCAAACTAACATAAACCAGACTTGAAAAGTAAAATTGTTTTTTGTTGTTGTTTTCTATCTTTACCCCTCTCTTTCTTTTTTTCTTTTAAGAAAAGCCTGTCAGAAAATTTATGGACTAAAACCAAAGACCTGAAGCAGATGAGAGCAAGCAAAATAGAGGAGAAACGGTAAATCAAGAGAAGAATGTTAGGGAGGAAAACAGGGAAAGGGGAAACTTGCCTGGACAGTGTTACATGTCAACAGACAGAAAGCTTTGATCACCTTTTTTCTTAGGACAGAAATCTGTGTGGTCAAAAAAGAAAGACTTCACAACAGAGGATTGGTAAGAGGAACAGTGTTAGGAATTAGCTATAACCGCCTCTGTGAAAATTATATTTGATGACTGCATAGCCCTGAGAGTGACACAAGAAGACTCTGTGGAAAGAATGTGATCCGGGTCTCCTTCCTTTGGCTAAAGACCCAGACAATAGCTTTCTAATCTTTGTTTATCTCTAGTTACCTCAGAATAATGAAGAGGAGAAAAACAAACTTTAGTGGACAGAACAATAAGCTTGACATACTATATAAAAGGTGTAGAGTTACTGGACAAAGGTCTAGAGAGCTACAGGTCCCAAGGATGGGACATGTAGTTGGAGCAAAGCAGGCGGCTAACAACATAGTGCCAGAGGCACACAGGGAAAACACTTCAATCTCATAATGCTTGGGCTCCACATAAACTATATTCAGAATACCTGTAAGCAGAGTTCTAATGCTTTTCTTTCCCCGGGTAAAATAACCATATCACAAACTTATCAGACCAAACAGATGAGCAACCTGCTTGTAACATGACACCGCACTGATTGCCTAACAAATTCAATAAGAAAGCAAATAAAATACTTAACGCTAGCAAGACGAACGTGCATTTTTAGAGTAGATGTTAACTTTGTAACTGAATTGTCACTGACATTTGACTACATTTTAGTTAAAGACTCTGTGGACAATATTTAATATGTAGATAGGAGAAACAAATAATCTAACTGCAGTTAAGCATGGACCTCCTCACTCAAACACAATGTAACTGAAATCAAAGTGGAGAAAGATTCATATTAGTAAATTTTACTTAAAGAAAACTGAGACGTTTCTGCATTATGATACGTTAGCACCAAGTGCTAACATTAATAGCACATACAACATCCTAAAAACATGTAGAGAACGCAACTCCGCATAAGCTATTTCATTATGTAACTATACTTATACAAATAAGGCAAGAGTAGATATAAGAATATTTGCATTTACAACTACTAAACCAAATGTTTTCCTCCACCCCTCTCCTTAAAGAAAAACAGGCAAAGTAGAAAATAAATGAATTACACTTTCCTAATCTGTAGCACTAAAAGTCTTGGGCCACACTGTAAGAGCAGCAGGACAGAACAACAAAAGCCATTCTTGTACAATAACGTTTGGAAAAGCCAGTCACAAATGAGCTCTGGACCAGTAGTTTTAAGTCATCATGTCACAGCTATTTAAAGTCCCAGATGAATGAAGTCTGTAGACTAAACCCACATCCTAATGGACAATGTAATTCACAAAAACCACTTCTATAAATGGTAGACTTCTGGCTTGAAATGCTATTAAATGAACTGGCATAGAGTACCAACCAGCAGAGTGGAAAGAGCAGTTGTTTGCAGGTACTGCCAAGGCACGCTATTAATCAAGCTGCAACCACTTTCTATGAAGTCTGGGCATTGCTCGTTCATTACTAATGTCAATTATACACAGCAATTGTCCAAGTGTTAGCATTTGCATGAAAATTTGAAGCTTTATTCTTGTCTGAAGCCTTGTTTTCAGAGCTAACAATTTAGTATACTACTGTACTTATAAATAACAATTAAATTTTTTATTTAACCAGTTACAATAAACTGCTGACATTGCAACGTTAGCAGGCATTTCATCATTATCCTAACATTACCTGCTCAGATGGTTTCTTATTTCACTTAGTCCATCAGAGCTTAAGTCGATTTAGTCATATTAACCTTTTTGAGAAGTTCAATATAAAACCTGCATATGAAAACAAAGATGACAAAGTACAAATCAATATGATAAATGACATATTAATTACCTTGGAAAGGTGAAACTTATCTATTACTACAATGCTTCTCAGTGAAGGTGCCAGAGCACTGGAACAGGCTGCCCAGGGAGGTTGTGGAGTCTCCTTCTCTGGAGACATTCAAAACCCGCCTGGACATGTTTCTGTGTAACCTCATCTAGGTGTTACTGCTCCGGCAGGCAGATTGTACTGGATGATCTTTCGAGGTCCCTTCCAATCCCTAACATTCTGTGATTCTGGGATTCCACTGAAGAGATACACATTCCTTTAAAAAAACTAAATGCCAAATAAGTCTATTTTGATGAGGCAGCTACAAAAATGCCAAAAGCATTAATAGATTTGAGAAAATTAATTTGTTATTACTTCATGTATTAAATTCAGAGAAAAAATAATTAGTGCAGCCTCATAATATTTCTTAAGTTGTTTTCTAATTACACAGAATAGGATGAAATTTGATAAAGAATGTGAAGACACTATATAAGTAAAATGTAAGCTTTAAAAATGCATTTTTGTCTTAAGGAAAAGTATTATCTAAGCTAAAGAGGCCATGACTTTACAGTAGACAATGAGTTAAATGGCCTGCAAACATTCAGTCCTTTCCATTGAAAAACAAACATATACCACAAAACAAAAACCACAATAAAACCAGACAATGAACTTCAGCATTTTCAACAATTTATCCATAAGAAAATAATAATCTAAACTTTATATTTATTTTTGTTATCTTTGTTAGAACACTGGACTTTTAAATTCTTTTGCAAGCTATTAAAAACTGAAATGGAAAAAATATCAAGGATCAGTTTTGCACCTGCCAAGTAATTTTCATCTCTCTTATGGACATATATATAGTATATACACACAGATTTACAATCATCCTTCCATTCCAGTCAATGGTAAAGTCACATACAAGCAGGAAATTACAGATAGCTAGTAGAACCTATTTTATAATTTTATTACAAGGCCTATAACTGGTACACCAATTCATTTAATAGAGCCATAATGAATGTGAATTGAGTTAATAAATGTCAAAGAATTCAGAGCTGTGCATATCTGGAAGCAAAACATTCATAAGGTATGTAACATTAAACCTAAGTTGAGGCACAAAGAATCACAAAAGCTCATTTTAATTTCTCCCATTCCTATCAGAGGGATCTAAGCCTCAAAATTAGAGCCCTTTAGAGGACAATGTAGAGATGGCACACTTAGGTCTGGAGGAGGAAGATAACCTCTACTCACCAGCTCAGCCTAGAAGAGGACTTGGGACAGTAGCCTACTTGAACTTATACCTGAATACCTTTTCCCCACCTTAAACACTGTTTTCAAGAGATCCTTAGAAGATAACAGCGTGAAGACATTTCAGTATTTTATAATGTTTACATTTATCTCCATGGGCCTCCAGAAATGTCCCCAAGAAAAACAAAGCAATTAATCCTCCTGGAAACTACTGTGAGTCAGACACATGGTGTGAATTTTGGGGTTGTCATATGCAGGAACAAGAGCTGGACTTGATGATCCCTGCGGGTCCCTTCCAGCTCAGGACATTCTGTGATTCTATTGACATAGAAGCTTGACCTCCAGGTCATGTTCACCTGTGCTGGCATCAAGCTTTCCTATTTCTTCTCTGTTCCAATGAAATTCTCTGGTTTGTCAGTGACAGAGGTGTGTCTAATTGGATGATGAATGGACAACACTGTATAAACATCCTAAGGAGAAGGCTGAAACACACCTGGGTCAGAGGCAGGGAGTGCAGAAATTCATCTATGTAAGGCATGAAATCCTATATTTTGTTGCACTTAGACTGGATTTTTAGTATGAAGAAACACAGCATATATTACAAAATTTGAGAGGCTAAGCCTTTCATAAAGAGCAGGAGAAAGTATTTGTGAACTGATACTTCTTTCTCAGATTATTTTACAACCATACAATGTAAATCTAACAGGTATCTCCTTCACTGTATGTAAAGTCTTTCCTTCTTCATAAGGAAATGGCTGAAAAAGGTTAATACTGTCTTGGGTTTTGGTGGGAGGAAGGTGCATTTAATAATATGCTTTTCAGAAGCAGCTACTGTGTTTTCATATCTGCCAACATAGACTTTGAGAACCTGACATGAAAAACTTAACTGATTTATCAGATAGAGGATGTAATTTACTTGAATTTTTGCTTCAAAATCTAGTATGAATAATCCCTTAGCTGTCTGCTTTAAATTGCACAAGTAACAATCAACCTGTGTGCTACTACAAATCCTGCACATAACAGACATGGGCAGATTGAGGTAATCAATGCAACAAAAAAAACCTACAACAGATCATTGTTTGAAGTCTTATCAACCGCAAAGTTTCGTGTTTTAAAGAACTGGAAAGAGAGATATCCTATTAGTGGACATGAAACAACTTCTTCAACAAGCCAACACAGAACCCAGCATATCACCACCTTTACAAACAGCTCCACTGCCTGCACAGCAGAGTCCTGCCGTCGTAAAAACAGCCTTGAAAAAACACAACTTGTTTTCCTAAGACAAAGACTTTCAATGTCATCACTTCCCAGATTTACCCTCTTGAAAGGGGGCCTTGCATTTTGAAAAACAAAACAAAACATACTAATAAGCATTATTACTATGACAGAGTGCATAACAAATGAATAGCATTGCAAAACCAAAATATACCAAGTGATGTGAACGCAGACACAGACAGCTCAGACCTACAGCTGGCTGTGTAAGTTCAGGACAATATGACCCAGTGTTGGTGTCACGCCGGGCTAATGACTCTGCTCTGCCAGTGGGACAGTGGGCTCCTGTCAGCCTCCCCAACTCATCTGAACTCTGATGCAGAGAAGGCATTTCAACTCCACATCCCTCTTGGTGGTTTTGTTATAGGGTTTATTTATGCAATGGAAGAGTCAAGAAGCACATTCTCTCAGGCCACCTAGCATGGAAGTCATTACATCTTGGTCTGCATTTCGAACCAGTACCAGTGCCTCTGTAATTCTCAATAGAAGTGGGCCAAAATTTTTAAACCAAAAAGTTACACCAACTCATTCAATTTTGAAACAGTTGATATAGTAACAGGGTAAATAAATCATCCTTCATCTAAGTCTCCTATTTTTTTTTTCCAGTTTGTTTAGACTACAGTAGTAAAGAGCCAAGAAACTTCGGGTTTAACTTTTCCTGTTCCCCAAAGCAAGCAACAGCCAGTCCTCCTATAAACTCATACAAATTTATAAGCTTATCTGTCATCAACACTGATTGAATAAGGGTAATTATTAAGGACTAGTTTCAGCACTCAGAACACAGTTCCTCTTTAAAATATTTTTTTTAATTGTTTAGGATTTTGTTTATTTGGTTTTGGTGGGTTTTTCCTTTGTTTTGTTTGGGTTTTGTTTGTTGGTATGGGTGGGTTTTTTGTTTGCTTTGGGTTTGTTTGTTTGTTTGTTAACTAGCATTGACTGCACTTCAGAACAAAATCTGTGTCTAAGGCAACAACAGCATGTACAAAAGCATCCAGACAGGCTTACCCAGAAACAAGAACCTTCAACATTCACAATGACTTGGCAGAAATAACTATGACACGAGCTATCAGTAATAAGGGTCCTTGGTACGTAGCTCCAGTTGTAAAACACTGATTTTAAGCCTATCCATAAGTTCTTGAAGAAGCAAGAAAGAAGTTTTGAAGTTTCTTTGCTAGATTACAAGATTCTTCTATGCCATTTCCTGAAGACTCAATGATTACCCACACATCTGATTATTTCACTAGATTAGTTTCAGAATCACAACAAAAATGTGGTTAAAAATCAGACTACACGCAGTATTAGCTGCATCATATCACCCTGGTTTTAATTAAGCAAAGAACGCATCTACATCATCTAGTGGCACTGAGCATATGCAATATTAACAGATTCTGTTAATGCAGATTCTGACTTTAGCCTTCCTCCCACACACATTACCATGGTGATTTGCAAAATTTGCTGTCTGGGATTTTGAACAGTGCAGTATTTGAAATGCCCTCAGCATCTTTGAATAGATGCAAACACAAATTAAGTTATATTTAAAGAGGATATAAGCCACAAATAGTTTGGTAAAGCTGACTTCACAGAAGAGCACTGACAAAAATAACTTAATGTGACCTCAACCAGTAGAAACAAAGGTTTCGCATTATGTTTTCCGTCCCTCAAAGGGAACTAAGTTTAAGGATTTGACAAAATAAATGGCATACATTCAGTATAAAAAGCATAGTCTAGAATCACCATTATCTCTGTCAACATTTGAGCTATCCGTAAAGTGTCACTTGAAGAACAACATATTTTCTTTGAAGGAATTCTTAATTTATATATTATTTCATGAAAATGCACACTTGTTTGAACTACAACAGGTCTCTGCCTGTTGTGAGTTTCCCACAAGTGGAATCGCTCCTCACACATTTTCCTTTTCATTTATTATGATTTTCAACAAATTAAAAAAAAAATCATAAGAAATGAGGGTCATCTTTCTGTGAATGCTACATATCCCGACAACATAAAGGGCACAGGACTGGGAGCAAAGGCGACAATTCTTGGTTCTTTGTGCCCCAACCAAACAACAGGTTAAACAAACAAATCCACCACAACACCTGTTATGTATATTGTCCTGTATATAAAATGATAATGTCTCATACTTCAGTTTGTAAGCACCTTGGGATACAACTAACACAATTATGATTCTAATGAAGAAATACAAGGAACAAGACTTCACCACAACTGCTATCTGCAGGTAATGACTAATATTACCCTTGAAAATGTATTCTTCCAAAGATGCACTTCACTTTCTTCACAGACTCAATTGTAATGAGTTTAGGATCTCAATGAAAGGTTCACCACTAAGTTCATCACAGCCAGGGTTTAACTTTAAACTGAAAGGCGTCCCTCACCACTCCTACCCACTTCTTGGGAAAGGCCTGCAGTAAGTGTAAGCACCGATTAACAACCATGCGTGGCTGAAGAAGATGCACCAGTGCAGGGACTTACAGGTTCTTCCTTAGGGCCCTCACAGGAAGCTGGGCAATGGTGGACACTGGAAGATGGTCCATGTTTTAGTCTCAATCATGTTTCACAATAGAGTGGCTGTTCGGACATACTGCCCCTTCAAATTCACCTCAGTCTTAAGTCCAACTGACATTTTTCAAGAGCATCACGCAGCTTTACCCATTACAAGACAGCTTAGCAGAAAACAAGCTACAATTGCATCAAATAACAGAGCTAGACACACCTAGATTTATCTTTCAGAGTAAGTCACTATTTCAACACTAAAATAAAAAGACTTGATCATGCAGCATACCCTGGCTGTACCAGCGACATGATCAGTGACATGCTCCCACTGTCTAAACATCTGTGTAAGGTGAATTTTTGGTATGACAACCAAACAAAAAAACAAAAACAAAAACAAAAAAAAAGGGAATGCACCAGAGATACCTAGCCCTCCACTAGCACCACAAATTATTCTCCCCATATGCTTGAGGACAAAGAAACAAAAAAATCCCCAACACAACACCAAACTGATGAGCAAGGAGTGCACGAAATACCAAAACAATAGTAATTATTTGAAGACCACTCCCTGCTGCTCCCTCCCCTTAGAAATTAGAGGTTACTTGAAACAGGTATTTCTAAACTTTTCTTTCAGTACACTGTAGATTGACTTCTTCAATATGTGACCACCAAACAAAAAACAGGTAAACTCCTCCTCTGAAATACTTAAACATATGTTTGGGTGGAGAAAACAGCCTCTATGGTATCTCGAAATCTGAGTACGCAGTTGAGGTGAACAGGACTATTCTTAACTTCAAACAACTTTTTTACATCAATTTTAATTTATTTTTATTATCCCAAGACAGAACAAATGTTTATAAAGCTCGGCTTATTAGAAAAGGACTTCAGTACTGCAAATCAGGGCAAGATACCATTCACTTGAAGGATTAGAAGGGAAAATGCGTACTTGAGCTCAAATGAAAAATTATTCTCAGGAAGCTTTAAAAGTGTAGGTGAAATTCCTTTAGCAACTGGTGTTTGTTGAGAACAGCTGCATCACGTGGGGCCAATTAAAAGAGATGTTATCCATCAGCACAAGAGTTATTGAACATGAGCCATAAGATAAAAGCAACCAATAAAAGTAACAAAGAGCTTTCTGCATGTAACATTTCAATACTTAGTAGAATGACTGTTTTGATGAGGAATCCAACTGCAATTTATTAAAGTCCTGGTTTTGCACAAGATTTAAACAGTTGGTCTCCAAATTCAGTGAGTGAGTACAAAGAAAGATGACAAAATATCCTCTTCCAAGAAGGAAGTGAGGCCAAAGTATATCAAGTCTATACAAAGATAAGCCTGTACGTTAGGGCAGGACAGGCACTAAATTTAACACTGAAATTGCTAGCTTCATTCAAAAGACAGATGCACTTATTTCTTCTGTGAGAGCAACTGGGATTTTGACTGGGAAGGCCTTGGTGACAGCATACTTTCTATTCTATAGAGAGAAAGTTTTCCTAAGAAAACATTTCTAAACTCTGTGTATTAACGGATAAAGTCCACAGCATGTACAGTCAGAAAAAACACATTGAGTTGTATCATAATTTGTAAAAAAGCACAAGATACCAAAACACCCAGCAAACAATGATGCAGTCTGTAATCAGTTATTTGGCTCCTGCATTATTTTGCCCTTGTACTGTGATTCATATACTGATAAAACAAATAGCTCTCTGTTTTAGCCTAAATGGTTAAAGATACTTATAATATTTTGTCCCGGCTTGCCTGAAGTGTGACTCTAAGTACTGTAACTGCATTGGTGTGAAAAACGTTTGGATCAGAATGGTCATTGTCATGTGCAATCTTCTCCCAGCATTAGGAGCCCCTTATTATTTAGATGAAAGTTTCTCCTTTACAATCCGAAAGATGAATTGCCATTTCTCCTCCAGCACCTTTCCTCATAACACTTCTGCTACAACTTACATATAGTGGGGATGAGATTGAAACCCTGTCCAGCAAAGGACTGAGCTGCGAGTTTTCAAATAAGCACAGTATCAGATCATGTGCTCAGGTAACTGCCACCCAATAGACCTTTGCTGTTATTAGATGTTGGCCTATACCATGATCCATACTTCCAACACCAGCCAAATAAGCAAGCTATCCATTGAACAAGCCAGAGAGATCCATTTTAGTTGTTTGTTGCATATACCTTAACCACAACTTTGCAGCAAGCTGAACAGCAGTTCCTGGCTCTTCAGGCAGCACAACTGTCAGCAGCTTGCTTTCTCCCACCTACCACTCCGACGCACTACTGCACATGCACAGACAAGGTTTCAGTTCTCTCCCTGACACCTCATGACAAACATTACCAATCAGACAGGACAGAAAACTAAATAAATCAGAGGAGGAAGTTAATATAGTACAGCCATGTTTCCAGGAAGAAGCCTGCAAAACCTGCTGATGACTCTGACACCTTATGTCTTCCTCTTTATGCCTCCCTCCTAAACCCTTCTGTTAATGTGACACAGACAAAAAAGATGGAAGACTGCTCTGAAGTGGGTCTGCACTCCCTTAACTGTGCCTTCATCACAGACAAGAGAAGCTCCTCTTCTTCTTGGAGTTGAGAAGAAGCAATCAAGAAAAACCTCTGTTCATCTTGAGACAATAATTACCCTTGGACTAGTAGTTGCACTTCACACATCTACTTCTAACCACATGCAAAACACTGAACTAGAAAGAGACCAAAGGGTTCCTTAGGCAGAACCACACAACAGTCACTGAGAACAGACCCTCTCAGCGAACACTCACCACTAAATTCTCATTTTTAACAGCAGACAGTTTTCTCAGTGCTAAACTTCCTCTTCAGTCCACTCTTTACATAAAGCCTCTGTTTCGACATGTTCAGTGCAGCTGTTTGATTGCTCTCCTACCGAATTTCATGTGTTTCAGGTTGCTTGTTCCTTGAATTTGCCATTACCTCTTGACATCATCACTAGTCATGTGATAAAACAAGAGACACTAATCACCCAAGACAGATTTGCTTCACCAAAATATCTTGAAACCTTAAAGTTTTTGGGAATACTCAAAAGGCTCTCTTCATATTTACTGTGGTTTTGTTTTTTTTTTTTAAGGAATCCAATGCATCCATCTCAAGGCTGGCATCCCTCAGAGAGGGATTTCTCCTTCCCCTCCCCCCCTCATTTTCCTGCCAGGCTTGGCCACAGGAAGGAACACTGTGTCCCTGTTTTTCTAACACATCTCCAAATAGGCTATTCAAAAATTTGTCCTTGAAGAAAAATAATAATTTACTTGGACCGTCATCATCATGTACACTTAGCTTCAGTACTTTTAATGCAACAGCAAGACAGCTATAATATTTAAAAACTCCTTCATGTTAACCCTGCTAAATATACTTTGGAACTGACAAAATTGCTTTAGAAGACAGGCATACATGTACCAGCAACATTTGTGTAGTAAACAGCAGCCAATTCACCACAATCCTTCAGCATATATAAGAAAGCATTTCTTGGATTTTAAAGGTATCAAAGCAGTGACTTAACACTTTCACAACACCTTCAGATGTTTTAAAACTCAGTTATTTGCTTTACAGGCCAACATTAAGCAGACACAAAAAGACTAATATTAAATAAATAGGGTACTTAGTAGCAAAGACATTTTAATGAATGCAACGCAGCACAGTACAACAAGGCCCTACAAAGGACCACAGTGGTCTTCACCCATTTTCCCTATCTGAGCACAGAGAGGTGTACGGCAATAAACAGATACCCAGAGGTAAGGAGGTGACCAAAGATAACCAGGTCATTCAGATACATGTTTATGTAAGGCAACAGTCTTTCATATCTAGTAAAACATGTGTAGCCGTAATGAATTTCATGATAAATTGCTCTTCAGTTCCTGGACTCAGCTTGACAAGTATAATCAGGAGTTGCAAATAAGTTGCTGAAAGCTAATTTGAATAGTCAAACTATTACTCAAAAGTAAGTGAAAGCTAGTCATATTTTAGTTATACACAAGTACTCAGTGACACTGACCAGAATCCAGTGCACTTCTGCACATAGAGCTAACACAAATCATGACAGAGTTTTCAAAACAGACCAGTAGATTTTCTTTAGCTATAGTGTATGCCAAGCTTCCATATAATTTGCCACTCCACAACAAGCCAAATTCACCAAAAGTGAAGCAAACAAAAAAAAGACCTGAAAGCGAGGTACTTTCAGGAAGTACTTTTTCTTTGTACGTTACTGAGTAACTTAATTTGACATTATGCTTCATGCCTAAAGGTTGGTCTATACATCACATTAAGCAAAATAAATGTCTCAATGCTATTATTAATAGTTTAAAAAAACCCCAAACTTGAACTTCAAGAACCTGCTATCTCATATACCACAGAATGAAATTCATTTTCCTTGTAATTCATATCTCAATATTGTAAACCAAAAATATTTTCCTAATAGCATACTGTAATTGTAGCAGAAAATCCTAACCAGAGCAACAAAAAAATAAAACCCTTCACACCCCACCTTTGAGGGTCAAAAGGTCTGGCACAAACATCTGAAGAGTTTGTGCAAGTTTGCCCTAAAAGCCTTACTCAAGTTACCAGGTGTTACAGGGACTCCACCCTGGTGAACAATGAATTATAGCAGCAACTGCTGATTAATATTATTTCACCACCACAAACCACTACCCCATCTAGAAATGTAAGAGAGTATTGATTACATTTCTTGCTGGGGAAAAATATGAAATGAGAAATTTAACACTTCTTGTTCACTGTAATGCCTCCATAGCACATGATATGATTTCTCAACACTACTCTAGAGTTAAGGTTTTATCACTGCAACAGAAGCTCTGATACCTGGGTAAAAAAGTCACAGTAAAATACCTAGAAAGACACTTGGAACACACACTTAATTTCTCTTCTGTTTCTAAATCAACTCAACTTACTTATTGGACAGCACAAACTACGATAGGATGTTAAAAATATTTGTCTTGTCCCTATTGTGACAAGCCGATGTCCACAAGGCTTCCCACACACCACCACGCTGCAAACCACCACAGAACTTCTAACAGGAAGGTTAGAATTACTAGCAAGCTTCAAAACAATTTATTTTTTCTGGTTATATGACAGAACAAGTAAATTGTCCATTATTCTTCAGCAAAATAGCCTTTAAATCAAGGACAACATATGAAACAGCTGTAACATTTCTCAACAAGCTACATCTAACAACAGTTTCAGAGTTCTTCACACCTCTAGTGTACAAACACATTATAATGTTTTATAATCTGATATATACAACTTTGGTCTCAATACACAGAAATTTCATCAGGAAGTTCCTTCAACATAGAAGAACTGATTCTCAAAGTAGAAAGCATGTAGAAAGTATTACCCATTAGCAAATTAATTTTAGATACTTGGACAGCTATACCTATATTCTAGCTTCTCACCCAAGCTAACAGGAAAAATTAAATTTAAGAGAACAATAATGCACCTATTGACACACAATTAGATTTAGAGCCATACTAAAATTTATACAATGAATTATCTAATTGCTTATCTCAGGTCATAATCATTTGATCACTTTATACAATTTCATCTACAACAGCCTCTTTCATCCTTCAAAAATTACTACAATGAAACCTAGTATTTTTTTACATCTTTCAAAATTACATCTATATTTCAACAATATAAAACCAGCTTTCAAAAAATGTCTGTATCTTCACTGAGCTATTACTAATCAGATTACCTAGGCAAATTAATTGACTAAGCATTCTTCATGAGTGAGGAGAAAGGACCATACAATCTCAACTCAAATACAAGGAAATGTACTAGTATTACACTTACAGGTGCTTCCTGTACATTGATTTGAAATTAAAAGGTGACTGTCTGCCCTTGAGGGTTAAGATAAGATACATCACAAAAAAACCCCCCAACAAACTAAAAAAAAAAGGAGCTTAAGGCAACCCCCGCCCTGGGCTTTTCAGATTTTCTTTCTTTTCTATTTTTTTAACCAGTTATCACAGTCCAGGAGAGATGTTATCGATATATTTGCAATGTGCATAGGAAAAGTCTGCTTGGGGTTTCATTTAAATTACTTCTGTAGTTTTTGTCTCACAAACGTGAAACAGTCATTCCATACATCTATCCAAGTTCAAAAACAAAACCAGAAGACTTACAGTTTAATGCACATCCAACTTCAGAGTTAAAAGTTGCAGGAGCTTATGTTATCCTGACCTACAAAAGATTTATAATTTCGGTAAGAGCACAAGGTTGCACACAGTGAATAACTGCCTGAACACCAAACAACCCAAAAGACAAGCACCACATTTCAAACAATCCCATTAAATATAGCTTCACCTCTGTGGATGTGCAAGGCAGTCACAGCTGCTACACCCCAGCGCCCCTCCCAGAGCGGCCTCCCGGCCATCCCGCCGCTGTGCGGGGCTCCCCACGGCGCTCAGGGACACGCGGGGCCGCGGCGCGGGGGACAGGGAGGCGCCTCGGCACCCCCAGCACAGGCCCCGCTGCCCGGCGCCCACCCACTCGCTCACCGCGGCACCTGCCCGCCCGCCACACGCCTTGCCAGGGAAGCGGGGGGCGGAAATTTTTCATCGCCCACCAGCAAATCTGTTGGTTACTCCTTTTTTCCGAGTCTCAGACGCACTACCGCTGAGCATCGCCCGCCGCGCCCGCGGCACTGGCCAGCCCCGCTCCCCGGCGGCAGGGCCGGAGGCTGCCCCTACAACGCCCCGCCCGGCCCGGCCCCCGCCGCTCCCGCGCACCTCGCTCGCCACTGCCCGCCGCGGGGCTGGCGGTGGGGAAAACACCGGCGGTCTCAAGCGGAGGCGGCGGAGAGGCGGCAGCCCCCTCCTCCGCCAGCAGCGGCCCGAGCCCCCGCGACCCCCGGTGAAGGGAGCGGCCGCGACGCAGCCCGGCCTGCCGGCAGGTACCTGCCGTGCGGACACGCCAGGGAAGAGAGGCGGCGAGAACCGGGACCCCCGCACCCTGCCCCCGCCACTCACCGCTGCCCACGGCGGTGCCCGCTCCTTTGTCTGCCCGCCGCGCCCCAGCTCCTCCGTTCCCAGCTGCCGGGCACCCCCGCGCCCCCTCCCCGCCGCGCTGGGGGGCGGAGGAGGACGCAGACGAGATCCGCGGAGGAGGCCGCTGCCTCCCGGCGGTCACATGCAGCGGGCGGGCGCGGCGCAGGCCCCCTCCCGCCCTCGCGGGAGCCCCGCCGGCAGGTTCTGAGGCGGGTTGGGGGGTGAAGATGGCGACCTCAGCGGCGCGGGGAGGGAATCCCCGGGCCGGCCCGCTCCGCTCCGCGCTGCCGGCTGGGCTGGGCGCGGCGGGGAGAGGAGGGGACAAAGGAGGCCGGGCGGCTGCGAGTCGGCTGCCGCTGCCCGTCAGCGCTATCGATGTGCCGCCCGCTCCTCCTCCGCGCCTCCAAACAGCCGTCGGGGCCGGCGCCGCAGCGCCCCCTGCCCGCCCCGCGCCTTGACAGCGGCCGCCGCGCCCGGGCGCTGGGTGCCGAGCGGAACGGAGCGGACCGCGGGGCTCTGCTGCGCACCCCGGGGGCACACGGGGCTGGCGCCAGCGTGGCTTGTGGCATGGGCCCTGCCTGTCCGGAGGCGGGCGGAGCCAGCGGTCCGGAGTTCTCCGAAGCCGGCGAGGTCGTCTCACCTTCTCAGACGCTTCTCCTGCCGTGGCTCTGCGAGGAGGCAGCACGCCCCGCGGCTGTCAGCGCAAATGGCTGAGTCTTCATTAGCAGGCTGCCCAGAGTTCTGTGCTGGCATTGCAGGGGGCTTGCAGAGGTGTGGAAAGCAGGTCAGGAAAGCTGGTGTGGTTGGGGTCGGACATCCAGGAAAAGAGAAAGGTCTCAGTCTCCCAACCCCCGGCTGCGTGTTGGTGAGCTGCGCCATCCTGCAGCCGTCCCACCTCAGTCACTGCAGTCCACGACAGCAATATGAACCTGACCCTGCAAAGAGGTGGTGGATTGTCACAGGTGCTCCACACCCGTAACTGATTTACTGATTCACAATAGGTATGGTGCCATTGCGACTCTTAAAGAGAGCTCAATCCGTTCCACTGGACTATGTATTATCTTTTAAAAACAAAAAAGGGGGAAAAAAAACTAAAGGTGGAAAGCATGACTCAAATGTGAAACATGATAAATGTGAAATGAGGTGTTCCTTGCAAGTACAGCTAGCAGCTCTACCCAGTGACAAGGAAGAAAGAGACTGGAGAGAGCAATTTTAGAATGGAAAATTTCTTGTCTGTGCCTAAATCCACAAACTGTTATAGAACTGTCTGAAAAAGATATCAAGCCTACAAAAAAATCTTTCAAAAACTTTTGATCTCTGTTTTTAGTCTGTATGAATCCCTGACATTTACACTTACTAACAATACAGATTTCTTGTTATTGATAAGACCTACATCAACTGGCAACATGATTGGTTTCTATTGTTTTTTCCAGGCTCTTTTTTAATTATTTTGGACATTTTTCTAAGAGGTCTTTATTTGTGGCCACTGAGCTACCAGATGTGGTTACATCTAATTTGCCTTTGGAAGGACACGGTGTGAGGGGGCAGTGTCTGCGTCTAGGCACACCCAGCTACTCATCTCCCATTGCACAATCAGAGGCACTGAAAACCAGTCCTGGCCCAGCACCCCGTCAATGGTGGTTCATCTGTGTGTGTTTAGATGATGAACATCCTTATCTGATGCCTGCAAAGAACAGCTGCAATGGTTCCTTCCATTCTGCTTAAGCTTCTCGTTACTGTTAATGGACTTTACTTCATAAGAATCCTCTGATGTAGAGAAAGTATTATTATCATCCCCACTTTCAAGATGAGAAATTGCAGCATTAATAAGCAGTATATCTTGCCTTGGGTCATACATATAGTATGTAGTAAACCCAGAAACTTAGTCCAGAGTTTGGGTGCAGATTAAGTTTAACCACAAGTTCGTTTCCTTTTTCAAGCTCTGTTTCTCAGGACTCCCCACCTGAAAACTTCTTGGGAGAAGGAGCAAAGAAATATTGAAAAAGACACACTGATAGAACTACTGTAGAGCTCATGCAAAAAAAAGTGTCATTAAGTGGAGATGTTGCAAGTAGGCATATCCACACAGAAAATCTTTTGCAAAAACATGAGACTTGTTTGGTAAGTGTACGAACCAAGAAGGGGAACACCATGTTAACACGTTGCTTCAATATTGTGCATGTAAGACCTGTGATATAAGTAATAATTCCTGGCTTTTATTGGCCAAATTTCATGCAGGAGCAGGTGACTCACAGGAACATGACAGGAATCTTGGGCCAAAGCTGCTAATGCATTAATGGTTGCCAGGAAGGACTGTCCACATTAGGAGTACAACTGTTTTCTGAAGAGTTGTGGCATTTTCATCAGATCCTGTGGTAACACATGGTTTGAACTGCTCCCCACAGCGATTCCTTTCCAAGGAACAAAGATGTGTCAAGTGCATGCATCCACAGTCATCTGTGTTAGATGGTTCCAGTACGTCATCAGAGTTCTGGGCATCTCCTCTGCCATGTGCCTCATCAGACACTAGGATGCCCAAAGGCACATTGTACAGCCCAGTAGCATAAACCTATAAGAAGCGAACCTCTCCAAACTGGGTCCAGCAGCAGAGTCAGGAGATTCATCTCCATCATGAAAGCATGTGCCAAATACTTGTCAGAAGACAGTCATGTGCCAGGCTGCTTCTGGCAGCAATGGTACGTATTCGGCTTCTGTAGTTACTAACAGAGTACTAATCGTGTTGTGTGAGAGAACAAACTGTGCATAGAGCCAGCCATGCTTGCAAATAAACTCAATTACGCCTTCAATAGATTGAACGGAGTTGGACAAATGTGCTCTGACCAACAGTTTGTACTCTGCTTCATTACGGTTAGTTCCTCAAAAGCGCAGTCACACTGTCTTCACCACTTTCCAAGTATCTCTCTTGTGTCCTGAGTAAATACTGAAGTAAATACTGACCATTCTCCTGATTTCTTTCCCCAGTGACAGTCTTGCCTATGTTACTGACTGCTTTTACTAGTTGCTTCTTCCACACCCAGTGTTAGGCAAGAATGTTATCTTTCAAAAACTTTTTTCCTCTCCTGTGGTCCTCAGGGCCCTATGCTGAAGCATGACAAAAATAGTCAGGCAGAATTAACTCAATATTTATATGAACCTTTGATGATAAATGACATTCTTCTCACCCTGTACGTCAGAATGCATGCTAGTTAGCATAGCAAAGACAACAAATAGAAATCCATCACTGCTGGCTTTGCTCATGTCTGGTGGGGGAGAGGGGAAGAATTGCTTTTTAAAAGGGAAAAATTACTTTGCAATTCCAAATTTAACAATGTATTGTTCCCTTTTTCAAATGAACAATAAAATGAACATGTTAGCTGTGACTAAGTAGCAGTGTGTGGGTGTAACACTAACAGCATGGGATTCCTCTACTTCTAGTGTAGCCATATGCAAGGCAGTGAAGGTGTGGACCAGCACTTACCAGTGGTTAAGGCAGCTATTCACTGCGCTGTGCTAGCTGACCAGACCCGCATTCCTTATCTGTGACAACTGTGTACCTTCACCACAGCAGCCTAGGCAAATATGTTTTGTTTTGCAGTTGCTACAGGCAAGGAACCAGCAGTACCGTCTGCTAATGCGTTTCAGCTACCAAGAGGCAACATGTGTGCTCTGCTCCTTCCATCGGTTGCAAAGGTCTGTTCATGATCAATGCTGAAGGCGAGTCTAGTCATAACCATAGGGTTTAAGACGAGCTCAGGCCAATGAGTAGGTCCAGATAAGGGGAAAACTTGCTTTTTCCAGAAAAGGCAGAGGTTTCTCTTGCAAGTCACAGCAAACTCTCTGACTCTGCATGCATTTTGGATTACAAGGCCCTCTACATGACCTACTAACTATCCATGTGGAAGCTGATTCACCATGCCTGCTCCCTCATGGCTTTATAAGATATACTGTTTTCTGAATTAGATCCAGACACCTGAAATGCAAGCTGAGATGCTCTGTCTTAAAGAAGTTTCATTTTTTCACCAAGTCACATGAAGCAGATTTACCACTCACCAAGAAAGTGTGGGGAGAATGGAAAAGAATGTGTGTCCTTTTGACTCAGTCACTTCTCACTCAACATGTAAAGACCTGAACTTGGCAAAGTAAATCAGAGCTTTTCTACATAATAAAAAGATCCTTGGACAAAGGAAGTTCACCAAGTGAAAATCCAAAGGGATTTTCTCAGCTAATAGTACTGTTTCTATCAGAAAGGAACTTTGCTAAATAGTTGCAGGGATATAGTTGCTTTATCATGAGCCTGCAATGAAATAACTGTATGATACCTTCATTCATTGTCCTTTTTTTCTGATGGAAATGCAACTCCACAAACAATAGTGGTTTTTAACACTTGCAAGAACCCGGGCTGGTAGTTAGGTTTCTAATATATTTTCTGTAGTTTCTGTTAGTTTTCATTCTATGCATGTATGTGGCTTTGGAAAGTCATAATTATTTAACATGCATCTCTGTTTCCTCTCTCACCCTCTGGCTGTCTGGTCTGTCTAGGTTGCATATTTCTGTTGCATTTGTGCAATGTTTCCACATTGCCCGATATTAAGCAACTCTCAATTTGTTTGGCTTCTCTACTTGCTATTGTGATACAAACAATAAATAATTCTACACTTTAAAAATTCATTATTATTTCAGAAGCTCTAGGGATTAACTTTTTTTCCTGTTTATGAAAATACAATTTTACTGGTTTTACCAGAGGTCAGAGGCATTCCATTAGGTACTGTATAAAGCAGGATTTGTTTTTCACAGGCCTTGCAACATGCTACTGTAAAACTGGGTAGAAAGGTCCAGGAATGGAAGGAAACCCCCTGGATTCCTCTGTAATGTCTAATTTTTCTCCCCATTGCTGCTAATATTCCTAGATGCCTTGCTAATGGCATGCAGAGTTTTGCAGACTTATCTCGTTAGTGCTGCTGGCTAGGTTGAAGTATTTTCCAAGGAAGCTTTTATTAATCAGGGAAAAAGTCCTCCGAAGTCAGAAAGACCTGTGGGCGACTTATTAGGTCTCTAAACCATTTACGATCATTCTTCCTAGCATCCAGCCAGCCCTTTGAAAGCTGACTTTACTCCCTTACTTTTGTTCTTTAAGAGTTTTTTGTTGTTGTTTTTGTAATTGCCACTTACATTACAGATTAATGCTCGCTGTATTTTGAATTCGACTGTGCTGTGCCAGCCCTATTCCAAGTGGCAAACCAGGTGGACTCATATTGTTGCTGCTATTAACCTCCCTGTCTCTGCAGCAGAACCAGCTCAATATAACTGAAGAATGGTGACAAGATGGCAACTCTTCATCTCAATATAAATTCCCATTGCTTTTTTCTTACTTTAAGATGTTCAAACCCATTTTGCCTCTCCCCTCCTCCCTCGTCCCTCCAAAATATTCCAAGAACAAATGAGAAGGAAAATAGCATTTCTAATACTTTCAAAATAATTCTATTTGTGACTTTAAAAAACAAAGAAACAATAACCCAACACCACAAGCACAATAGGATGCTGTATCCAGTATCAGGGCTATTTTGTGATTCTAAGGTGAATCTTGTCCTCTCAATGAAATATTCTCTTGGTTCCTAAACACAGGGAAGCACCTTAAACTGATGCTGACCTTAGAAGTTGAATGACTTAGTGGAAGACGTGCCACTGTCTTTATTGAGAACAATTTTTTACCTTGCATGCTCAGCTTGGTAACACAGTGCTTGATGTGTCTGGGTCTTTTTTCTTTATACCAGAAGCTTTCATATTCAGTTCCACCTTATAATTTTCTGTGTATCTTTTCCATTGCCTTTTTTTTTTTCCAGCTCTACATTGTACAGAGTTTATTGTAGCTAGTTTAATTTCATTATTTAATTTTAAGCAAGTGAACAGAATCTTACTCAGCTGATGAGTAGTGCTAAAAGCCTGCTTGCAGCAGTACTTGGCTGTGCCATCAGCTACTCCATTACGATGCCTTCCTTGTTTATATAACTGGCAGTAAGTTGCATCAACTCATATACTGTTGGTATTTTTGAGTTCTTGCCAACCTGCTGGATTAATTCGGAATGCCTTCAGTCCTAGCCCACCAAAGATTGACGATATTTGTTTTGAACAGGACATTCATATTCATGAGAAGAAAACAACCTCCCTCAGCATTGAACAGTGACTGTGTGTGCCCTGCAGCATACGCTCTTTGAGCTTGCAACTGGGATTTCAGACAGTACTATCATTAAGTATTGGCGTTTATTTTGTGTCCACAGTACCAGTCAAAAGAGGTGGGGCTCAGAAGAGAACAAGATGATATGCTAGGAAAAACGTGCTGAGCTTTTCACAATACTGTCAGGTCAAGCCAGAGGCAGGGTATATATGAATTTACATCAAAAATTAAACTCAAATGCTATCCATGCCACAGAAAATGCATGTGTGAGTTTAAAGGTTTTTTTATCACCATGCCATCATCCGCACTGATTCATTCTTGGAGAAGGTGCAGTTTTGCACATCCAGCTGCATGCACTGCCAGACAGAGTTTGCAACAACAGGGCATGGGTGTCTGAACAGGGGTGGGCCCAAACACCTGCCTTTTCATTCCTGAATTGAACAAGCCCACCAGTGTAGAAAATAACATTGATGATGAGGTACAAGTCACATGGATGTTGCCTATAGTATTCAGTAGAATGTTCTCCTGAAGTGTAAATGGATGATAACATCCATTCTGAATTCTAGTCTAAGATTTTCAAAGGGAAGTGAAATTTCAATCTATGCAAAAACTTCAAAAGAAAAGGGCAAAAGTATGTGTACAGGTTGAAATATGACTAAGATGCACTAACAGGAAGAGAATAGTATGAACTTCCATGAATGCTTGAACCTGTAAATTCTAGTTTCCTAGGTCTCACAAAAAGTCAAATGACTTAAGTTTTTCTCACAGTGGAGATATTCACAAAGCCTCTTCTGTGTGATTTTTCCACAGTATAAGAAAGGGAAATAATATTCTGTAGTTTTCCATCTTCTGGGCAGAGTTTCTCTTATCTCTTGGGCTACCTCTTTTCGCACAACTCGTAGGGACTTACAAAGGTGGGACTTAACTTTCTTATGACAAACACACAGATATACACAGCATACACAACTTGAACTAAGGTAAGAAGAACCTTACTTACACAAACACGCAAAAAAAAAGAGAAACCCTGCCACAAAACTGAAAGAGAGAGCAACTCGAACAACAGGAAAATAGCTTTAGAGAAATCTCAGCTTTTCACAGTTATGTATTTGGGAGAATTAGCCTTGAAAATGGGACCATCCAATTACCCAACTGAAGTGATGAAAATCATAGCTGCCATATACAGCCAGGATACATTTTTTCCAGCTTTATGCCTTTAGCAATATGTGGTGGCAATAAGTTCTGCCAACTAATTACACTGTAAATCAAAATATGCTCTGAAACTCTATTTCTTCCCTGTCTTGAGTGATATCCTTTTCTTCACTATGGCATGAAATTGAGAAAACAGCATTTAATCAACCATTTTCTTTCCATTTACTAATCTATATTTAATCTTGATTTATTTCCTTTCCTCACAAAACACAGGAAACTTTCCTCAGATGTAACTGTTGAGCTCTGTAGCAATGTTGCTGTCTAACATATCAGACAGAGCACTGGCATATCTAACCTGAATTCAATACAATCCTGCTATATCCAAAGCCAAAAGTAAATATAGACATATTTCCACAATAAGGGGATTTAAGGCATCAGAAGTTGTGTTAAAGAAAAAAAAAAAAAAGTAAAAGATTCACTTGTATGGATTTATTGGTAAGTTTCAAACTAAAAGATTTTGAGGTGTGGCTTTCTGAGAAGAGTCACAAGCAGCAGTTTCAGAAGCATGAGCCCTCACTGTAAGCACCTTGTTGCCATTACCTGGCAGCAAGCGACAGGGCCAGTGCAGTAGGATGGTATTTGTGTATTGTAGTGGCATTGGTGTCAAGCCTCCATTCAGTGCAACAAGACCTTAGATGATCTTTATTATGGTAACCAACACTTGGAGTAGCACTGAAAGTAGTTTTAACTGAGGTTTCTTGCTCTGTGTTGTATTTAGAGAGTGATTATGCCACTCTACTCAGCACTGGTGAGGCCGTACCTTGAATCCTGTGGTCATTTTTGGGCCTCTTATCGTAAGAAGGACATTGACGTGCTGGAGAGGGTGCAGAGAAGGGCAACAAAGCTGGTGACGGGTCTGGAGCACAAGCCTGATGAGGAGCAGCTGAGGGAGCTGGGACTGTTTAGCCTGGAGAAAAGGAGGCTGAGGGGAGACCTTATCACTGTCTACAACTACCTGAAAGGAGGTTGTAGCATGGAGGGTGTTGGTCTCTTCTCCCAAGCAGCAAGTGATAGAATGAGAGGAAATGGCCTCAGGTTGCACCAGGTTTAGGTTGGATATGAGGAAGAAATTATTCGTGGAAAGGGTTGTCAGGCATTGGAACAGGCTGCCCAGGGAAGTGATGGAGTCACCATCCCTGGAGGGATTTAAAAGGTGTTTAGACGAGGTTCTTAGGGACATGGTTCAGTTCTAGAGTTAGGCTATGGTTGAACTCGATGATCCTGAAGGTCTCTTCCAACTGAAATTATTCTATGATTCTATATCACATACTCCTGGAACCTCCTTTTTGTGGGACAGCCATGGTAGCACAGCAGGAGGCAATGGCAGTGCGGAGAAACATCTTCACTTGCAATTATTCAGAGAAATCTTGGGCCAATCAGAATTCACCACTTGTACCCAAGTCTTACCTCTATCATGTTATGGGACTGTGTGAAGAAAATGTTTGAGGTGAAAGCAATAAAACAGCCATACCAATTCATACCAGTAAGTTTCTGTGAAAAATGGCAAGAACATGCACCTGCTTTCACCCTGTAAATAGCATCATTCAGCTACTGCTAATTGGCATAGGATGTCCTGCAATTTTAGTAGAGTTTGGTGGATTCTGAGTAATTGACAAAAAAAAAAAAAAGGCAGACACTGAACGATAAAATTGGGTGGACAAACTTAAAATGGGCTTTAAATGGATACTAAATATCATTCAGATTCCAAATTAGGGGCCAGATCTTGCAGGTGCTCCAGATACTGAAAAAATCCCATTGAAATTTACAGCAACTTCAGCAACATCTCTTATTAAACAGAAACAGGACTTTCATTGTACCTGAGTAGATTTCAGCTACTCATTCCAGAACGGTTCATTTTGTAAACAAAGCACTCTAATGTAGGTAAGATTCTTAAGCAAAGCAAGCATGCTACCACACCAGATTCAGGAATTTGACAGGCTACCCTTTGCTAAATAATCTGCTACTTTTCCAACATCCCCAAAATAGTTCAAGCAAAATGTTGATGAATTGTTTTCCACCATGAAAACCCCTGACAAAGAGACTGACTACAGTGTGTATAAATAATGAAGAAGAAGAAAAAAAAAAGTTCTAGTGAAAATGTGGAGGATAGAAGCACGGAAAAACTATATAAAATGTCCTGCCCATTTATATATTTAGGAAAACATTCCAAGGATTTATATAGTGAATACCTCACTGAAACCATAAAGGGTCTCTTCCTGAAAAAAACCCCACAGCTGAGGTGTACCTGGCAATGATACCTAAATAGGACTGTGCCGTGGAGGATATAAGGGTGTGTAACTTTGAAAAGTCAGTATGTACTTTGGTGCTTTGTGTCCACCACAGGATTTCTTCCCTTCCAGTTTCTGTATTTTCAGCTTTGTTGGTCCAAATCCACATTTGAAAGCAGGTTAACTACCACTTGTTTTGCTGAGACCATATGCAGCCCACCTGTGTGACAAAACCAGAACCAGCTGAGACATCCTTGTTGTTAACACACTGCATCGCCCTATCCAGGGAGCGAGGAGTTCAGACCAGGGAGTAACACCAGTGCATCACACAGGCCATTGTTATGTGCCTTATTTTGGTAGCTTTATTGGGTAGAAGAAGGTCTATAGGACACCAAAAGCAAGTGACTTGCTTTGGTATGTGGAGGACTGAGAATGACATCCTGCTTCATGACTCCCCCGAATATTTACAGGTTTGTCACCATCTGGTTATATAGTAGTTCTATTCTGAGGCCCTCTGCCTAAGGCAGTTCAAGTGCTGATAGCCAGATCTGGCCTTAAACCAAAATCTTGCCGGAAAATTACCAGCACGATTTACCCATGCAATGTGGGGTCACATTTAAAAAACATTTAAACTCACTCAAGAATTAAGCTTTTGTTTAAAGGTATTTAAAGGGCAACTTCAGTAATGTTGATAACAAGTGGGAGCAAGAGCAAAGACTTGCTGCTGGCCACCAGTGCTTCTCAAACCCATTGCACGTAGCTGCCAGAGCTTTCTCTGTAATGTTGCACCAGGAGATTCCCATCACTCAGAAATGGTTGGAAATGTTTGCCAAAAATCTTTTGGTGGGCTCTAGCAAAAGTTTGCAGATTGGTACTGTAAAATACTTTATCCATAAATATTTGCAGTGGCAAACTGAGTTTAACATATAGGCATATGCCAATAGGACTTTGAACAAAAAAAATGGATCATAGGACAAATTTGGAGTGGTGTTTCAGTTTTTTTCCCCAACTCAGTCTAGCTTTGGAAAAAACTGAGAAATTTCCTGGGAAGTGAAACTTTACCACTTCCTCAAGAATGTAGGGTAAAAAAAAAAAAAAAAAAAAAAGCGATAATACAAGGATGTATCATAGAGGCCTATTTCTGTTCCCAGTGAAATCAATTTAAAAATTCCCACTGACTTCAGTGGAAGGTGGATTAGGCTTAGTTACTTTTGGAGAAACTTTAATAGGAGAATAGATGTCTGCCTTGGGCAAAAAGAGAATGAGGGACTTTCCTAGCATGAAATTAGAGACATGGGGCTCATGTTCCATTTATTATGCCTAGACAATATAGTGTGGGAACAGAACAATGAAATATGCTCTGCTTCTCCTTGCACATAGACACACAGACAGACAGACGCACACATACACACGCAACCCCCCGAAACCTCAAACCCTCCTCTTGAAGCTATAAAATTCCTCTCTCTTCCCCCAAAACTCCCTCTCTATCAAACAGTTCTTCCACACACACAAATTTATAACCCAGGAATAGGCGAGATTATGTTTCAGAAAGTATCGCAGCTTTGCTGAGAATGTCACATTTACGTGTCACCATCAATTACATGCATTTCATGTATTCCAACTGGATCATGATTGTCTTTACAGCGTCTCAACCTGGGAGTGCACACTTATGCCAGGGTAAAGCTGGGATACAGCCAGGGATATGGGAACTCACCATACCTGCCTCTAGTTCCTGGCTGCACCTGGCTGGTTATACAGAGCTAACCAGGACTAGCAGCCTGTTGGGGACTTGCAATGTGCTCCAGCAGGTCCTATGTTCAGCATCATGGTGGACCAGAACATGAGATGTGCCACAAAGCACACTTACCCCACAGTGAAGACACAGCCTATTTGTCCCATACTAGAAAATCTCACAACTGTCAAATATCAGTTCAAATTTTATAACTACTGATATGTCTGTGCCTGAATAAGGTACCAGTTTCTTTGGTTTTTCTGTCCATCTGGAGTTCATCCATATATGACCTCTACATATACAATTTTTACAAGCACAGCAAATTGAATCTACAGGAGCTAGAAATGGCTACGTGTTCATTAATTTCCTAAGGTGGTCAACTGCTTCGAAAACAGGGAGGAAGAACAGACTGGAAATGTAATGGAAGCTCAGGATATTAAATATTATTGATGTTAGTTTTGTTGCTGTTTACTGCTTGCCTTGAGCCAGCATCCAAAAGCCTCACTATATCATGTTTAAAAGCAACACAAGAAAGTTCTCACATATATAGGAATAGATCCTGCCTTGAGGAGTTCACAGTCAATTTGAAGAATAAGACAGAGGAAGTAAAAGTAAGAAACAATCATGAAGGAGGAGGTGAAGATGGTTAAAGGACCAGTTGGGTGGCTTTCTACCATTCTGACAGTTCCAGGCTGCCGGAACAAATCTTTCTCCCTAGGTTTCTATCAAGATGGTCTGTTTCAACCCAGTTTGACACAGAAAACAATGTCTTTGCTGGTGCTGAGTCCATGCAGAACTATAATCTAAAGAGAAAATAGTTTAAAAAAAACAACAAAAAAGTACCGAGGATTTAGGAATTTCCAATTAGTTCACACCTGCATTTGTCTTCCAAAACCTTGGAAATGTGTAGACATTTGGTTCTCTGCACTGAGTGCTTTGCTCTCTGTGCTGCTGCTGCTGCACCGCGCTACTTGCTCATGTACAAACAGTCTTTCTGAACTATTTCAGATTTAGAGTAAGCACATCACGCAGCAGACTGTAGCAACCCATGGACAAAACTTGGCTGGAGTGGATCAGACATTCTGGCTCTTCTAAGCAGCCCTGACATACTGTGTACTCTATTATAATGCATAAGTATGTATTTACATTTGTAACTTTGTCATCCAAGTTTGAAAGTGACTTCTAATCTGTCTCAGAACTCAGGACTGTTGGCTTCTCAACCTATAGTCAGGAGATATTACAATCGCACCCTGCACATAGGATATTTGTTTATTTTCTGTTTTACTAGTTCAAAAAAGATAACTGCTGGATCTTCATTTGGCAATACAGAAGAGAAAACCGAATTCATATATACTTGTTTAAGTTTCAGATAAGCCTATTTTGTCAGAGACACCTCAAAATATAGAAGTGCCCTAAAAATTAACTTATGCCATCTGAATTCACTGGTGTACAACAAAAGATGTAAATTCAACAGCTGGGCATAGAACGTTTCACTTCCATATTGTTCACAAATTAGACTGTCAGACCCTGGCCATTCAAAGATGGTTTGACTGTTGTACTTGTATTCTCTATAGAAAATTAATAAATATTTACATCAAACAGACATGCATGGATGTGTGGTTCACAGAGAGAGAGAAGCAGTTCCACGAGTCTCCAACAACCATAAACTCCTGTGAGGGCATAAAAAATGGAGAAATGCCTTACAGACTGAGTCACTGGTGTGTACTAGCAAGAGCAGATTTGCTAATAACAGTGTATAAATATAAACTAATCTTAAAAATAGCTTTTGAGAACTGTCTATAACAGGACCCAGGAGAGGTGGTTCATTAAAAATATCTCCATTGTTTTTCTTTATTTCCTTTTGTATCAGTGGTTCTGCTGTAATTCGTTTTGTATTCTTGAGTCATTGCCAGTGGTACTATCTGGGAGAAAAAACTGAAGCAATTTTAGAGATTGCTGTCTTTATATGGCTACAAGATGCTAACACTGAAAGGATGCTAATTATGCAAGCTGACTTTCTCTCACTTCATGCTTCTATGACCCCAGATAAAATAACTATTGCAGAAAATGTTTTGTGTAGCTCTATAATTTCTCTTTAGGCTGGCAGCAAGGTGCTGCAGAAAGTACCCATGGAAGAAGAGGACCCTTCTTTCATGTCCTCTTCTAGAAATGAAATAATCTCCCTGTCTTGTGCTTTTCAGTGGTCTACACTGAATGAACACCTGGTCTTTGGTGATGCAAAGGGTCCCTTTTTAATCACAAAAAGGTAATAAAAATCACATTCCCCAACTCACTTGAAACACAGGTTGCGGGGGACAGACAAAATGCACTCCAAGCATTCTCCTGTGATTTAGGCCTTCAAATAAACTCAAGAAGATGATATAGCATGTTGCTTATGTTTGTATCTCAGGAGACTTCTGTAGGATTTAGCTTTCCTTTTTAATTATTCCCTGAAAATATCATTGCAATAACTAATACATTATGAAGGCCTTAGCCCTTCACACAACCATGTCAAAGTTAATACAGATGAGTCGTCTCATTCATTCGGCATTTTTGAAAATGCAAAGCTATTCATATCTGGCGTTCCCTGTCACAGGGTTCTACCTTATGCTGCCTGTCCTTGCTGAGTGCATTGTCTGAAGGGAGTGCAGGTGGTCCAGCAGTTAAACCCTGCCTACATGGCTTGGCAGTCAGCCTCCAGATCTGCAGTTTCACCAAACATGTAACCCATGAATGTCTCTACAATGGCATATGCCTCACAGGCAAAAAAGACGGATTCTTCTTTATCCCATTGTATGGGAACAGTTTGATAGCCTTCATTGAGACTGCTCACAAAGTTGCATGTAGATTGAAGTCCTGCTGTGCATGGAGAAGAAAATACGAAATGCCAATGCTGCTCTAAATTGTTTTGCTGCTCTGATAGAGAATTCAGATGTAGGGTTTAGGGTTTTATTGTTAAAAGCTTCAGTTTGAGAAGAAAGGTAGGTGTGGAGAGAAGTAACATTCATTCCATTCAGAGTTAAACTATGGAACATCAGAGGAGGCTCAGGACATTGCATAGATTTTAAGTCTAAAAATGTCTTGTTACTAGCAAGAAACTTTTATTATGCAAAAAAAATACTTTTTCTGCCTCATGTAATCTTATATAGTTTATTCAAAGTCTAAGCATGACAAAGCTATTTTTATTTTCAGGAAGTCATAGTTTATATGGTTTAAAACATGAATGCATGGAAAACAGCCCTGAGGAAACTAAGCCCATATCTGGAAAAGCAGCAAAGGATCTCCTGTGCCAATTACCAATTTAACAAAGTCTGCTTATAGGAGTCAGAACTAATAGTGTTCATGCTCCCAACTTACTCAACATTGTACTCCTCTCAGCAGTAAACTTCCTCCTCTGTTTCACTAGTGATTTTAGCCTCATTCTCATAATTGACCATTTCTTATAGTTCTCCTTTCCTGTTACTGGAATTAAGTATCTCTATTATACAAAAAAACAGACGTGAATAATGAGATGTCTTCCAGAGAAAGTATCACCTAGATCAAGGTCACAAGACTTAGTCTCCTGGACCCACACTCGCAGTTTTGCCACCTGCTTTCTCTAAGACTTTTGATAAACCACTTAACCTCTGTGTGTCTGTTTCTCCACCTGTAAATTGAGAATGGCAATACTTTCCAAGCTCACTCATTAACATTTTACAAAGAAGCTTTGCAACTCTCTTAACAAGAGCCAGGTTTTACTGCCAGGGCCTTGCTGAACTTGGCACAGTAGAAAGAATGGACACAGCCCTGGTCTGACCTGAGGGATTATGCAGCTGGCTGGCCATTACTGCTTTGCATTTTTATAGTAGTGGAGGCCTATAGTCACTTTATTGCAAAAATTGCTTGCATCGTAGGTTTGTAGATCCAGATGTTATTTAAAATTTAATATTGTTAGCAGATGTCATATACTAACCTGGCAGAGAATAGTTAAAACTAAGGTAAAAATATAAGCTTTTTTCCCCCCAGGAATTTAATCTATTAAAATTTTCTTAGGTCATTTTTTTTTGAGTCTCCAAAATGAACATAGTTTTTAAGAGATATGCAATTAGACTCTTGATTTGAAAATTTTTCTCGAGAAGCATACAAGAGTTTGGGGAACATTTATGGTTAGAAGTGGAGATTGATACTAGGAAGAGGTACTTGTCACTCTCCCAAATCTCCCCTGTCCCTCTGGCTTCCTTGACTCACTCTTCTCTTTTCTTTGCGTTCCCTCCACAACTTCGTTCCCAAGAGCCATCCAACTGACGTTTCAGTTCCCATGCTTGTGGGAAAGTGCAGTGGGTCTGCGGAGTCCTTGACAGAAAATATGGGGGTAGAAATCAGCCTTGAAGATATTAAGGTTTACCCTTGAGAAGGAAGGGAGTAAAGGAGTATCCGGAGGTACGGACTTGTACCCGTGAGAAAGGAGAGATATACCCGTGAGACAGAAGGGGATAGAAGAATAACATGGATGACAGCAAAATTAACCAATGAGATATTAGTGCTGTAACTTGTGGCCAATAGTGAAAAGACACATGAACTGGTAGAATTGTATAAAAATGCACTTGTAACAATAAATGGCACCTATTACTTTCATCTTGAAAGAACTTGGTCCATGTCGTCTGTCCGTCTCAACCGCGACATATGGTGACCCCGACGTGATCCTGCCTGAAGAGGATCTCGCCTAACAAGGTGACAGCGTGAAGCTGTGAACAGCCGAAGAAGAGCTGTGGAGACGGAGCCCGGTACAGCTGATGAGAGCAGCCGAGGAGAGCTGCCGAAGATCCGGATCGTTGAAAAGACACCTCGCTAAGGAGCAGGTGAGCTACCGGGAACAGGGGGGCTGAAACTTATCTAAAGAAGAGGGTATTATATTATCCACATGGAAGCTGCTTCTGAAGAAGCACGGCGTTAGCCTCCCGGAACTGACTTTAAGAAAAATGTTACTATGGGGCAAAGCACAAGGTTTAGAGGTTAATCCTGTGACAGCATTTAGTGTGTCACAATGGATGGACTTGGGAGATAAACTGTTTGACAGTGCTACCCAAGGGTCCAAGGAAGCAACTGAACTGTTAACGACGTGGCGCTTGTTATTAGACACTCTGAAAGAGTTAAAACAGCAACAGGCAGAGGCGGCGGAGGGGGATGGTCTCCCTGGCTCTCCTGGGCCAGATTCGGAGAAAAAAGCAAGATTAAGTATTATTCTGATCCCCCCTGTTACTAAAGATTCGTCAAAACCGCCCAAGTCCATATTCACTGACACGGATAAGAATCCGCGGCACCTTCTTGGAAAGTTAAAAGGAATAAAGGAGGAGCGTACGTATGTGTGGCCCCGAGATCAGAAAAAAACTATGAAAGACTCGTATACATATGTGTGGCCCCGAGATCAATTAAAAGCTATGAAAGATTCACATGAAAAAACAGTGTTGGGTTGTGCATGGTCTCGGGAGGGGCCCTCAGAGCACCGGTCAGAGCACTGCGTTCGGCCGACTGCTCCGCTGTCATCGATCACGGCTCGAACCTCTCCTCTACCATCATCAACCGTGGTTCTGCCGTCTGCGTCACCGCCATTAATCACAGTTCAACCCTCTGCCCCGCCGCTATCAGTTGCGGAAGAAAAAAATGGACATTTTTTTTCCTATCCCCCCTTGCCTGGAGATTTAGGTGGGGAGGACCCCCCCGTGGTGAGCCAGACCGAGCCAAATAACGTAATTCCTACAGATTTGGGTCCCTCCAACCTGCCCCCTCCTCCCACCCGCACTGAATTCCTGAGGGTGAGGGTAGAGTTTCAGAGCGTAAACCGAACTTACCAAAAAGCTGGGATTTACCCCCAGTTTCGATTGCAGTTAAACCACGGGACCCTGTGCGTTTCTGGAGGAGACACCAGTTGACACACCACAACTACAGGCACGATAACTTTCTGAAATCTTGAGGCAGTCAACAGACCTCGCATATCAAGCTATGATAAAGGTGCCTGAAACCAACAATGCAGCCAAATCATTTGCAACTATTAATCAGGGTCCCAGTGAGAATTACATGCAATTTATTGACCATCTTCAAGAGGCCATCGATAAGCAGGTTGAAAACTTAGAAGCTAAGGAAGCATTGGTGTTGAAATTAGCAGTAGAGAATGCTAATGTTTGCTATCAATATGTTATCTGCAAGTTTTACAGTACATATTATGTGTTTCTGTGTATTGCCTCTCTGAAAATCAAGCAGCTTGTTAGGAATGTGAGTTAATTGTTTTACTAGCTGTTTTTAAGTGTGCCGTAAAACTCTCTCCCCATTTTTCCCAGTCATGCTGCAAGCAGCACCCCTCCCTCTCCCTTCTCAAGGTTTTTACTTGCAAGATGGGGTCAGGAATAATTGTTTTCAGTTGTGTTCCTGAAAAAAATCAGTATTGGGAGGTGTTTTAAAACTTAGGAAAGCACTCGGAATTATAAGGAAGGAAGATCTTGTTAAATATTGAAATCAGTGTTGGCTGCTGTTTCAGTTAAATGATTGGGAAAAGTGTCCGGAGAATAGAATTTTGTTACAATTAATGTTGTTTTTAAGGTGAGAAGACCAGGACAAAATAAATCTCTACAAGAGATCATTAGATCATTACAGACAGTTTTACAGCTGGAACGGTTTGAACGTCAACAAGCTGAGAGAGAGTTAACTGATAACACACAGGTCATCGCAAACTTGTTAGAGTCTGCAAGATGCCTTCCTCATTAACCTGTTTTCTTTGTGGGTATCGGTTTAAGTATGTTGCAATTTTAGTAGGTCTTTGTTATATGGTACGATAAGTTCACAGTCTGTTAAATCATGAGAATTCATTGACTCAAAATGTGCGTTTTGTGATAATACAGAAGATCATAAGTAATTTAGTTCTTTACTGCGTGAATGTGATGGTAAAATTTTGTGTGTAGTACCTGTTATTTTTTTTTCGCTAGCATGCTACCTTTATTCCGGCATTCAGACTTGCGCAACTCTGTCACAAGCTGTGTCTCATCTCACTGTGCTGAATTTGGTTTTTCCGTATGTACATCATGTAAAGAATCCTGGTTTTGGAATAACAACTGTAGCGCACCAGATGAGACACTAAAAAGAAACCAAAACAAAACAAAAAAAGGCCTTGCCCAGTCCAGCTCGCTCCGGCTCGGGGGGGGCCGATGGGCTCCGGCGCCACTGACTTTTTTTGTCAGGGAGACCCAGAGGTACCTCCACCTGTCTGAGCAGTGAGCGGCCCAAAGGTGCAATGCAAAAATTGAGATATTGTCTTAAATTGGTGTAACTGTGATCCATCTGCATATTTGAACTTGGTATATGGTTTTCATATCTGAGCTCAGTATTTTAGTTTTCATATTCATATTTGGTACCAAAAGAATCTTGTTTGGGAGATAATTACAAAACGGGAACCGGTTCCACTGCTAAAATTGCTAAAATTCCACCTTGCCTCCCCTTAGGATGCATCCTTACACATTAGAATGATGGCTTATATTGTTAGAAAAGCATTTAAATTGTTAAAATGCTATGATAGCTGTGAATTTGGAAGAGGTTGTATTTAAAAGTTGCTAGAATATTAACTGATTTAGATTTAGGAAAATAGAATAATGGATTGATGTTTATTATACTGGTTTATACTGTTTTTTTGACATCTCTAAATTGTAAAAGGTAAATGGAGCTAAGGAATGTAACTATTGCTGAGCTACTTGAAACTGCATATAAAGTGTATTACGGCTGGAATGAAATGGGAAAACAAAAGAGCAAAATATCCCAGGCCTGTGTGCAGCTCATCGTAACTGAGGAGTTTGCCAGAGCCTCCCACTTTGTACCAGTGATTATACCAGCTGCATGGCCTTGACTATATCTGAACTGCGGCGAGAAGAGAAAGAAGAAAGAAAAAAAACCTGTTTTCCCGCTGCTAAGCAGAGAAAGGGGGGCTTTGCTCCCCCGGCTCTGTCCCTATTTTTTTTTTTCCCTGAAGTATTGTCATCCATTTTTGTTGTGGCACTGTGTTGTTTTTCGGCTTTGAATCAGGGGTTGTTGGTGTTGTTTATTTTTGCTTCTGTCTTGTTTCCTAGGTTTTGGCACATCTGGGGAAAAGAGCTCATAACTTTACCTCCTTGCTGAAGTCAGTCTTTTCACACTGGTCAGCTTTGGGGGGTCACAGTGTTCAGTGCTTCTCTGGGTCAGACTGGTACTGATTTGAGTGTGGAGTGGAGCCAGATTGGTTTGATGTGGAGTTCAAACTGATGTGTTTTCATGCTGGGCTGTACGTCTTGCCATCTCAGATGGGGGCGAGAGGGAAGTTTTATTCCCCCCACGCCCTTCCCTCAAGCAATGTTACTGCTAGAGAGCTGTAATACTGCATGAAGGAGTCTGAGGGTGAAATTTAAAGGCATCACCAGTGGATCCATAGTTCTAATGAAACTGGAAAATTAAACCAAAAATTTGTTAATAGACTTATTCTGTGGTAATTAGTTGTAAGTGACTTCTTAGTAAATTCACCATGCTAGTTTTTGAGGTCATGAGAAACAACGAAAGAAAGGCCATTTTTTGAGACTAATGGAATGCCAAATTTGGAACAAAGTTTAAATACATGAATTCTTATAGCTGTTAGAAACTCCTATACCTCTCTTAGGTTAAGATTTGTTAAGTAAATTGTAAGCTCAAATAACATTTTCTGAGAATTCTGTTTAGTTGCATGGCCTACAAGAAGCTGCTGGGATGGCGCAGATCTGCTTGCTGCAAGTGAGAAATCTCCAAGGAAATTTCAAATGCTGTATCTCCACTAGTATTAACAGCCAATGTTTCGGTAAAGCAAATACTACCCTGATAGATCTGAAACAGGACTTCGATCTGGTAAGGGAAAACAATATCCAATAAATATGACAGCCAAAATGGAGTTGGAAACTTTGAGGAATGAATTTATGACAACCTTACAGGCTGACTGCATTCGATTGGACTTGCAGATTTGTCTATTTATAGCTACAACATAGAAACAACCTGTGGCTATTGTGGGACAGTATGATGAGATTGCTAGCAGACTGATAAACTGCTTTTTACTCTGATCAAGAAAAGCAGGGAATGAACTTAAGTTTCAATAGGCCATGATCCTTTTGTCATATATGTACCATTTGTGAAATTTAATTTTGATTTTTTTATTTGTAATCTATGTCTTTATAAATTGCACTAGCTGGTTTTCTTAACAGCACAGCTTTTGGCATGCCTAAATGTAAAATGTAAATTGCTGCAGAACCTGCAAGTCTTTAACATCAGGTCATAGGCCATACTTGTATTTGGTCTGATCCTACATACTTGCAAAGTATTTGTTGATGGTTCTGGGAAGTCTCATAAAGCTGTAGTGGTCTGGCGTGAAGATAACAATTGGCATCATTCTGTGAAAATTATTGAAGGTTCAACCCAATGAGCAGAACTTGGCACAGCTTTACATTATTTAGAGCTTTTTAAAGGAGTAACCTCTAAATTTGATTTGTGATTCTGAGTACGTAGTCAAGGTCCAATGCACGTATCTGATTCTAAACTGTGTTTTTTGTTTTGGTTTTGTTCCTTTTTAAAACAAAAAGGGGGGAGAAGTAGGGAAAACACCACAAAAACAATTGTCAAAAGCATTGTATGTGATGAAATACTTTGCAAGTGTGACCCAAAACCATGCTAAATCAGAAAAAACCTACATTAGTTATGGTCAAATCACTGATCAATGGAAAAGGCCACAGCAATTGATAACCTGGGGGAGAGGCTATGCTTGTGTCTTTACAGATCAAGGGCCACAATGGTTGCTGGCACAAAACGTGAAACCTGTGTTATCTTCCTGACAATGATTGTTGCAGTTGCTGTGTTTTGGATGCCCGCACAGGCAAAGACTAACATGTGGATTACTTTAGCCAACATGACTGACCAGGACTCCATATGCCTGGCTATGGCATCTCCAGAAAACCCGTTCCACACGTGCTTGGTTGGCATCCCCCTTGATGAATACAGCAGCATCACACAATTGTTTCAAAATAGTGGTCGGTGCAAAGGCATTGCAACAAAAATACTAACATGGCA
Source organism: Streptopelia decaocto (assembly GCF_964273445.1). Taxonomy (NCBI): domain Eukaryota; kingdom Metazoa; phylum Chordata; class Aves; order Columbiformes; family Columbidae; genus Streptopelia; species Streptopelia decaocto. Next base: position 35,501,706 of record NC_138657.1, read on the forward strand.
CTTTGGATTAACTGTCTCCCGGAAATAGACATTGAACCACAGGAACTAGAATTGCTGGGATCTATGCCCATGGATGCTTGTATCCAGCTGGTTTGTGAAAAGTGCCAGGACAATATGCTAAAGCATGAATGGATAAAACTGCAAAATGTTAATGCTACCATTGGTGACTATAGAAATGAAACTCGATGGTGTAATGCCTCACAGAAGAATCCAAGGAATGTCATTGATAATGTGGGACAGCGACCCCAAAATCTCCTGTATGATGTATTCTTGATCTGTGGAGATAGAGCCTGACCAGGAATTCCTTCTAATGCTGTTGGAGGACTGTGTATTTTGGGACTAGTAACTCTCTTAACACCCAATGTATCTATGATAATAGATCACAGAAGAGCAAGATGAGAAAAACACTTTTTTCGTGTATATGAGTCAAAATGTGATGATAATGTAGATTTTTGGGGATCAAGGTTAAGGGTTTTAGGATCTCTTGTATCTGGTGTTGGCACAGCTAAAAGCTTTAAATATTTTAGAAAATTAGGATGCTGGCTAGTTAAGCAAAGTAACAGAACTTCAAAGGCTTTAAGTGGACTTTTTTTAGATGTAGATTCTGTAAGACATGCCACATGGCAGAGTAGAGCCACGATAGATTTTTGTTATTAGCTCAAGGACATGGGTGTGAAGATTTTGATGGGATTTGTTAAATAAATTGCTCAGTGGTTGAGGGTTTTTAGGATGGTTGTTATCAGTAGTGAAAACAGGACTGATCATTTTGATGATTGTTGTGGTTGTGTTACTAATGTTGCCATGCATGATTTCTCTGCTGCAAAGGGCCCTGCAGTGGACAATGAGGGCAGCATTTTTAGCATAAATAAAAAAAGGGGGAATTGTGGGAAAGTGCAGTGGGTCTGCGGAGTCCTTGACAGAAAATATGGGGGTAGAAATCAGCCTTGAAGATATTAAGGTTTACCCTTGAGAAGGAAGGGAGTAAAGGAGTATCCGGAGGTACGGACTTGTACCCGTGAGAAAGGAGAGATATACCCGTGAGACAGAAGGGGATAGAAGAATAACATGGATGACAGCAAAATTAACCAATGAGATATTAGTGCTGTAACTTGTGGCCAATAGTGAAAAGACACATGAACTGGTAGAATTGTATAAAAATGCACTTGTAACAATAAATGGCACCTATTACTTTCATCTTGAAAGAACTTGGTCCATGTCGTCTGTCCGTCTCAACCGCGACACATGCTTCTGATAAAGAACTGCCAGTCTTTTCTCAAGTGACAAAAGCTGTAACTTTTCCATCATACAAGCTAGGTCTTATTTAGGTACCTTATGGTAGGAAGGGAGGTAAGTAAGGAAAAGGAAAAGAATCACATATCAGTCACCAGAAGCACGTATTTCATTTTTATAATCTATTTAATTTTTTTTTTACTTGGCATTTATTCTCATCAACTTCACGTCTGGAATATTGTGTCCAGTTCTGGGCCCCTCAGTTCGAGAAGGACAGGGAACTGCTGGAGAGAGACCAGCGCAGGGTAACAAAGATGATTAAGGGAGTGGAGCATCTCCCATATGAGGAAAGGCTGAGGGAGCTGGGTCTCCTTAGCTTGGAGGAGACTGAGGGTGACCTCATTAATGTTTATAAATATGTAAAGGGTGAGTGTCACAAGGGAGCTGGCTGAAGTAATTGCTAGACCGCTCTCCATCATCTTTGCCAAGTTTTGGGAAACGGGAGAGGTGCCAGAAGATTGGAGGAAAGCAAATATCACTCCAGTCTTCAAAAAGGGCAGCAGGGAGGACCTGGGTAATTATAGACCGGTCAGCCTCACCTCTGTCCCTGGGAAAGTAATGGAACAGCTTATCCTTGGTGCCATCTCAAGGCATATCAAGGATAAGAGGGTTATTAGAGGCAGTCAGCATGGCTTTACCAAGGGTAAGTCATGCTTGACCAACCTCATAGCCTTTTATGAGAATGTAACAAGGTGGATGGATGATGGCAGAGCGGTGGATGTGGTCTACCCTGACTTCAGTAAAGCCTTTGACACAGTCTCCCACAGCATCCTCACAGCTAAGTTGAGGAGGTGTGGTCTAGACAATAGAGTAGTGAGGTGGGTTGCAAACTGGCTTAAAGAGTGAAGCCAGAGAGTGGTAGTCAATGGTGCGGAGTCTAGTTGGAGGCCAGTATCTAGTGGAGTGCCTCAGGGGTCAGTACTGGGGCCAATATTATTCAATATATTCATTAACGATTTGGACGAGGGAATTGAGTGTACTATCAGCAAGTTTGCTGATGACACCAAGCTGGGAGGAGTGGCTGACATGCCAGTGGGACCTGGACAGGCTGGAGAGTTGGGCGAGGAATAACCTGATGAAATTTAACAAGGGAAAGTGTAGAGTCCTGCATCTGGGCAGGAACAACCCCAAGTTCCTGTATAGGTTGGGAAATTACATATTAGAGAGCAGTGTAGGGGAAAGGGGCCTGGGGGTCCTGGTGGACAACAGGATGACCATGAGCCAGCACTGTGCCCTTGTGGCCAGGAAGGCCAATGGCATCCTGGGGTGTATTACAAGGGGGGTGGTTAGTAGATCGAGAGAGGTCCTCCTTCCCCTCTACTCCACCCTGGTGAGACCCCGTCTAGAATATTGTGTCCAGTTCTGGGCCCCTCAGTTCAAGAAGGACAGGGAACTGCTGGAGAGGGTCCAGCGTAGGGCAACAAAGATGGTTAAGGGAGTGGAGCACCTCCCTTATGAAGAAAGGCTGAGGGAGCTGGGTCTCTTTAGTTTGGAAAAGAGGAGATTGAGGGGTGACCTTATAAATGTTTATAAATATATAAAGGGTGAGTGCCACAAGGATGGAGCCAGGCTCTTCGCGGTGGCAAACAATGATAGGACAAGGGGTTTTGAGAAAAAACTTCTTCTCAGCGAGGGTGACAGAGCACTGGAACAGGCTGCCCAGGGGGGTTGTGGAGTCTCCTTCTCTGGAGACATTCAAAACCCACCTGGACATGTTCCTGTGTGACCTCACCTAGGCGTTCCTGCTCCAGCAGGGGGATTGGACTAGATGATCTTTTGAGGTCCCTTCCAATCCCAAACATACTGTGATACTGTGATACTGTGAGGATGGAGCCAGGCTCTGATGGAGCCAGGCTCTTCTTGGTGACAACCAATGATAGGACATGGGGCAATGGGTATAAACTGGAACACAGGAGGTTCCATTTAAATTCAAGAACAAACTTCTTCACGGTGAGTGTGCCAGAACACTGGAACAGGCTGCCCAGGGAGGTTGTGGAGCCTCCTACTCTGGAGACATTCAAAACCCACCTGGACACATTCCTGTGTAACCTCATCTAGCTGTTCCTGCTCTGGCAGGGGCATTGGACTAGATGATCTTTTGAGGTCCCTTCCAATCCCGAACATTCCGTGATTCTATATATGGAAGCTGCTACTAGTTCCTTTAATGGGCTTATTTTACTGCTCTGCCCACATATTTCCTTTGCATCAAACGTGCCTTCCTGGCAATATAGATTATGAATCAGCTTACTTCTAAAAACTCTTCTGAGTACACCTTTTAGAAGGCCATGAAATCCTTTCTTTCTCAAGGTGTTTCAGGCACAAAGAAAAGCTAATAATATAAACCATGATGTTTTATACAAGCTCAGCTATAGCAAACAAAGAGAAAATGCTTCCCACTATAACCAAGGAAGAAAAAGGGTTAATTTTGTCCACTGATGTTCGCTTCAGCACAGGGTAAGCAAAGAAATCTTTATGTGACAGATGTTGATAATAACTCTCCGGAACTAGGCAGGCGAGGTCACAGAGTAAGACATCAGTTCCACAAAATAGGTGCTAAGATAATTTTAAATGGAGGTGTAGGCTGCGAGAGCTGCTAGGAGGAGGTAGATCTAATTTTCATTTGTTTTCCCTCAATAATTGGGATTTAACTCTGTCTGTAGCTGTACCAGTTTAGCTGAAATTTCCATAAAGACTACTAGTACCTTCAGAGGGCTTAAAGCCAGCCTGCAAATGTCCCTAGCTGTAGCTGAAAGAAAAAAAGATAGATAATAGTAAGAGTCACATCCAATTCACTTAGGAAATGCAGAGACATGAATTGTATCTGTGGCTTCTCAAGAGATTTGCATCCCAAAAGAAAGATTCCTCCTGAGAGAGGTCAGGAGCTATTTTTGCCAGGAGCTCTGTTATCCCCCAGAGAGACATGAGCAGCTCTTAGCTGAACCAAGCAGGAATCCTAAGTGAGGGTATGGTTTTGGTGTCACCCTGAGCTACCCTTGGGCGATGTTGCTGGTAGCAAGAGAAGTCCTGCTCCTCCCATGACACTCAGCTGCTCAAGCTTGCCATGTGTTTCCACTGGTTGTAGTGATCCCTCAGCCATGAGACATGTCAGCTCTTTAATCTTACTGAAAACCAATAATTACTTCTTGAAGGCATAGTTTTCAACCAGATCAACAAGCTGATCTGATTTGCCAAACAATTCCTAGTTTTGATAGGAAAGAGCTAGCAAGAACAGGTACCTGGGAGCAAGACATAATCATCCTTTTCAGTGGCAGTTCCAACTCGGAGCAGCTTAACCAAACAATGATATTATGCTGAAAAAGCATCTCGAACACATGCTTTGCTCTGCCAGAGCTGCCTGGTTTTACATCTTCAGTTTTCCCTTGTGTAACTTCCATTAGCACTACATTTGTCAAAACATATTTTTGTCAAACACAGCCTGATAGTGCCAGCATCTGGTTAAGCCAGCTTCGAACACAACCATTACACTTACATGAGAAACCTGCATGTAGCAGCAGGAAGCCTTTGGGTCTGTGCTTAGACCCCAGCGAGAGCGCTGGTCCGACACAGGTGATGTAAGGCCAGGTCCAACTTGCGCCGAGGAGCAAGAAGCCCACGGAGACGCAGGTCGGATCCTGAGTTGCGCTCCACAGCCACAAGTGCATCTACACAGGGTCAGAGCTTCATGAACTATTATTTTGTGATTAGCTCCTCTAAGTCTCACCTCCTAGCTCAAGAAATTAAAAAATTACCTATCTATGAATTTGCAAGCAGACATGCATCATGTACTGTAATCCAGGCATTTTATTGACAACATAACCATAACTTTCAGAGCTTCTTCTAGGACAAGCTAAACACAAACACGCTGTGTTTTTCCTTCATGTCTATGTTGTAGAAGCATACAACAACAAACAGCACACCCAATAAGTATTAGAGCATAATTTTTTTCATACATTCATTGCTATCCTGTTGTGGGCAGCAGCAAATTCTCCTCAACTTTATTCTGGATAGTGCATGTCTCCCAAATGGTTATTGCTCAGAAAGTATTTTCCATGTGAAATATTTATTTTGAGCACAGTAAGGATGTATGTAATTCACCAGAGAATTGTAGTACCGCACCATATCTCACTGAATCAATTTTAATGAGTGATTTCTAATAGGAATTCCTGCTGTGAGAAGCAGAATAATTAGAACAGCATTGGGTCCCTGCAGACGTATTCTTCAGCTCCCAGATTAGTTATTCCAGATATAAAACCTTAAAAATTTTACTACATCACTGGAAAAAAGCCCCTTGAAAGTAACCTTATGAAGCCTAATACATGACAAGATGAAAATACTGCTGTTACCAAGACTTTTTATGTGTAAGATGTATTTTTGAGCACATATACACACATGCAAATCACATGCATAGGTACCAGTCTCCTCATGTAAGTGAGGAGGATCCTAAAACTGGACATTACAAGAAGAATAAGACAAGGCACAGTTCTTTGTACAAAAATGGACAAAAATAACAGGGACATGACCTCAAGCACTGAAGCCTAAGGAGAAGTATGAGCAGGACATTTCTTCCCCAACAATATCAGTACATCCATCTCAGACACACACTGTGAAAAAGGACTTGACCTCCACAATGTTACCCCAAGTCCCAGACCTTTGCCTCTCCTCCAGACCTTTCATCCAGGTCTTAGGCCTACTGGCATGTCAGGGGAAGGCCAGGTAAAGAGTCAGAGGCTGGCTTTATCTGCTCACCAAACTAGTGGAAAAAAACATGTAATTTCATGCAGCCTCCTCTTTGTGGGAAAATTCATTTGAAGATGAAAGATGAGAACTGCCTCTATTGATATATCTCCATATCAGCTGTGCAGAACAGGGCATCTGGGTGCACAAGTAAGTCCTGGATTGTGTTCTGAGAAACAGGGGTTTTCAACAGGTGGCCATACTCCTGTCCCACTGAGGGTCAGGCCCTGGATTCCTCTAATAAGGAGGAGATGCTCCCTCCTAAGGAAACTCTGTAATGCCACCGTAACAATTTTATTTCTCCTAGTCCACTGTCACGGGGTCAGCTTGTGGTCACCTGTGGGCAAGTGCTACCCTGCTTCTTTGGCTACTTGTGCTGCATATTCTGTTCCAGTTTAAGAAGTGTCCTCTCCTGTGTTGTGGCTATATGCACAGCTGCTGATGACTCACATTCACTTCTTCCATGGACCTGCTCCTGCCTCACCCCGCCTCTTTGCCCTGACATTGTGCAGAGTATTCTGGTGAACAACAGAGCAATCTCTTGTTATTGTGTACAGCCATGGTATTAAGTGCACGCTCATTGCCCTGCTGCTCGTGTGCTGTGGGTGCAAATGCACTCCTGCCACTGCTAAGTTTTACAGCGGTCCCATTCTGCAGCCAAATGCAGAAGACAAAAGAGAGACTGTCACTCTGAAATGCATGCAGCTGTGTTGTCACCCAAAGAGCACAACCTGACTGTGGCTCTCTGGGTAGAAATCCTGCTTCTTCTGCCTTTGGGAACTATAACCTGCTCTAGTCCTTTCTGCTGATAGTCTACATTTTTGCCTTGAGTTGCCATTAATGCGCGGGCCATTAATGCGCTGTGGATGCACAGCCAACATTCATCCCCCCGCTTAGCCAGACACCTGGCAGCTCAGCAGCATCTGGCCTCTCCTTCACTCTGGACCAGGCAGCGGGGGCAGGTTTTCTGGTACACCCCGGTGTCTCTGTGCTGCCACACAGATGAACCCTCCAGACCCTGACGTGGATACCTTGCTTCTCTGCTCCAGATATTTTCTTCAGAGAGTGTATGCAAATGGATCAACAGCAAATTTCAAGAAGGGAGGAAGGGAGGGGAGTAATTACTATGAAAACAATTTTGTGCTTGCAGGGAAAATACTTTGGATGTAAGAACTTCAAAGTAGGACAAGAGTGATAAGAAACAGATCTCAGTGAGAGATTAATTTCCTGTTTTCTATTCAAAACAGTCCTATGTCAAAACCAGTGCAGTATTTCTACTCTAGCGTGGCCAGAGAGATTTTATCCTAAACACTTGCCCATTGCTATAAGCAGAATACAAGCAAATAACAACATATAAAATAGTTTTTATATAAAAGATTCTGACATGTTCTCTTTCTGCTGTTCTGGTAACCAAGCTGAAACTATACATTCCCACAATCTACTACCATCATTACTGAAACTTCTTTCCCTTTGGCTCCCCACTACCATTTAATCTATAAAGCAGATCTCAAAACTGTTCTCCTTGGCTATAAACTTGACCTTGTTGATCTTCTTATTACATTTAGCCAATGCTGATGTTCTCACCTCCCAGTCAAGCGAGCCAGTTCTTCTCCAGGAATTCAGCTTCTGCTGCATCTCACCCTCCACACTGCTGGGCTACTACCCTCACATCACAGTTTTCTCTTCCTGCAACTGCCCTTGCTCTCTCTTTGACCATCTCTGGGTTTTTTCTTCACTGAAACCTCTCCTTAGTTCCCATGTCTATTTTCTACCTGAATATCCATTTATCTGTCTCTGTTAACAAAATATGTATACATGTCCTGAAAGAAAACTTCTGGTGTTAGGCTGAGCAGCTAGGTCAAGTTTTTGTTGTACTCAGCTCCATTTCTCCCTTTACTGCATCATATTTTAAACGATATATATTTTAAACTAATTTATAATCTTTTGTTTGCATGTTAAGGCCTCCACCCCCAGCACTTGATAAATAATTGTAATCATTATTATACAGCAGCTTTTACCTTGTGAAGTTTGGTCTGAACCACCAAACTAATCTATTTGGAGACTATGAAGAAGCGGTCAAATATCACTGACTAATGAAGTTCAACAGACTGCCATTTTTGAGACCTTGCACACAGTTTCTTGTTGCTTTCTTTGTCCATTTAATAACTACAACTCTGTCCTCCATACCTGGCCTACCAAACTGGGATTAGGACAATAATCCTCCTTTGAAGTACCTAATTTAATTAGTTTTGCAACTGTGACATGCATAAAGACTAAGAGACACACACTTTCTTTTGCTTAATTTATTAGTATTGACTTTCAAAGTACAATACAGTCAACCCCTTTGGCAGTTTGCCTCCAGCACAAAAATCCTGAAAATTAAAAAAAAAAAAAAATAAAGCACCATGTCCCCTTCCCTAAATAGTTTCTGGCCTGAAGTTCTGTTCCTATCAGAAGGAATAATGAAGAAATCTTCAGGGAAATGACTGTATCTGGTACTCAGCCTGTATGCTGGCTTAAAAATGCAAACATAATAATCTGCATAGTTATACAGCATTTGCAATATAAAAACAACACTTGCCAACACCTAATGGAACAGCAAGGACAAATTTGGGCTTCCTGAATTGCATGTGGCTTGCAAACAGTCCAGTTTTGTGCACTACCTGTTGCTGCTAGATTGTGAAATGAGCGGGAGCTGCATGGACCCAGGGGCTGCTGGATCATGCCAAGTTCCTCGGCTAAAGGAGGAAAGAAATAAGGAAGAGTTTCTGTGGTCAGTATCATCACGCAATCCTCTCTCCCTAACTGATCCTTAGGTTGCTGAACTCACCTGGCTTAACTGACAAAGAAAATCCCAGTAGGAAGCTCTTATACCACTGAAGGGAATTACAAAACCACTGTGGATTTCCAGGAGTCTGGAGAGAGCCACTGAGAAGCATTTCAATATTGTCAAAAACCCTCTGCATTTCAGCCTTATCCACCTCTTGGGGCGATGTTTGTCTCTTACAACTCCCTGCTATCTCCATGCCTTCCCCAGTACCTCTTGCCCTCTGCTCACGCTCAGACACCAAGAACTGCCATTCAGAGGGCTGGTCATCGCTAGGGACCAGCCTGCAGCCCCCTTGCCTCTACATGCTCTAGTGACCAAGGTGTTAGATGATGTTGGGGCGATCCAGTCCTGCCTGTTTGGTTATGGGAGAGGCTAACATGGCAGCAGCAATATTTGGGATACTGAAACTGTGACTAGTGTGGGGGCTGAGGATGAATGTGCAGCGTTAGGATGCTGAAAAGTGCAGCACTGCCAATTCCTGTGTGGCAGACTCCCAAATGCCAGTAAGAGCAGCTGTGGGCTGGGCACGGGCACAGTCAGCCCTCCCTGCTCCCATGCCATGCTCTTGCCTGAGCAGTGCCCCAGGGACCGCCTGGCTCGCAGGACCCATTCTCACCTGGTTTCATCCATGGGGCAGGAGACTGGACTCTTTAAGGTCCACTGGAAACTTGCCAGAATGCTGCCTGCCATTTCAAGTTCTGAGAAAGCAACTCCAAAATATGGAATCAGGTTTTTAATTAGAATGATCAATTCTCCATTCATATCTCTGGTTTTCCTGTCTTTCCTGAAAGGACACATTACTACGTACAATAAACAAGCACTGATGAAAACCATAAAACAACCGTGTGTTGGTTATTTGAGGTTTAGCTGTTTGTGTTCATCCACAGTTATCTGGGAATGTTCAGGTACACAGATGGACAGAAAAGTAGAATACCTTATTATGTCAAATGTACTGTGTTCAAAAAATCAAACACTTTATTCAAATGATTCATTGAGTCAGGTAATATCTGTTAAAGCATTAATGTACCATATGTGAAGGTATAAATATGAGCATTACAAACCAAGGAAGTTAAAACACTTGATGTAGCCTGTAATTTGGCTTTTTGAAGCAGCATGTTCACAGCTGCACAGCTGTGCGAGCATTCAGTACTGTGAACCTTTGTTGACTTTCTTTGGTTGTTTTGTTGATCCATACCAAAATGTCACGTGCAAATGCAAGTTAGGAGGTCTGAACAAGACTTTGCTGCTGCTCTCTGCAGCTGGTGCTGTGACTACATCTCTTTGGACTGTTACCACCCCACATATACATATATATGTATATGTGTTGTTAAGTGTACTAGATATACTTAGATAACAGCCACATTGTCAGCAGAGATAGAACATGCAAGATACGAGCCACAAAGCTACTTTATTTGAAAATCAGTCACCATGTTGAGGATCTATACCGATATTCTTCAGGATAAAAATTCAAAATGGTTCTAGAAATTAAATGAGTGGTTACACATTCTTTCTATTAATTTCTGTATTGCTTTTAGGCTACTACTTACCCAAGGGCACGCAGTGCAAACAAGAGCTTGGCACACCTTGAAGATTATGCCACATCCTGCTTGCTTTATGCACAGAGGTGAATTCAGTCAGATTGCTTCTGTGCACAAGGCAGGAAAGTCTTACTGCCAAGTTCCTTATTTCCTGGGCAAACTGTCGTTATAGAACACGCTGCCAGTTCTGCAAGCATTAAAGCACTGCATTTAATTGGGCTGTTTATATAAGCAGGAACATGTATTTGCTCAAATACCGGACAGATCAAGTTCTACATCATAGCTGGAATTTTCGTGTAAAGTCATGCTTCAAGGAGGTAAGACACTCCTTACTGAAAGTCCTCTCCCATTGCTGCAGCAGTAATGGTGTGGTTGGTTTAAACCTGTATTTCCATAACGCGCCTTTCTGCTTCCTTGTTGTGAGACCGACAGTTAATGATAAGGCAATAAGAAGTACTGGCCTTTCTGTTTTTAATGGACTCGGGATATCCACAATGATTTACATGTTGTATATATGGCTGTCTGGCACAGAACAGGCTGCTGTTAGCTCTTCATCTGGAAGCATGCATCTTCAACTACATTTTACATTATTTCACAGTTCAGCAGGGACAGAAAAAAGAACACCAACCTCTCAAAAAGAATTATCTGAGATATTTCATACGTGCTTAGCATCAGTCCACATATATTGACAAAAAAGGAGCATTGTGATAATGAGAAATGAGATAATGAGAAAAATTTTGAGGGAAGAAGACTAAGCCAGATGGTGGCCAACCAAAAGAAAAGGTAGAGAAAAAAGACATTTTTCTGTACCTAGGCTAAGACTGCCTTGATCGTTGCACCCAAGTCAGAGTTTGCAGTGGGTCAGAACTATGGAGGTAAGCAGAACTAGAACGTGAGACTCCCAGGAAACCCTCCCACAACCTTGGAATAGCTGTTAAATGAACCCAAAACATGTGGAGTGCTTCCACTGATTCAAGTGGGATTGAGTTTCTTCACATTTAACTTTGTGGAAATATCAGCAGAGTCCATGCAAATGATTTCGAGCTGATTTTTTTCGGGGGCAGAATAATCAGAATCCATCTGCTGGGTAAGGATTAAACAACCCATGCTAATACAGTGTTAACATCTACTACTTGACAACATCTGTGAAATTGGGTCTGGACACAGTTCCTGAAGGGCACAGGCTAGAAGTCAAATGAGCCATGTTCATACACAAACTTTTAAGACAAAAACCCCTAGTGTCTCACACAATTTTAATCTTAAGTCACTTGTCAGGAAGACTTCCTGGTGTAGAGACCATGAGCTACAGAGGGGTACTACAGAGGAATGTACTCACACTGAACCAAGTGCAGGACAATGTCTTTTTTTTGTACTCTCTCTTTGTCTCCTAATTATCTGGTAAGCAATGGTGCAGGCATAAGAATCTCCTTCCCTTGCAGCTTCTGCTACCTTCAGTGTGCTTAAGCATGTTGCTTCTAAATGACTTTAACATAAATACAATATGGCTGATATAACTCATTATTTTCCCAGCACTCAGCTGAGCCCTCATTCCCGCTCATTCTAATGTGTCTACTGCATATGTGTTAGTATTGTGGGAGGTGAGACTTCAAACATCCTAACAAAAAGGGTGTCCATGTTCCTGGGGGCAATACTTCACTAAGAGAAGATACTGAGCAGACGTACTGACGTCAGCAAGAGCTGCACTTCACGCTTTTCTTGATATTTAGCCTCTACTTGCCCTGCTTTCTCTTAGCTGCAGTTGTAGGGTGTCAAACCATCCCAGTCTCACATTCCCTCCTGAGAGAACACACTTGAAGGACAGTCATGTTTGAAAGTATGCTATTTTACACCAGCCAGGCCTACAGCTCATTCCTCTTCATTTCCTTATGTGTATGGATACTTCCTTGGAGATTACTGTTTAGCTAATCTTAGTTTATTCCTAACTTCACATTGGAATGGATGTAAAACATACTTTCTTGATCTGTTTTAATAAATATTATGGTAGCTTTTTGCACGTCTGTTTAGTAACCCTTACTGATTTCCAAATATGAAACAGTCCTCTAAATAATTCATGAAATAACAAAATTCTTAATAGCTCTTCTTGCTAAAATTTGCAAGGTCCCATTACTTCCACAGAAGTTGTTTTTCTAGGATTCAATGGAATTTTAGTTTCAAAACCTTGCCACATGTTACAGGCAATTCAGTTCAGATGCTTTTATGCTTTTTTGTTTTTTTTTTTTTTTACGATTTCAGCTTTCCTCTTTTATTTTCTTTCCTTGACACGGACTAGAGGAAATTACGCTTAGGAGAAATCCCTGAGAGATGACCTGACTTAACTTCTGTGGTTTCAGTTACTGTGTATTTGAATAAATTACTTAGGTAGCTACTACATCTGCTAGAAAATTAAATTTTAAATAAATGGAACTGCACAAGAACAAAGTGATGAAATCTGCAGCAAGCCTTACTGGATGTCTTGATCACAGAAGCAACATTCTGTATTTTGTTCCATGGTGGTTTTTGTTTGTTTGTTTTGTTTTGTCTTCTTTGTCTGTTTGGTTGTGTTTTTTTTGTTGTTGTTGTTTCATTCTTTGTGTTTTTTGTTTGTTAATTTTGTTTTGTTTTGTTTTTGTTTTTGTTTTTTTGCTCCTTTTCTCTTGCATATTTGGGGTCCTCTGCCCTGAAATTACAGTGGAATGCATGTGCCAGTATTCGCATGCTTTTTCTCCATTTTAAGTGTTTGCAGTTTCAAGTATTCATTGAAACGTGGTTAAAAAAAAATAGTGAAAGAAATCCTAACATGCGTCTGAAGAGAGATTTTCAAACTACGAATCTGTACATCAGACAGTATGCTGTGAAGTGTGATTCATTGTTTGATGTAGCTGGTGCATCATAGCACAACTTTCCCATCTGACAAAGGCAGGTAATGCCCTTTTACCACTCTGTCCACGGTCTTTTGTCCTCGGACTCATAAATCCCCTAAATTTTGTCTTTCACGCAGTAGCTAAAGCACAGCAGTACTGGGGAGCACACCTGCCATAGTTCTGCCTGCCTGAGGTGTTTCTCTGGGGCTTCTTCTCTAAACACACACTAGAGGCTTGTGAAATGAAGCCCACAATTTCTAGAGTCCTTTTCTTTTTTCTTTTTAAAAAAGTAGTTGTATTGTTAGTTTGACATTAAGTTGCCATGTTAATTTTTCTTGTACCTAACATGATTACAAACAATTTAATTCCATATTCTGGTGAAACTTTTAGAAGCTGTGAGCTTACCACCTAATGTGTGTGTATCTACAATGTAACCAGAAAGTAGTGCGGGCACATGTGAAGTTCTTACATGATCGTTCTCATTGGAACATTTGAGAGTTTTATAGTTCCCTTATAGGGGAAATTCTCTTCCTTCATTCTCCATAAGGAATGAAAATACAGATAGAAGTCTCTGCAAATCATTGCAGAAGAGTATTTATTTATCTAAGTCCCACTGAATGCCACTGAAATAAAGCAAAAACTGGCAAAATTATACAGATAATTGATCCTAAATCTTTCCGTTCAAAGAACTGTGTGCACATAGTGCAGTCCTAATTATGACTGCAATGACATATAATCAAGTGCAAATTAAATTATTTGCATTTTTATTTCTTTATTTAATCCTCTGCTCCTCCTCAGTCCACATATAATGAGCATTCCTTTCATCTCCACTCTGCACCGCAGATTACAACTAAACAACGAAAATCTGACATATATTTATAGTGGAAAATTGGTGAAAGAACCACATAGTACATTGACTTTTTTTTTACACTAATGCAAAAGCTGTCCCTTATTCCATTTGCTCTTTCTTGTATGAAGTTTAAAGCTCTCATCTTCATTCATATGCTCATTCATTTTGCATTTCATTTATTGGTTTGACAGAAGCCAGCCTCACCTCAGTTACTATTGGGCAACACTGCAGGGTCCAGTGAGACTACTTGTCTGCTTATATTTCCACAATGCATGCTCAGAGGAAATTTACTGAGGAAACAACATGCATAATTAAATACTAGTGACCAAAAAATCTGGCCTAAAATGGAAATTTTTTCAGGGACTATTTCCAGCTAGGTAAGAATTCCTTCTTTGCCCTTTCTCAGTACTATGTTGTTATACAGGAGGTCTCTTCCTTGCTGATCCAGTATAACATGTTGGCCAGACTGCTACAGAAAGTTTACTATATATGTAGCCCTTCAAATCACATCCAAAGGAATTACAGCCTGAAAGCCGTACTCTTTTTTTGCATTGTGACATAGCTAGACAGAGCTAACTGCAAAAAGCGCAGGCTTGTTCCTTCTCCTCAAAAGCACTTGTTTTTCAGGGGCAGACTTTGTGCTGAGTGCCAAAAAACCCTCCAAGAAACTGACTTCAGGTAGGACCTCTGAAAGTGTCAGGAAGAAATCTGAAGCTGAAGATAGCAACCCTCCCAAACAGAAAATGTATAGAATGGCCGACAAATATCTACACAGAAATATCAGTGCTGGCTCGTTTGCCGGTGGACAGCAATGGACCAAAGGTTTTTATCTTAAACACATACTCAGAAGGGGAAGGAAGCAATGGAATGATCTTTTCATTCTTTCCTTTAAGAACTGTCTGGAAAAAGTGCAGAGTACGGTGGAGGTCACAGCCTGATTGTTTTCACTACGACAGTTCTACTGCACAGGGAGCAGAATGACAGAATTTCCATGCTCAGCTATGGAGATGTCTTTCAGCTGGAAAGTGCAGTTTGGGGGCAGCTGAATCAATCTTTGTACAATGCCGCTGCTCTCACAGAACACAGCTGTTACTACTACAGCAGCAGGTGAAACAGTAGAACTGTTTCCATTTTTATGGCCGAATGCAGAGAATACCATCCACCCTCCCAGCTTCTACAGGCTGCAGGTTCACCAGCTGTTTATTTAATCCTGACTAATCCTGGACTCATGCCATAGCCTTTCAGGTAGACGAGATGGGAAGCTGAAGTACATACTGCCAGAAAAAAGAAAAGCATAATTTGAAAAGTAGATGCTTTTACTCCACCATCTGATGCAAAACAGATTATTGGAGTGCTGACTAAATGGAAATATTTGCTTATAATGAGCCAATTATTTAAACTTATTTAAACTTATTTAAGCTTATTGCTATTTATCTAAGTATAAAGATGTGCCCTTCCTGTCTTTCCCTCTCCTCAGATTTAGTCTTGTTGGCAGGAAAAACAAAAGAAGTCACAGGAAAGCTAAACTTTTAAAAAACTGAATACAGCTATCATAAAAGTTTCACTAGTGAAGTCTTCCAACAGAACTAGAGAGATCTGGATAACTACACCACAGGTTTACTCCATACAAGCAGGACATACATTACCCTCAAGGATTACTAGATTTCTCCTAAAGACTTGGTAGCTGCAAAATCCCATCCTCAATACTGAAGTTATGTTGCTATTCCTGCTTGTGTTAAGTACTAATTTCCCATAAAGCCAGATATCAAAGATTTGACAGTCAAACTCCAGAGTTTAGGATTACATTGTTGCAAGCAGTTTGGAAAGAGTTATCTAAGGGAGGGAAGTGGTAGGACTCAGCTCTTCCTGTAAATTGCTCAGCCTTTATTTTTAGTTTTCAATTGTCAATATTTTTTTTCCCTTTTGTAAAGGAAGTGTAAAGAACTGCCAGTACTTTAAGCTAAGTTACTTTATTTACAGGTCTAGTATGATAAAAACAGGACTGATGATGCTATGTAACATTCAGACTAGTTCAGCTCCTTCAACTGGCATGACCGCTAAGAAAAAGAATAGATGCTAATGCTAGATTTATTCACTGAAGTCGCCACAGGTTTCTTGATCTCATATTACCTGAAAAACTGCCTGAGAACTCAGTACCTGGGGAAGGTACAGGCCACTTTTCCAGATTAAACTCTTCATCCTACTTCCAGATCAACTCTTTGCGGAGGGACTTTGTGGCATACAACAGCATTCCCTATTAAAATAGCACCCAAATGCTTCCTTTACCAAAGAGCACAGGACCAGAGAAGGGGATGAATTTGGTACTACTAAATTAGAAAAGCCATGTTGTTTCACCTGAAGACCATAAAGACGTGAACACAAATCCCATCCATGCAAAAAAAAAAAAAAAAGAGTCATAGATTAAATCTATCACTTGTGTTTTATGAACATCAGGCTATAGCAAATGTACTAATACCATGCTTGATCCTTATCCTGAGGTACTCCTTCCAGAATAAAACCTGAAGAAAACCTGTATTTTAAACTGTTAAATAAAGGTGAGGGAAATCTGGTTAGAACAACCCCAAAACTTAATATTTAAACAGGAAATATTTCTTGGTTGTATTTAATGCTTTTGTTAAAACTACAGTGTACACAAGACAACAGTTCATGAAGGAGAACACTGGGGCAGAAGGCTCTAACAGACACATCTATGGTAGGAGATGTCAAAAGCTGAAGTGCTTAGAATTTTCTTAAGTGTAATCATTTAGGTGACATCTGTTCTGCCAAATTGTGTAAGCATGTGACTACCTGAAGCAGACCTGAATCTCAGCTTTACAACACCACGTCCTGCTAAGCAGCACCTCTAGTGTATCTGTACAGGTCAGGAAGGCACCTCTGCACTGTAGCACCCAGTGCTTAGGCCATACTGACCTCTTGGCTACAGCAGCTGAACTAAGGCAGATCTCAACAGGCAGTGAGACTGCTTAATCAGAATTTCCTGCCTGCTGCAAAGGATCTCTACATATTTTTTTGATATAAAACATATTTAAACTACAGTTTAAAGAACTATTACCTTTAAGGCTAATCTTTTAAGACTGATGATGCATTCTTTGGAAGAAAGGCATTTATGTCTGCTCTAAAGTCCTGCAGTTCTAGTAAACTTGAAAAGCTTAATGTGACTGAATCATTTTATTGTGAGCCTATTAAACTACAGTTTCTGTGGTAAGGAATCAACCTTTTTCCCTCCCAAGTCATTATGTGAAGGCCCCTGTAATGTTTTAAACAGTTTCAGCTAACACTTCAATTTTTGTTGGAACAATAAAGGACTCAGCATTCTGATTCAATGTGAATCACGCAAAGCCATTTATTATAGAAACAAGCCTCCTTATATATGCAACTATATTCTAATCACACGTCCACGCTCCAAGCATGGATTCGCTAAATGAGTATCATGGGCTGTCCACGCGCTGGAGTCTCACTGATGATAGGTCTAATGACTCATGCCATGTTGGGGCCCTGCACGCCCCTCTTTCTCACAGCAGATTCTGTTCTCAGCTTCTTGAAGCGGCCTTGAGATTCCTTTGAGCCTGGCTAATTCAACAATAAATCTTTATCTATCAAAACCCCTCCACAAATCTTTGCAGAGGGAACACAACAATACTTTCTGTCCTTTCAACATTATTACTGATATTAATTCAAGAAAATAAAGATATATATGAACGCAAAGCCAGCAGTATCAAGAATAGATTCATAACCAAAGCTAAACAAAATGGAAACAGAAGCTGGGGAGATGATTGGGTACTGGAATGCGAACCAATAAATAAGCATGGAATAAGGGGAAGAGGAACAGTTACTGTCACCAATAGCAAAGAGAAGTCTTTAATCACCAGCTGCTCATTAAGCAAGTTTGTGCATCTTTTAAGGTTGGAAAGGAAAATTTGCAGAAAGCAAACACCTGCCCAGACAGCGACCAACTCTGTGATACTTTTAGGCTCAATTCCTTATTGTGACTTGTATTTATCCTGGTCTGGATACACCCGGATTCCCATTTAAGTTCGTATTGAAACAAGAGCAATAAATAGGGCCATCAGTCTCTTACATTAGTAATCTTTCACGTATCGACTTGATTTTCCTCATCTCAGCAGAGCAAAACTCAGTCTGTCTTTGCTGCCCAGGAATGCACAAGGACCATAAAGATACTACACAAGAGTGTAAGGGGACTTGTTCTGAAGGCCAGTAAATTCTACCAACTTTTTTATTTTCAGCAGTTGTGTACGTTATTGAGGTGACTCATTCTGTATTTTTATTACGAATATTCAAGACGTAGGTAAGAAGGAGCACACAAATGCCTGTCGAATCCCACGCCTGATCCTGTAAATTGACATTTCCACACTATCTTTCTATTCATGTGTTATTTTTTGTTAAAAGTAAAAAGCTGAAACACAAGACAGCAGAACAAACCCAGAGCAATAGTCACATGAAAATAGTTTCTTCACTTGCAGTTTTCTCAAGCATCATACAAAGACCGCCATCTACTGTTGACATCACTAAGTCTTTTGGTACATATTTTGCATGGTAACAGTCAATACTATTCTGCATCGCTACCAAAAGAGTGAAGACCTACCAGGCCTCAGTTCCATGACATCAATTTGAAGGATAAAACCACTAGTACACTAACCCCAGAGCCTAAAGCAATGGGTCTGAGAGATGGATTTCCCCCAAATCCAGCACGCCGTGGGATATAAACCTTAATGGCTGTAAAATTTGCCATTCTTGACAGACACCCACTTAATTATTCTTGCTTAAAAATTAGTCACTTTGCTTGAGGTAATGTTCTGTTTCATTTTCTCCTTACAGCCACAACTACCTTCTATTTTTAATCCCTTGCATACCCATCTCTTACACTCCTTATGAAAAAAAAAAAAAAAGTGGGCAGGCTGCAGAGGGATGGGAAACCAAACAGAATATACCTCGTCCTTAGGGAAGTAAACAATACAAGGCGCCTAGAACAGCACATCCCCTACAGACTAAGATGTTTACACAAACAGCAGAAATTGCACTTATTTAATTCCATCTCTCGTTTGTCTGTTGCCTTCTAGCTACAATGCAGGGAGCTATCAGTGCAATTGAAAGGGGATTCCTGACAACTTAGTTGCTGTTGGCTGCCCTGCCCATGGTAGCCAGAGGAACTAGCTTTAAAGAAAAGAGTTCTTGTTGCACTGACATGCTGTGTGAGGAAGAGACTGGATGCAGGCACTAGTTTTCTGTTTTACTCAGTTGGTAAAGCCATTTCAGAAACCATATGGATACACAATATTGACATATTGGAGGCCTATTAGAAACAAACAGGATAACTGGGACCTGAAACACTGCTTAGAGGTAGTACTAGGCTACCTCACCTCGTGTATGAGGTATTCAGATCCTACTATAGTGCCTGTTATCAATGTCACACAGAGAAAATTCTATGAACAGATCATTGTGATGAATTCTGCAAGAAGCGATTAAGTCTCCTTTAAAAAAACGGAAGTGATAAGGGCTTAGTAAATAAATTCACCATGAATTCACTCTAGGCAAGTCAGATCACTTGCATCTAAGCAACAAGCCTCTTTTATTCGGAAAATGCTTCAGTCAGTCACTCTGTAATCACAAGATAAAACAAAAACCTTAAATTAATAAACCATGTGATCTAAACCGACATTGTTAAGTTAGGTTGTGGCTGGGCTATCTTGTTCTGCCATCATCTAAGAACTCAAATCCTGCCACTCCTGCTCGTTCAAAGGTGTGGGGGAGAATAAAAACACTACACACACTCTCCTATCTGTAAAATCTCAATAATTTATTCAGATAAGCCTTAAGACCTGTCTGAAACATCACAGTATACTAGTGCACAATTAATGACAGCTTCAGAAATCATGCTTTTGATGGTGTCACATTACTTCAAAGCAGCATATGATTGACAATAAACTGATAAATAAATATTATCAGGATTAAGAACTCCATTTAACTAGTATTTGGTTTTGAAAAACTCTGGGTTGCTAGGAAACAATATCTGACAACTGTCATAATTAAAAACATTCCTGGCTGAAATAACACAGTTCACCAGTGTATTTTTAAAAGAACTGTGAGTGTTGAGTTTCTGTGTAAGTATTAGTATCTTCCATAGAAGTGCATGATGATATCACAGCACACAATAACATTGGTGTCTTGGTTTCAGTCCCTCTTTTCCTGGTAACAATACTTAACTGTTTTTAAAATTTAGCTTTAACACAGGTATCCAGAGATCTCCTCACAGTATTTTAACGTTCTGGGGATTCACGCTTTTTTGATGGTTTATCAAAGTAAGGAGTATTGTCTTGTAGAAGATCTTTCCTGGGTATGAGCACTGCAACAGAAAAAAAAAAAAAGCCTATGTTATCTTATGGAAAATACTATTTAAAATTCTAAAGTTGTTTTTAAATTTAAATACAAAAAAAATGAGTTACTACAAAAAAATCAGGTTACTGAGAATCTGAACTTCTGGTAAGTGTACACACATCATGGTACCTACCCAAGACAAAATTATATTAAGATTTTTACCTTCTGTTCGTCAGGCTAATGCCTTCCCCCTTTTCCTTTTAAAAGCACTGAAAATATTTTAATAGCATTAAGAATGCACAAAAAAATAGTAAAGTGTTGCAGTAAATTTTAGCAAGTGAGAAAACAGCAATTTCATTATGCCTGAGCCACATCATCCTTACTTCAAGAGTTCAAAAAATTAATACTAAATTTGACTTAGCCCTCTCTCCCAATAACCTGGAATCTGATCTGTAATACTAATTTTGTCTTACCTATTTTAAAGGCCAACAGGAAAATAAAGCATCAAATGAATATTATGGCCATCATATCACCCCAGAAGTGCAGTGTGCTATGGTTTTCTAATCATACACCATTTTAACCTCTTCCTGACTCTAAGTTCTTGCCATCTAGCTCTTCAGAAACCATCTTGTCCTTTCTTCATGAAGGGAAGGAGAAGCTCGGTCCTGTCAGATTTGCTCCAGCAGCAAAAACTAAAGCACAAACAACTAAAATCATAATGCTGTACTTTGACTAGGTCAGACAACTGTGAAAGGTACAGTAAGCCTGTAAAACTGTGTGTGTTTGTGTGCATGTGTGCATAATGAGTAAGACTGGACTTGGCAGTGTTAGGCTAACGGTTAGGCTTGATGACCTAAAAGTTCTTTTCCAACCAAAATGATCCTGTGATTCTGTGATTATTCTGTCCAACGTGCATTGACATCCCACATTTTATAAGAAAGAAAACTGATTCTCTTGAAGGCGTGTTCCTTTTGCATCTCCGTACTGATACTGACACACTTAATAGGTTTCTAAGAGAACAGGTACGTGAAACAGCAATACCAAAGAAAAACAGAATTGGATATGAAGTACAGAAAAGCAAAAGTCCAAACAAATGAAGACTGAAAGAATTTTAAACCTTCCTTTTCAAAGCTAAGTTTTGAACATACATTACCAACACCCTGAATCAAAATCATCAAACATACTGTACGTGTGGTATATTACTAAAATGTAAGCTCTACTTGAATGAGCTTAATCTGAAATTAAAGCAAAATGTAGAGAAGAGACATTTGTATACTACTGAGTAACAGACTGAAACATGAAAAAAACAAATCAGAAAAACTGTCTAATATGACTAACAAGCTCCTAATTGAAGTTGTCTTCTCTTCTGTAAGAAAACCTCAGCCTAATTTCTTTTCTTTAATTTTTAAAGATTTACCAGTGAATCCCAACATGACTATACCCCACTGCATCTCAAATTATTTTTAAAGGATAACATGGCCCTGTGCACTGCTTCTATGACAACAGAGAATGGTTTCACTTGATTAAGAAAAATGTTCCCCTTACCAACATTTATTCTCACTATCTAAGACAAGTCTTTGGCTTTTTATTTTCAGTTATTAAATAGTTATTTTAGAGATACAGGACTGAAATTAAAAGGAAGAAAAAACACCAGGTGTAGTTAAATTGCATATTTTTAGCTATAACACAAAAAGTTAAGAATCAAAATATTCTGACAGGAACTAGTGAAACTAGTGGCAGCACTAGATTTCTCAAACATTTTACCTAGCTTTGTGGTGTTCTGGTGTTCCCTCTCCCCTCCCTTTCTTTCACACAACATAGTAACCAATCACTTCAATCTTGTTTTGGAGGGTAGAGGCAGCACGATGGCTTGGGAATAAGCAAGGAAATAGTATATTTGGGTTGCATTTAAATTAGTAAGTATTTTACTACATTGTCTTTTTTTTTTTTTTTTTCCCAAATAGGCCAATATACTTTCTATTACAGCAAAATAAATCTTCACCTACAAGGTTTCCAAAACAAACATGTAGCACCTAAGATGAAGCACTATGAAACATAAACTTTTCAACTGAGATTGCTTATTTTTATTTGCCAACAAACAGCAACTATAGCAGCCACGTTAGGGCTACACTTCTACTTTGTTGTTGGTGGTGGTAATAAATCTGTCGCAAGCCTCTCATTTAATACAAGATGATACCATAAAAGCAATGTAATTCTATTGGCACTATACAAGTCAGTGTAGAGCATAAAGATATTGATTTTGATCAGCTAAAACTTCTTTAATCAAGGCTCTACTGGAACTGAATACCCCTTCAATGTTCTAAGCAGACTCATATACCTTATATACCTACACAGGCACTCCCTACAACAAACTTCCTGCGAAAAATTGGCTCCTAGGTGCCAAAAAGCAGATCCACTTGATATTGTCATCATATACAGGCACAAGACGTTTGGAGGGGGGACAGTCGGGACACCTGACCCTGAGTGACCAAAGGGATATTACATACCACATGGCATTGTGCTCAGCAGTAAAAGCTGGAAGAAGAAGGAAGAACGGGGAGGCATTTGCAGTGATGGTGTTTGTCTTCCCAAGTAACCATTTGGTGTGATGGAGCCCGGCTTTCCTGGCTATGGCTGAAGACCTGCCTGCCCATGGGAAGTAGTGAATGAATTTCTTCTTACTTTGCTTCCCTGTGTTTATGGCTTTTGCTTTACCTATTAAACTGGTTTTATCTCAACCCATGAGTTTGCTTACGTTTTTGCTCCCCCATCCTACTGTGAGGAGTGAGCAAGTGGCTGTGTGGGGCGTAGCTGCTGACTGGGGTTAAACTACACCACCACCTAGCCATAGATTCAACTGGAAGCTGAAGCCCCACTTCCAACTTTTTTCGTCATTTTAATCTCAGACAATATTTCTTTATAAACAAGAAAGGATGGGAACAGTAGGGTGAAAGATTCAACAAAGTGAAGCAGTAGTGGAAACCACACCCGTTTATAGGTAAAATTTTACACAATACACTGATGATGCTATTCACCATAAACTGCTATCAAAATGTGCTGACGATTACCTCAACTCCCTAAAAATTCTGAACTTTTAGTTTCAGATATTTTCTAATGGCTTACTCTGTGCTACCTGTGACATTAATACTATATAAAGAGCTATACCAGGACTGCCTAATTCAGAGTGCTATATAAATAATCAAAGCTGGATTCTTAGGAAAGATGCAAACACAGTAGAAGCCTGCTCAAAGAAAGGCACATAGAAATAATGTTCTGTAACTGACCAATTTACAAAAAATATTCATTGCCAGGACCTTTAAGAATTATTCATTGTGTAAACTAAAAAAGTAATTTTTTGGTATTAGCTTTGACTGTAAATTCTAACTTTACTGAATACTCTTTACATTTTAAATTTACCAGGACAAGTAAGAATATCTATCCATTCTATGCATTTTTTTGTATTGTTCAATATTATTCTGTGAACTTCTATCATGATGCTCTGGATTTCTTTTCTAAGCATTCCTAATCTTAAATTGGTGATTCACTACATTATCAAGACAAAATACTTCTCACTTCAATATATATTCCAAACACACAGCTCTCAAACTGAAATGGCTGTTTCAAGATTATTGTATTGTTCTTACTGCAGTAAGATCAATTACAGAGAAGCAAAGCTTATATCTATCTAAAACAGATACAGAAAACAAACAAACCTCCAAAACAAAACAACAAAAAAGAAGGATTGGCAAGAGACTGGATAATGACATCTCTTGCATTCATAAGCAGGCCAAATACACTGTGTGTACAGACATATTCCACATTTTTTGCTGCAGTACAAAATTTTCCTGGTTAGTATCAGACTCTGGAAGACTTCCTTCTGCACAAACCTCACTGCCATCATGTCTCTAAGAAGTCTGTAGAATTAGGTGGTGGCAATTGTATCACTTTTTGTTTATGGTGATTTTAAAGGAGGCAATATTAAAGCTCTGCTACAGTCAAAACGGACAAACACCACTACTCTCCCCTTGTCCACTAAGTCAAGCCATTTCACTGTAAAAGGATATCAGTCAGAGAAGATGTCCCCTTTGAAAATCCTTGCTGACAATTCCCAGTCCCCAAGCCGTTCTTAGAACATTTGGAAACACCTTCCAGGAGTGGCTCAGCCACCTTCCCAGATATCAAGGTGAGGCTGACCAGTTTTCCAGATCTTCTCTCTTGTCCTTATTATAAAAAGAGGAGTGATGTTTGCTTTCTTGCAGTCCTCAGGCAACTCCTCTAATCACCATGACCTTTCAAAGATGATCAAAAGTGTCCTTACAATGACAACGGCCAGCTCCTTCATCACCCATGGGTGCACCACATGAGGTCCTGTGGATTTGTCTAAGGCCCATCTGTTCAAATGTTCCCCAGCCCTTTCCTGCTCTACCAAAAGTAAGTCATCCTCACTCCAGACATTCCCAATGATTCAAAGCCCATGACTCCTGAAGGCAAACCTTAGCAGTAAAGACTGAGGTGAAGAAGGTACCAAGCACCTTGGCCTTTTCCATGGCCTTTATTACCAGTTCCCCTGCCCTATTCAGCTGTGGGCCCATATTTTCCCTCCTCTTCCTTCTGCTACTGATATATCCGTAGAAGCTGTTCTTGTGGTCCTTTACATTCCTTGCCAAGATAAAGTCCAGGTGGGCTCTGGCTGTCCTAACCCCAGCCCTACACACTCACACAGTACTAGAATATAAATCAGTATCTGAACATGAATTCATGGAATTCATGTGGCTTTTGTAAGGGATGTTCTGCACCACAGTCCCTGCTGGAGTTCTCTGAAGACCTCTTGGAGGGCTTCCCCAACGTGCTTGGATTCCCAGAAGTCCCTCAGAAAACGCTTTTAAGAAAACAACAGCCTTATTATGACAGAAGGTCTAGCATGGATAAGTCACTGGTTAAACTGTGGAAAGTGAACAATCAATGGACAGGTATCCCAACGGAGAGATGTCTGAAGTTAAGTTCTACAAGTATTTTTGTTAGTATCTGTGCTGTTTAACAAATTTGGAAAACAACAGTCTTTAATGATCCATCCTGAATAAGAAATACATGTAAGTTGACAAGAACAAGTTCACGAGAGAGAAACCCACTGAGGATAACTGAAACAGAAGCAATCCCTGTCTCAGGAAGTGCTGCCAGGTGTAAACAGCTGGAAAATGCAAAAATTCACTTCCTCTGTTCCTATGTTTCTACTGTCATCTGCCTAGGGTCACTGTGGAAGACTCGACACTGGTTTAGACTTATCTTAGGCCTCAATCCAAATGGCTGTTCTAAAGTTAAATGCTTTACCAAATCTAAACCTGAAAACAGTTAAAAAAACTTAAAGACACCATTAAGAGAAACAAAACAATGTACACAGCTGAAAGTTTTTCCTATCCTCTATCACACAGTTGTATGCCGAACCTACTAATTCTCTTGTGTTTCGCTGTAAGATAAAAGAACTTCTAAACCAGGAACTAAAATTTCACAATTAGATACGCTTTTCATCAAAGCCATAGCTCTGTCATGAATCTTCCAAGGCATTATCTGAAACTTAAATTGTCAGAGTAAGATTTTGGAAAAGAACACAATCCCCAAATAAAAAGGTATGCCATGGAGAGCACAAATAAATACTGTATTTGCTAATTCTCCACAGGCAGCTTCTTCCTACTTGGTAGAGCACGCATTGCAGCTAGGACATTTCGGCACACACAGCAACGGATGAGCCAGTATATGTGTGCTGAATTGCTACATAATTGCTATCGCTCCTAATACTTAAGCTACCAAGTTACAACTTTTTTCTCTCTATGAGGGCATTTAATGCACGCACTGCATGTTTTCTAGCAGTCTCTGTATTTCAAAATATTTGTGTAGAAACTTTGTACCTTTGCAACCTCCACCTGTCCCAGGCAAAGCCATTAGTCAACAGGCTTAAACTAAGGGTTTGAGCAGAGAAATTGCAGATAGACAGACTTCTGTCCTCTCTGTCCCTTTACACCGTTTTCAAGTTTCATATTTATTTAGTGAACTACAAGAGTTTAAAATATATTTTTAGCATGCAGCTTTACTCACATATTTTGTCGGAATCTGTGTGAACTGCCTGAATAACAGAAGTTCTGAGAATCACTTCAACATCTGAAGCTACTTTCAGAAGCTAGTAAAAAGAAAAACACACAACAACAAAAAACAACAGAACAGAATAATTTAAATTATATGAAATTATTCCTGAAGACATTTTCCATACTAGACAGCTATTCAAATAATAAAACCAGTCAGTTCTATTACGCAGTTAGTTATGCACTATCTATACATAGCTTTTACTTTGGGGATCCTGGAATAACTTATAGGTTGATATATAACCTACCTTGACATACAGCGTGAGAAGAAGTAAACTTCTGCTCAGGAACGTACAGCAGTATAAAATATATATACCCAATGAAAACTGCACATCAAGGTGGAACCCAACTATCAAAACAAGTAACTAGCTTCCAATGACCACAGACGTTGGTGAATGCCTCAATATATTCGACTGCGCCTAATGAAAGGCAAATCTTGTTCTTCCAACATTCCTGCTCATTAAATTTGGAGGCAAAAATATGGGCAAAACACGAAAAGAATTAAGAATACTGAAGTTTCACAGAAAAGGAGTATAGGAACAAGGCCCTACCTAAACATTTGAAAAGGCACTAATATTTGGCAAAAGACCTAGGATTCTTTTCCTCATCCAGAGGAGAAGCAGAAGCACTCTTGCTAGTTTTGCTGAGTGATTAAGAGAATCCAAATAGTTTTTTATTTCTGTGTCAGAAATAAATGAAAATGCACAAATGAGACACTTTGGAAGACATGCTTACACTAGGAAGTAGGGTGTACCAACAGAAGTGGATCTTTGCAAGAGTTAGAGCTCAAGACTTGACATCTACACTGAATTTCTCCTCTCCCTTTCCAAGGGTTTGCACCAGTTACCCTATTGAATGTCTATTAGCAGCCAGGCTGCATGCTCCTGGCACACACCTTCTTCTTCAGATTCATCTTAAAGGAATTCTGCTATTTGCTCTGAGACTACTTCACAAACAAGCCAAATCCCAGGGAGTGGCGATAACCAAGATAACTTCAGAAGTGCACTCCTCATCAGAAAATGTTGCAACAGATTCAGGTGACACATCTCACATTCTGATACTGCAGACAGTCACTCCTTCCTGCTGAGGTTACTACATAACTAAATATTTGATGTCATATTAGAGGACATTTCTGACAAAATAAAATGCACATTTGGTTGGTCAATATTCATTTTTTTGGCTGCTGTACAAAGCAGAACACTAACACCCCTGTGTTTATGCAAGTGTACAAATTCCCACAGTCCTGTTTGTAATTTGATCCAGTTCATCTGCCTCTGAGTCTATTCAGTGTGTATATATATATGTTTACATAATAAATATGACAGGTTCTATGATGTTCTAGGGTTCTGTACTTGTGATGAAAGTCTAGAATTTCTTCCACTGACACATTTAATACAGATATCATAGAATGTCCTGAGTTGGAAGGGACTCACAAGGATCATCGAGTCCAGCTCCTGTCCCTGCACAGGACAACCCCACAGTTCACACCACGTGTCTGAGGGCGTTGTCCAGTGTCTTCTTGAACACTGTCAGGCTTGGGGCCATGACACCTCCCTGGGGAGCCTGCTTCAGTGCTCCACCACCCTCTGGGTGAAGAACCTTTTCCTAATGTCCAACCGAAACCTTCCCTGGTACATCTTCCTGCCATTCCCTCGGGTTCTGTCATTGGTCACCAGAGAAAAGAGATCACCATCTGCTCCTCCTCCTCCCCTTGTGAGGAAGCTGTAGCCGCCATGAGGTCTCCCATGAGGTGTCCTCTTCTCCAGGCTGAACAAGCCAAGTGACTTTAGTTGCTCCTCACACGGCTTCCCCTCTAAACCCTTCAGCAAAGCCATAGCCCTCTTCTGGACACTCTCCAGTAGCTTTATATCCTTTTTACCCTGTGTTGCCCAGAACTGCACACAGTGCTCCAGGTGAGGCTGCACCAGTGCAGAGCAGAGTGGAACAATCACCTCCCTCATCCCGCTGGCAATGCTGTGCTTGATGCACCCCAGGACATGGGTGGCCCTCTTGGCTGCCAGGGCACTGTTGGCTCATGTTCAACTTGCCATCGACCAGAATCCCCAGATCCCGCTCTGCAGAGCCGCTTTCCAGCATCTTGTCCCCCAGTCTGTATGTACAGCCAGGGTTGCTATGTCCCAGGTGCAAAATCCAGGACTTGCCCTTGTTGAACTTCATGCAGCTGGTGATTGCCCAGTTCTCTATCTAGATCCCTCTGCAACCTCTATTAACCCATGCTAAAAAGTTACATACGTGTATTTTGCAGGTTGTCATCCCTAACAAATATAGCTTTAAAAATTACAGCAAGGATTTGTTCTGTATATCTACAACAAAAAGAACATACAATTTAATGGCTCAGACACTGGAAACACAAAGACACAAGTACTGCTATAGGGGCCTAACAACAAGCAGAAATGCTATAAAGTCCTACATAAATGCTAAGAGCTATTCATGTTATTGTCCAGTGGATGGTATGATGCAAAGTTTTAGATTTACTTCTGCAAAGGACAGATGGAGGCACTTTCTTCCAATTAGTGCCCAGTGACAATGCAAATAGAATCAGTTAAAAGGCTGAATGACAAGGCCTGAATTATTCACTCTGTATGGATGTTAAGAACTAAAAATATCTAAAATACAGATGTTTCATTTCAGGCCTCAGTAAGCTTTAGAAAAATGACTCAGTAAAAACTGTTAAGATAACAACTGAGCAAAGGTAACTTACACAGTGAGTTAACAGAACATTTTACTCCTTTTAATGCACCATGAGAAAAGAAAAAGCAAAAATCCCAGTAGTATAATTGATACCTCAGTATATACAATAGTCATGATCATTTGGCTTTTTTTTGCCTCCAATGAAAGATGTTGCCTCATTTGTGATCAGGAACCAAAGCAATTCTCATGTCTGCCAGTAATTGAGCAGACTGTTTAATTTTTCTGTACTTTTTGTCTATCCAACAAAACCCAAGCAAATTTAAGTGAACACAGCTCAGATAGACATTATGAGCCAAATATAAAAAATATTTACATGAAAATAGCAACGTATACCATTTTTTCCCATAATTTTATTAGAAGCTTCAAAATAAGCATATTGAACTACCAGAAGACACTTTCTCATTATGTATTTTTGAATGTACAAAATTCTATAACATACTATTAATACCAATGGACATATCAATATATCTATAAACTAAGATCCATGTAAAAGCCTTTTCAAACTCATCTGGCTCTCATAATGTCTCAGTAAGTGCTCACATTGGTTTAGAGACCCTTTAAGTAAATATCTCATATATAAGTACTTCTATGCTAAGTGGAAAAACCAATGAAAACAGGAAGTACCTCATTTATCTTCTCTTCAGATGTCTCATATTGGTTATTCCTGAATTCTTCATTTATCTTCTGTCTTGCAGCTATATAAGGTAAACAAAAAAACCTAAAGTGCAAACAACAACAACAAAATCTATCTTGTCTTTGTCACTGCCTCAAAGGTCAGAATTCTATGTCCTTTATAGAACCTTCCTGGTACACTCTGCCTCAAGTATGTTAATATAAGATTTCTATGGAATTCAGGTGATGTTGTAATTTAAGTTGACTGTTATAGGAACATAATTGCCTATCTAGCATTCTGACCTTAAAAATAACTAACATACAGAAGTCACTACTGCAAGTTGGTTTACTAAAAAAATCAATATTTATCCCCTGAGGAGCAACCGTACATAAAATCAACTCAAATGCTTAGTACATTTAAAAATGCTTTGCTGGGCTGAAGAGAGGAAGTAAAAAAAAAAAGGGGGGGGGAGTGAGGGGAAACCAGGAAGATCACCAAGATTCCAAAAAGATATGTTTTCCTTAAGAAATATACTTTGAGTGCTTGAGTCTCACAACCAGGTTTTTGTTTCAAATTAATGGATGTCTGGTTATGGACACACAAGTTTTCCCAATGATTATGCATAAAATGTGGAAGGCAATAATTTAAAGAATGACTATGTTAAGAATTCTCTGTATTTAGAGAAGGTTCCACAGAAACATAGTAAGCATCCGCCACACAAAAAAATCTCTCTTACCTTCAAGAGCTCTGGTATCATTTTTAAAAACTTCTTGCCGGGTTCTGTGTAGTAATTTAAAAAGCTTCAAAACCTGCCAATACAACATAATAGAATTAGCTTGTTTGCTAGCAGAATTCTTAGTCAAAATGAACATGTAGTTTAAGAGTGTTCTAGTTGATCTTTCAGGTTCTTTCCATTTAGAATAGAACTTGATATGGAATCAGTATCTAAGATATTTTACCTCAGTTTCTGATCAAATAATTTGTAGCCAAAGCAGATGTGAAGAAATCAAAACCCTAGATAGTTCTCTATGCTTCAAATTAATCCAAGATGCTAGAGAGTACTAGCACCACACCCCTAAATAATCATTTGGCATGACAGGAATATAATCCTGAAAATACATTGATGCAAACATGTTTATTTTGCCAATAACAAAAACACATAACAGAATTGGAATAACTCTAAAAGTCAAGTCACCTGAAGGAACTATCAAGGGTAGATCACTGGATATTTTCAGATTGCAAAAAAAAAGGTAGAAATATAAATGGCTGCAGTATTCTCACATTTACAAGCCAACGTAAGAAAAGTGAATTTCAAAAAGATCTCCAACTGTGTATTAACTAATTCAACAATTATTTTTCATGTCTCCTTATAATACCTAGATATAATCTTCTACAGGTGATGTGGCAAAACCAACTTAAACCAAAGTCCTTCCCACACTAAAAATTAGGATTTACAATGTAGAGATAATGCACCTCAGCATGTACATAAAGTAAAACCCCCAAGAATCACAACTCACAGTCATGCTGTTTGGCTATTTATACACGCAGACCATAATGAAATTAAAGAAATCCCAAAGTCCTTATCAGAATTTGTTGATGTTTGTCAGAGATTGAAAAGAATCTGTGACAAGCACAGAAAAAATGAAACCAAACTTGATAACGAGACAAGATACATGTTTAATTATTTCTAGTACTTTCTAGTGTGTTTTTACATCTCTAGAAGGCACAATTCTGGGTAGCTTATGACAATCTTAAATTGTTTTGTCATAATTCATATTCCAAAAATGTCTTAGAAGGATGCAGAGGAAACACAGGGCTGTAACTGAGGAATAACCACCTTCTTCATCAGCATGTGCTGTATTTGTGAGTGGGAAATGCAAAACACTATCCCCTAAAGGTGAAAACCCAATAAAAACACCTCAGCAGTGCCTTGAAAAAAATGTTGCCTGTTTTAAATCTGCTAACGACAGAGAGCAGAACTGCAAGCTTCTCTGAAAGCTACTACTTCCAACAGATGTCAACACACTTTTACATTTTCAAGCTAGATTCTCACCCTCCGCTCAGCTGGTCACTTGGCTACACGTTGAGATAATTAATCCAGAAGTGTACACACACAAAAAGAGAGTTTTGTGGAAGAAGACATAAAACAGTAAGAAGAGGGAACCTTCCAGTCTACTGCTGCTTCTTTAACATAATACTACCACAACTTTAGTGCTATTAAGGGACAACTTGCAAGTATGAACAAATTCAAATCTCACTTCATGTGGATTAGACCATGTCATTGTTTCCACTGTGATTTATGATTTAGCCTCCTGTTGAGTATATGATACTGCACTACAAATGTTTATGGAAAGAGGACAAATCAGTGCATTCTCAATTGCTTGAGAGTCTCAGGAATATTTAAGTAAAAAACGTTTGTCACTTTTACAAGAGTTAGTATGTCACCTGACAATCAGTTAAATCAGCCTGAGCAGAGACATATAGAAGAGAACATGGACTCTGGTAATTCCTTTTCAGCTTCTGTGTCTTTAATAATTAGCAACTGAACAGAATAATGTTGCCTCTAATTGCAGCATTCCCCAAATGGCTGAATCTGTGGAAAGTAAACCAACAGAATTAAAACCCAGCAAATACATTTCTTGTTCTGTAGACCTATTTTAAGAGATTTGACTAAATTATTTAGACAGGACATCCTGAAGTATTTCTACCCCACAGTATTTTTTCCATCTTCGCAAACAGTAAAATTAATATTACAAATGGTTTTGAAAGACATATGTTGTGAAACCTGTAGGAGTGTTTTACGGTTATTCTGAACTCTTTGATCAACAATTTTCTGGCGTCTTCCTCTGTTATTTGCAAATTTCTGCAGACCCCTCCTGGAAAGTTCTTCACCACATTGGAGTAGATGACTTTGAAACAAGATATATTAATGCAGGCTCCCTTGAGCTCTACAGTCACCTGAAGAAACATAGAATTCCCCTAATACATCAGTGTATTAGTATCCCAAATACTAAGCTTTAGAACACTTCTAAAACAGGGGCTCAACTCCCCCCACCAAGTACTCTATATTGCAAAGATTAAAGGTTTAAATAAGTCCCGTCTTTGCTTTTCTCCATCTTCTCATCACAATTCATTCTCTTTATGTATATTAACTTCCACTTGTAGTCTCTCAACGTGTTCCTTTTTCCACGACAGACTTTGCATGCAAAACTCCATGTTCAATTACCCAGTGTCATGTCCTTTTTGGCCTGAAAGCCCCTGCCTGTTAACGCTCAGAATAAATGCCAGTAACTGCTAAGAAAAACGTTCCTGCCCTCCAACGGCATACAAGGAAAAACTCCCCTGGGTATATAATGTGTCTAGTTATCATTTACACGCTAGTGTTGTAAATTTGAGAGGGAACACAGGTCGGCGCTGCATGCACTACCACCAGCTCCAAGCACGGCGGCCACCAGGCAGCGCAGGAGGGACTAAAACCCGGGACACGGCGGCAATCACCCGCCTGTGGCACGCTGCGGAAGGAGAGACTGCCCGCTTCACGCAGGGCGCAGGCCGCACGGGGTGGGCAGGGTCGGCCCCGCGGTCGCTGCGAGGAGGGGGCCAGCAACCACCGCCGCCGCCTCAAACGGGACCGGCCCCGCGCGGGCGCTCCCCGACTCCAAGTCACTCGAGGCGACCCCCGAACACCGCGAAGGCCCCGCTCTCCCCCGACAGCCTCGGAAGACATGGCCAAGATGTCGCCGCACCAGGACACACCGAGTCCCCCGCCTCTCCCCGCCGCGCATGCGCGCCAGGCTCACCTGCCCGCGGCTCGCCATGGCGACCGCCGTTCTCTTCCGGCCCGAGGGAGCGGGGAAGTGACGAATGAACACGTTCCAGCCCCTCCTCCTCCCGCGCCGCCACGCTACCGGTGCCGCCGCCAACGGTGCCCCGCCGGGCGACACTCGCCGCCGCCCGTGTTCCGGGCACTCTCTGCCCCGCCGCGGGCGCTCCGGGGCGGCCAATCGAACCCCTGCTGCCTTCGCTGGTGGCTCTGCCAGGCATAAAATAAATAACGTGTTTGCACCTGCTTCCCTCTGAAGAAAGATGTCATAGATTCAAACGCGTGACTGGAAAGCCATCAGTTTGTGGCCAACACATTATTTCGCACCGCTGGCCATTACTTCCCAGAAGCACTTGATTGAATTTTAATTCCTTCTTCTTCTTCTTCTTTTTTTTTTTAAAAAAAAAAAAAAAAAAAAAGAAGCTGATATGGAGGTAACCAACGATTATTTACCAGAACTGATTGAACCATTTGATATCCTGCTTGATCATCTTTTCTCTTGGAGAGAATACTCTGATGGGGGCTGTATGGGGATATAGCGGAAGATTTGGCGAGGAGATTAGTTAAATGTAAATACGCTCATTTTTAATTTTTTCCAACTTGTAAGTCTCTCTCCCTTTTCCTCCTTTTACCTTTCCTAGTGGGAAGGCTGGGTGGCTTAACAGAGAAGGTCTGCCATGATTTATTGTCACCCTGCAGTAAAAGGCGACAGCTGCAAGTGCACATTGCTGGCTCATGTCCAATCTTTCATTCACCAGTACCCCCAAGTCCTTCTCTGCAAGGCTGCTCTCAATGCCTCCATCCCCCAGCCTGTATTGATACTGGAGGTTGCCCAAGCCCAGCTGCAGGACCTTGCACTTGGCCTTGCTGAACCTCATGAGGTTCACATGGGCCCACTTCTCAAGCTTTTCCAGGTCCCTCTGGGTGGCATCCTGTCCCTCAGGAGTGTCAACTGCACCACTCAGCTTTGTGCTACCCACAAACTTGCTGAGGTTGCACTTGTTCCCAATGTTTGTGTCATTGATGAAGGTATTAAATAATACTGGTCCCAGTATGGACCCCTGAGTCACATCACTTGTTACGGTGTCCATCCAGACATTGTGCCATTGACCACCACACTCTGGGTGCAACCATCCGGCCAGTTCCTCATCCACCAAACAGTCCACCCACCAAATCCACACCTCTCCAATTTAGAGAGAGGATGTTGTATGGCACCACATCAAATGTTTTATAGAAATCCAGACAGACAACATCAGTAGCCCTTCTGTATGGGGATATAGCGGAAGATTTGGCAAGGAGATTAGTTAAATGTAAATACGCTCAAGTGACTTGCACCTGTCTGTATAAAAAGCACATACATCACACTAATTGTTTTACTGACCTTGTGTGCTTGATGAGTAGAACCTCCGTGTTAGAGTGAGAAACTCTAGGCACCTTATCACTATGTTTGAGATTCCTGCTTTGCTGTGAGAAAGAGCGGAAGGCTGCGCCTGCCTGAAGCCTTGAAATACGGGCAAGCTCAGCAGGCCCAGTGATCTTCCAGCAGGGCTGAACTGACCAGTGCCTGCATCCCCGCTGGTGTCACCTCTGCCTGGGAGCTCAGGTGTGGCTTCGGAGATCCGCCAGTAGAGAGGTAACTAAAATAAAACTTGCTCTTTGCAAATGCATTTGTGGCCTCTGGCTCTTCTTGCGACGTGCCTGTGTATGTGTACACAGGGCCTGAAGAACAACTACAACATTGAAACAATTACCCTGGTTTTATGCCCTCTAAAGTCGGACATGAATCCAGCCTAACACTGGAAAAAAGCCAGGCATGGTTCTTTAGGTGACCTAAAGAAGAATCACAAAATCAGAGAATGATTGGGGTTGGAAGGGACATCTGGAGATCATCTAGTCCAACCCATCTGCTAAAGCAGGTTCACCCAGAGCAGATCGCACAGGAATGTGTCCTGGCAGGTCTTGAATTTCTCCAGAGAAGAAGACTCCACAACCTCTCTGGGCAGCCTGTTCCACTGCCCTGGCACACTCAAAGAAGTTTCTCCTCATGTTCAGGTGGAACCTCCTATGCTTCAGTCTGTACCCATTGCCTCTCATCCTACTGTTGGGCACCACTGACAAGAGGCTGGTCCCATCCTCTTGACACCCACCCTTGGGATATTTATAGACATTAATGAGATCCCCTCTCAGCCTTTTCTTCTCCAGGCTAAACAGACTCAGCTCTCTCAGTCTCTCCTTATAAGAAAGATGCTCCAGGCCCCTAATCTTCTTCGTAGCCCACCACTGGACTCCTTCCAGTAATTCCTTGTCCTTCTTAAACTGGGGAGCCCAGAACTGGATGCAGTACTCCAGATGAGGCCACACCAGGGTAGAGCAGAGGGGAAGGATAATGTCCCTCGACCTGCTGGTCACACTTTTCGTAATGCACCCCAGGATACCATTGGCCTTCTTGGCCACAAAGGCACATTTTTCACTAGTGATCAACCTGTTGTCACACAGAACTCCAAGTCCTTTTCTGCAGCACTTCTGTCCAGCAGGTCCACCCCTAACCTGTACTGGTGCCTGGGGTTGTTCCTCCCCAGGTGCAGGACCTTACAGTGCCCCTGTTGAACTTCATCAGGTTCTTCTCTGCCCAATAGTTACAGGTTTTGACACCAGATGACAGGTGTCAGGGTCCTGAGTACACTAAGAACCCTCAGGGGCCAGAACAGCCTGCTGCCCAGGACCCCACGTTGGCCCCCAGGGCCTGTGACAGCACAGGTGAGTCCGTCTCCAGCTCTGCCATGGCCTCAAGGGTGGCTTGGCCTGTGGGGGTTCAGCAATCAGCACCGTGTGTTCACAAGATTCTGTTGTACGTGAGGACATGGAGGCTCCATCCTCTAAATTTTTCTACTTTATTACAGATTACCACAAAAATCACCACTAGCAAGGGTACCTATGATTAACAAAGCAAATGCAGATCTATCTCAAGCTATTTCAAATTACTGTCAGCAATCAGTAATAGCAGCAATCAGTTGTATAGCAACATTATAGCAACAACCAAATAGGAATTTACTATTGCAGGTTACTACAAACTTCCCATGAGTGAAGCAATTTATCAACAACATAATAACAGATATATTATGACAGATGACTTGTGTGGATACATCATAATACCAGTATGAAGTGAATTTCAGAAAGAGTGGAGGACACACCATCCCAGAGTGGGGAGGGCAGACCAAACTGACCACAGAGTCTCAGCAGGGAGTCTGGAGTCAAGCAGGTGTCCACGGTGGGAGTCCAAGACCGCACAGAAAGTTTCTGCAGGGAGTTCAGCCTGTGCAAGAAAGGTGAAGTATGTGCAGCACAGGATGTTCTCAGAGAGAGAATCTGCATTTTGGAAAAAAAGCAAGTCATTTTTATATCATAGAGACATAAGAAGATGTAGGACACCACCACTGTGAGCAGCCAACAGGTGCTGTTAATTTCTGTTTTCCACCTGGAACAGTCAATAGATGATGATGTTTCCTGGTCTTTCAGATCAGTTTTATTTTGCCAGATTGTTTTCCCTTTTCCAAGACTATTTTTTCACCTTTTTCAGATGAAAAGTTGCTGTTACAGCTCCTTGTTTCTATGCTTATTGACGGTATTTGAGGATGTCTCTGTTTTCTAGGTATGCAGCTGCTTGCCTTGCCCACAGCCTACTGACCAGTCCAGCCTCGGCCCAGCCATCCCAGGGTTGTGTCTGGTACTTTCAGACCCAATTGGTGTCCTCCAGAAAACAAAACAAGCTTGTGCTTCAGTAGCACTTTACCCAGCATTAGCTACAGGAAGCAGAAAGATTTTAAACGTCCTCAACTCTACTGCTTCGCTAGACCTCTAGCTTCAATATACAGTCTATTTCATTGTTTAATTGAAATTACATTCAAAGCTAATTGAAGTGAAGGAACACTAAACTATTACTAAATATTTTCAATATTTCAGATTTCCTAAATATCATCATTTTGGACTATGTACCTCATAAAGAAACTTGATACATTAGCAGGAGAAATGATCCCTACTCATATATCCATTTGCAGGAATATTTATTGCAGCTGTGAATGAATAAATTAAGTCATCTGAAAAGGCCTTTGTGTATCCAAAACAATATAAAATTTGACATTTACATAGTGAGACAAAGATATATGTTGATGTCAACTGTATGAAAAAAATGCTTTGGCTTTTTCAGAGAAACTTCTTAAATTGTCTCCTTATGTCTTCTCTTAATATAGAAATATGCTTTCTAGACCGACTCCACAGCAGCCCGTGGAACTACTTAACGTACACTAACATGTACAGATGGAATGTGAATAAAGATTTATATGTTAAGCTGTTCCAGAGTCTATCTAGCTAGTAATATTCTTTCACAAAATGTTTAATTCCCAAGAATATAGGGCAATAACATTACTCACATATTTGCTTAATAACCATGTTTAGACAACAATAGAAAGCAAATAAATTTGCCCCTGAAGCACCAATACTATTGTTTTAGCCATCATACTCCAATATTATCCGTAGAACATATACATGTCAAAATATATACAGTACCATCAAGTGAGGAACAGAATATCCTTCCAGTGTTCCATGAGCTTTATCAGGGCTTTGTTTAGGGTATCTCGAGATACATAATTTCAGAGTTATTACTAGATGTGTATAAAAAATTTCGCTCTTTTTATAACAAGTTTGGGTAAGCAAATATATAACCATTTTAGGTTTAAACCACTTAGCAGTATTTACTCCCTGCATCCCTCCAGAATTTTCTTTCTTGCAAGATTTTTGTTGCAAGGCAAATTAATATGTCCATACTAAAATCTGCATAGATAAAGCTTGAGGGAAATCAAATTGAACCTATTTTAACCATGAAGGTTAGAAAAGGAAGCTTTTTTGTCACTCTTCTGGGTTTTTTTTTTTTTTTGCTTTTTTCCCCTGCTTTTTCGTTTCTCCTATTTTGTGATTGGTGTCATATATATTGAAAAAAAGCATATTTATGGCTAGATGTGCAGCTGTTTAATATTGTGCTGCCCTCTGTGAGTTACAGCCAGGTCATAATTGATTTTGTATTTAGGAGATGGCTTATGTGTAGAACGGCTGACATATTAAACTGCCTGTGATTTCACCTCTGCAGGAGCCATCCTGGCGCTAGCAGCACCCAACATCTCACACTAAACCCTATTTTACCACTGTACCCCCCAAAGTTTTGGGGCAGTGCCAATGTTTATAAATAAAGCATCCTACTTGGCTCAGCCCAAGCCTCATCTTGATGGGCCAAAAGGCCTCGAGACAGCAATGCAGTTTGCCTTGTGCTGTGTGCCAGGGACCACAGAGTTTTCACCTGGACACACTGCCAAGGCAAGCAGGGCCTCCAGAAGATTCACAGCA
The DNA here is from genome assembly GCF_964273445.1 of Streptopelia decaocto. Lineage (NCBI taxonomy): Eukaryota > Metazoa > Chordata > Aves > Columbiformes > Columbidae > Streptopelia > Streptopelia decaocto. The sequence continues at coordinate 35,540,839 of NC_138657.1, forward strand.
GGTTGTGTTTCTCCCGCAAACTTGTATGGAAAAGCTACAGGCAGCTCCAAGAGAAGCAGCCACTTGGCTGCAGGGCACAGCCCCAAGAAGTCACACAGATAAATCTGAGCTGAATGTGATGCGGCAATCAACAATATTTCGCTGCAACTGCCTCTCCTGGGACTCAACTTCCACGCCGCGAGACTCGAGTACAGCACACCTTTGATAGACAGTCGCGAAACCACCAACAGCCGCCTTCAACTCAGATCCCTCCGCGCCTCTACTTCGCATCAGCGAGGATGAACCAGCTAAGTGGGCGGGGACGAGCGAAAAAGACAGACGAAACTACCAATCGCGAGTTGTGCGCGGCCTGCTGCAGTGTATCGACCCAATGAGCGCTGCAGGGGGCGTAGCCGCGAGGGGAAACGCGGCGCGACGGGCGCCGTGCGGTGGGATCGGGCGGCCGCCATGGCTGACGAGATCAGCAAGGCGCAGGCCGCGCGCCCCGGCGGCGACACCATCTTTGGGAAGATCATCCGCAAGGAGATCCCCGCCAACATCATCTATGAGGACGAGCAGGTGCGGGCGGTGCGCAGCCGCCCGCCTTGGGGGTGCCGTTGAGGTGCTCGGGAGCGCGGCGGGGCGGGCGGGACAGACGCGGCCTCTCCGCAGCCTCCCGCGTTGGGCTGCTCCGGTGCGCGGCCCGGCGGGCAACGAGGCGGTTGCGGGGCTGCCGGCTCTGCCTCGGCCCCAGCCCCAGCCCCGCTCTGTCGCCGGCCTGTGTGTGGAGGAGGCCGCTGGCGTTCGCCGTGTCGCGGCCTTATGACACTGCAGGACCTGCGGGTTTTGCTGACGAGGTTTCTTACACTCGGCGTAGGAGAGTCGTGGTGAAACTTTAGATTAACCCCCCGCGGGCAATGTCCTTGTGGACTCCGGGCTTATGTGCTTGGAGTGGAGCATAAAAAACTGTTTCTGCGCGTCAGGAATACACGTCTTGATACGCCTCCCAATAGCGTTAGGGAAGTTATACAGCTGTGCCTGCCAGCCTTTGGTTGTGAGCCTCTGAGAGGGATTATTAAAGAACTATAGAGAATTACAGCTTTGTTTTTGCTCTTCACTGAAGTCTGTAACTAGTCATCCTGCAGGGTGCAGAAATAGGTTTCTGTGGTGAGGTGGGGACTGGTGGCATTCAGGGATGCTGGCAGCATGCTAGGAGCTCAGTGAAATGGTTAGCTTATGAAAAAATGCAGCTATTACGTTCAAGACATAAACTAAACTAGTATCCAGTGTAAGCCCTTTTTATTTTATTTTTTTTTTTAAATTGATGTACTGAACAGTAGCAGGGACATTTGCTTTTGAGATAAGGGATTATCTACAGACTCACAAGAGGTGCTGTTGGTCTGATTTGTGTGCTTGAAAATTAGTCATAGCTTTTAACAGTGTTTTCTCAATAGATACAGAAATGCCGCAGCTGCCAACTAGTCTGAAGACCATTAGAAATGTTCATGCTTTCCGAAAATCATGCTTATGTTACTGCTCTGTGTTTATTGACAGTGTGCATTCTTTACCCAGGTGAAAGCTACATCAGGTTTTTCCTCAGTGGTGGTGGCTACAGCAGTGTAACCTGAGCACTGAGCTTGACTGACAGTCAAGCCGTTGACCTTGATTGGTGGCTTGAGAGCATATCATCGTCTCTGACTGCTGTCAGTGCAGAATATTCTCTGGAAGAGTAGTTACCTGCAGCATCTCAGTTGATTTTCACCTTAAACTACACAGAAATGTAGAACTGCTTTCAGAGTTTAGGTGACCATAGTGGATGATCTTTAATTCATTTTGCTGACTCTCTGGAGTTGTTTGTAGACGTTGCTGGAAATGTTACAAGAAGAAATGTAAGGAAGGATTTTAATCATTAATTCACATTCAGAGAAAATGAGATATTAAAAAGTACAAAGTCTGTGTAGTTAAGCCTTATCACTGTTTTTTTAGTGGAATCTAAACTTGCAGGAATGAAAGTTCGTTTACCATATATGTACTCATGGACTTCTTGTGACTGTGTTTCTATTCAATGCCACTTCTGTTTTCTGTCCCATAGAAAATTATTTGCTACTGGTCATCTGCTCATTAAGTTCTTTGACCCAATTTGGCCATTTGCATTGTGCTGCTATCTGGACCGCATACGGTAGAAAAACTGCTTACAAAATTATCAACTCAAAGATTTATCTGATTAGGTGCAAATTAGTTCTATTCATCCATGCTTTGCTTACCACCCTTCTTCGGTTGTAAGTAAAAAACATTTCATCAGAGATTTAAAACTGGGCTTTATCTTTTAACATATAGCTTAAAATAGGACAGATTGGAGGTCTACAAGATAAGGCATTGTTAATATAAGTAAAGTTTAGGCTTTTTGTCACCTTTACTCTCAGCAAAGGGCACAGTTCCTCTTGGGAGAATTAAAAAGCAACGCAGTTGCATAGAAATTTTACTTTATTAATTCACAAATAACTGAAAGCATCTAGGAAATACATATTTTGAAGAATGTAAGATATGTGTTTATAATTATGCACTCTTTGTGGCATAACTCAACCAGTAACTACCAGATGTTTTGTTGTTAAATGTGGTAGGTTAAGTCAGAGATGTCCCTTGGTTGGCAATGGCAGAGTGCATGCTCAGCATGGGCATCTGCAGATGGTTGTGGTTGCAGTAGCAGCTCCTGATTCTGTGGCCATTTGCTTGAGGTATCTGATAATCTGCTTAAGTGTGTATTTAGTGGGGAATATTGATTTACTTAACCTCTTGCCTTTCTCTGAAGCAAATAATGTTTGAACTCTTTGCTCTTTCTCCAGTGCCTTGCGTTCCATGATATTTCACCCCAAGCTCCAACACATTTCCTAGTGATTCCTAAGAAGCCAATTGTCAGGTTATCTGAAGCAGAAGATTCTGATGAATCTGTAAGTACTCTAGAAACTTTCTGTACACCAAACTGTACCTCTAATTATTTCATAATTTGTTAGACTCTTCCTCTTTTCCCCTTGACATTTCAAAGAGGCAAATAGGTTTCCGATATTATGATCGTTTTTTCCTAGCTTAGAAGGGGAATAGAGTTAAAGTCTTCCAGTAAAAGCAGTGATAGAAAGCAAAATGTGTTTCTGGGTATGTATTTGCAGTGCAAAATGCATTGTTGTATTGGAGTGCAGTCTTGATGTCTTTTTTCATGGTTTTCAGGCAGTAGTACTTACTCGTATATGGGCTTGGGGTTTTTGACAGGTCAGAGATGAAGAAAGGGAAAAAGTGGCTGAGAGGTGATGAAGTTTTCATTTGTAACTATAAACATCAAGTTAAAAATTTTTGTAAACCTTTATATGATAAAAGAAAATTTCTACCAGAATTATATGTGTTGCCTGAAGAAGTAATGGGGGATTTAACTGTGAAATTGATTTAGATTCTGTGACACTTTTGTAGTCTGTTACTGTCTAGCTTGAAAAAAATCTATGGCTCTTTTTATTGCCCTATAGTATGCATAGTCAGTCTTATAGCTTTTCTTGGGGAGTGTCAGTTGTAGGCAGAAAACAATTTGAAAAGCAGTGGTTGAATTTCTAAGGATTAGCTTACTGGCTTATCTGAATGGTTCTCTACTCTTCCTTCTCTTCCTGCCCTCTCCCCTTTTTGTGTGTGTCCTGTTTGTTGTTTTTTTTCTTTTTTTTTTTTTTTTTTCTTCCTCCAGCTTCTTGGGCATTTAATGATTGTTGGCAAGAAGTGTGCTGCTAACCTGGGCCTGACCAATGGATACCGGATGGTTCTGAATGAAGGGCCTGAGGGTGGGCAATCTGTCTATCACGTACATCTGCATGTTCTAGGTGGTCGTCAGTTGGGCTGGCCACCTGGCTAACATTTTTACACCACAGGAATTAACTGCATGCGTACAAATTACCACCAAATAGATTTAATATGTCGCCCATCAACTAGCCACTGTTAATGTATTTTTTTGAATGTGTGTCTATGTAGGGTAATAAATGCTCTGAACAACATTCGCACAATAAAGATTTAGCATGTGGGAATCGTCTCTGTGTGGTGTGCCTTACTGACTTGCTGACAGAAACAATTCTGCTAGTTAAAATGGGGTTCTCCAGCGTTTATATATATCTTGTATTTCAGTCAGCTGTTAACAATCTTATGAGGCATTTGAAATCTGAAGATGCACCTACTTAGCAATCTTTCATGTCTTTTGGGAAGAAAACTTCTCAGCTCTTTGAATGGGGTATGTAAATATTTGTAAAACCACTGTAGGCTACTGCTAAAACTTTTTGAAAAAGTGTTGTACGTGAAATTCCGAACACGCTGTACGAGGTCTGCATCAGTATGTTGCAATGTGTTGGAAACTGTTAATGGCTGCTTTATAAGGCCTCTTCATTCTGCTAAGAGGAGGTAAAACAATAGTCTTAATGGCAGCTGTGATAGTTCCATATCACACTGGTTATTTATTTCTACATTGTGATTTTGATGGAATCGAGGACTTGAAATTAAAATATCTGACTGTGTATGTAGGGCCTTGTAAGATGCTAGAGGAATTTCATCTTGGCACATCAGCAGCATAATGTATGTATACATTTAAGATTCCAGATATTATTGGGTTGACCTTGTCCTGCAGTGAATAGTAACTTCTTATGTTGCTGCATACAGTTGTTCATGCAACACTGTAACTGAATCTCCAAGACAAGGAATTTTCCGGAAGTTAAGGTTACAGATGTGTCTGCCGGTGTAAAAATAAAACAACTCTTCTTTCTGATAAATTGAGGAGTCCCAGCTAACTGGTTTTTGTGATGGAAGATACTTGCAAGCTTTTAGGCAGATGCCATAAGAAACACCAGGGTATATGTGAGCACCACTTCTCCAGAGTACAGTTTTAACACCAAAGGTGTTAGAGAAAGAAATGTGGGAGTGTGAGAGGTGGACAGGTAAAGCCTTTATATATTTTTTTCTGAGAAGAAAAGGCATCTAGAGATTCAGAAGACAGAGATTACCTCTTTTCAACTTGTCGTAAAAGTGAAAAAGAACTGGCAATCCTGCTCACATAGGGTAAAAACCATGAGTATTATCCTGTTGGATGTCCTGTCTGTTGGAAACCCAGCGACACTTATAAAGATGTTACTGAGTAGGTTTGAGCTTCGTTAACTTGGTCTTAATTAACTTGGTTAAAACACAGCCTTACAGGAGAAGATACCCCGAAGATGTGAAGGGTAAAGGGACAATAAGCGAGGCTGGATCTCTAGTTCTTTGCCCCTTTGTCAGGAAGGATTTGTACTGTTGGTTTGGCTGAAGGTCAAGTACTAATTAGTATTTTACAACTGAGGTTTCAGTAGTGGAGAAGACTCACAGTTGAGAATAACTATATTCTGAAACAGGTGTTTTGTTGTAGTGGTAGCTGTGCTTCTGTCAAATTTTGCCAATGTAAAAGTCTTACTGTGAAGAAGATAGTGAATTCTCTAGAAACTTGATGAAACATTGCATTGATAGTCTATGTTGCTTGAAAAATGGAAACTAGATGTGGAAAAGCCCCACCCTACTATCTCATAGTGGGGAGGAGGGAAGAGTGTTGTGCCTTGCTTGTGGCTTGTGTTTAAAGCTCTCAGGGTCCTTGGAGTGTATCCTCTTGCAAAACAGGAACAGTTTTGTCCATTCATTTGTAAAATGTACATTTGTGCTACAGATACCTTTTTTTTTTTTTTTTTTTTTCTTCTCCAGGAGCAGGCAGTCTTTAAATGCATCAGCAAGGAGTTGTGATCAGTGTTTGAGACCACAGCAGCTAGCACTTGCTGAAGCAGCTGGTTGGAGCCACAGTGTTTTGGTCTCTTAAAAGGTCACTTACTCTGGCAGAGTTAAGATAGTGCTATTTATCTGTGTGCCTCTGTTTTATTGTTATAGTAAGATCTAGACTACATTGTATGTGGTATGGGTGGAATAACACTTCCAGAAGCTTCATTTCAGGAAGGAAAATGTCTGTGTGGAAAATGAAAGGGAGATGTGAGGAGAAAAGAGACCAACTAAACTGAAGGTAGTAATTGAATGGGGTCATGCTGCAGTGAAAATCTGTGCCTGTTTATGTTGTGTTAAGGCAGGAAGAGGGATATTCTCATGAAAGGCCCTTCTGCTTTCTTGCATGGCACTGGGAACTTGTGTATTTCCAGTGTTGTTCTCTCTGGGTCTTTTGCTCAGTCCACAGGTGCAGAAATCTTGAGGTGAGTATGTGTGGCTTCAGAGAGTGGTTGATCCTCTCTGATTCAGCTCGGTGTTAGGGGTCTGTCTCTGTCAAATAACCCAGTGCAAGCCAAGGAAGCTTGTCACCTTGATTTGCATCAGAGCTCATCCACCTGTGTATAACATCTTTGTACTCATGCACAGAGAGGAGATTCCAATAAGCTGTGGTGACAAAGCTAACGTTACAGTACTTAAATAGGTCTTTCTTTCTGTATGTAGCCTGTTGATTGGAACAAAATCAATTATTAGGTTGCAAATGACACTGCTGCTTATTGATAGTGCTCATTCTTTTTTCTTTACAATAATTTCTGCAAAAGGGTTTAACTTGATTTAATTTTTAGTCCAAAAACTTTACCCAGTGAATTGTGTCTGGATTTCAATTTAGTGGGAACACTTGGGTATATCCTTGGTGTAATTCATCAGCTCATCGCTACCTCTTTTATAATTAGAAAAACCTAATTCAGTTCTCAGTATTGGGGCTTTTTTATCATTTAATGACACAGCAGTGTCCACAAAATTGCTTCTGGTTTTATTCACAGTAGAGCAAACAGCATTTGCTTTTCCAGCTGTGAGATTGAAACATTCAAGTTTTGAATCAAAAGATCTAAGTGGAAGGCATGGTACAGTTCACTTTTTGCTATGAGACACCTCTCTGGATTGCATCTTGGTCTCTCTGGAGACTCTGATTGTCATTAAATCACAAGCTAGCCTGGGGCCTTCTGTTATTTCTGCACAAACAGAAAGGGAATTTCAGCTCTGTGGCCAAACAAGATGCATGGTGATTGTAGTTCAGTGTTTAGGATGCTTACTTATATCCAATGAAGCTTAGCTAAGAGAATTGTGGAAAACCTGTCATTCTGGTCTCAGAAGAGTTGTTAAACACCAGCATGAAGGTCAGGCTGATGTGATTGTTTTACAGAGGATTCTGGGAACACAAGAAGGTAGAATTATATTCCTGTGTTTTAAACTCAAGTTTTCTGTCCCATAGTAAAGCCATATGGGATATGATATGCTGACTACTTTAAATGCAAAATACGCAATGCAAGGGTAGACATTTTGTAATAATTGGAATTTTCCTTCAGACAGCTTTTCTTAAATAGAATAACAACAAAAAGTTCTGACTGTGTTTTATAACTGTCCTGATCTTGTTGGGGGCGGGGGGGGAAGGGGATATGTGGTGTCTGTGTGTGTATGTGCGTGTGTGAGGTATGCTGTAAACAGGCTTAGCACCCTCACCCTCTTTGTAAAAAATAGGGTAAACATGTAAAACAACTTGGTTCCTTGCACATTTAAGCATTTGCAGGGCAAGGGTATTGCTTTGTCTGGGTTGTTTGGATATGGATGGAGATACCTATCTGTGTCATCTTTACTGTTGTTATCCTCAGAGGTGAATGAGAGGCCGTGTACATTACAGAAACCATCTGCATAAATAGAAGGATGTGCCATCTATTGTAGAGGAATAAAAAATCATGTTTATGAAATTGTTTGAGACCTTCATGTGGGTACATTTACCTTTGTAAGAGGTTTTTGTCTGGGCTGTATTTATGATTAGTAGTAGCACTTCATCAGTGTGTTACAAAAGTGGTTTCCTGAGTTCATCCCATGTATTACTGCAGGAAAAGGTAAAGTGTGTAGTGGAACAATGATCCTCATCTTCAAAGAATGGACTTCAGCTTCTTGAGTGAGCTTGTAGATGGCATCCCATGGGAGGCAACTGTGGAGAGTAAAGAGTCCCAAGACAGCTTTTTGATTGTCAATAATAGCCTACTTAAGGCATAGGAATTGCATGTTTTGAAGTTCACACGCTGAGGTGATGTGGCAGGAGGTCCACATGGCTGAATGGAGAGCTGTGATTGAATTCAAGTACGGAAGGCACTTGTACATAGGTGGAAGTGGGGATGGGCTACATGAAAGACATAAACATTGTTCAGATGGAGTAGAAGAGGTAAGCTCACCTGAAACTGAAATTTTTGGTGGATAAGAAAGACTGTTACAGCTGCCTGAGCAGCAGGAGTGGACTAAGGAACATGTAGACCTGCTGAAGAAATGGGTGGTAGGTCTCGTGAGAAAGGAAGTAGAAAATCTTGAGTTACTCAACATCTTTTCTTGCTTTTTGTTTACTGGCAAGGTCTGCTGTCAGGTCCCCTAGATCTGGGTGGTTAGAGGCCAAGTTTGGGGCGTGGTAAAAGAAGATTGAATTAGGGACTTCTTAAGCAACCTAGACATACACAGAAATTCGTGGCATTGAGTGAGATGCATCCAGTGATACCGAGGGAGTGTCATTGTGAAGCCTCTCTGTGTGATATTTGAGAAGACATGGTGCCTGAGTGAAGTACCTTATGACTGGAAGAGGCAAGCATTACAGCTATCCTGAAGAATGCTAAGGTGGACTTGGGGAACTTCAAGCCAGGCAGCGTAACTGAAGTCTCCAGGAAGATAATGGAGCCGTTATTCCAGGCACATCAGGAGAAGGTGATTTGGAATAGCAGGCACAGATTTACCTGGCCAACTTGTACCTGACCAACCTGATTTCCACGTACAAGGATATGATTAGCAGTGTGAGTATGGGAAGAGCAAAACTTCTGACACAGTCTCTTTTTATCCAAAGTGGAGAAACATGCACTGGTTTGGCAGATTACCAGGTGAGTGGAAAACTGACTGGACCGGTAGGCTCAAAGACTAGGAGTTCAGGATAGTGGCTGGTTAGGCATGGCCTTCTTCAAGGCTTTATCGTACTGATGCTAACATTTAATGTCTTCATCAGTCATCCAGAAAATAGGATGAGTACACCCTTAAGAAGACCACAGATGACACCAGATTGGAGAGGGGAATGGCTGATAAGCTGGAGGTCAGGGCTCATATTCAGAGCTACTTCAACAAGGTGGAGAGGTGGACTGATGGGGACCTTTTGAAGTTCAAAAAAGTCAGGTTCAGACTTCCTACACTTGGAAGGGACCAGCCTCCTGCAACAGGTACACTGGGAATTGATGGCTAGAGAGCTGCCATGCAAAGCAGAGTCTGGAAATTTTGGCAGACAGCAAGCTGAACAACATGCCATTGTAGCAATGAAGGCCAAGCCCACTCTGGGCATCATTAGCAGCATCTGAACTGGGGGAATTAATTAACCTCCTCAATTCATTACTTGAAAGATAGCATCTGCAATGCTCTCTGCAGTTTAGGGCTCACCAGTACAAGGAAGATGCAGACATCTACAACTACAGGCAACTACAGGCCTGTCAGCCTGACCTCGGTGCCTAGCAGGGTTATGGAGCAGATCATCCTGGATGCAATCACACAGCACCTTCAGGATGGACAAGGGATCAGACCCAGCCAGCATGGGTTTAGGAGGGGCAGGTCCTGTCTGACCAACCTGATCTCCTTTTATGATCAGGTGACCCACCTGGTGGATGAGAGGAAAGCTGTAGACGTGGTCTATGTAGACTTCAGCAAAGCCTTTGACACTGTCTCCCATAATACACTCCTGCAAAAGCTGGTAGCCCATGGCTTGGACAAGTGTACTCTCTGCTGGGTTAAGAACTGGCTGGAGGGCGGGCCCAGAGAGTGCTGGTGAATGGGGCTGCATCTAGCTGGCGGCCAGTCACTAGTGGTGTCCCCCAGGGGTCAGTGTTGGGTCCAGTCCTCTTTAACATCTTTATTGACGATTTAGATGAGGGGATTGAGACCATCATCAGCAAATTTGCTGATGACACCAAGTTGGGAGGGAGTGTCAACCTGCTGGAAGGCAGGAGGGCTCTGCAGAGGGATCTGGATAGATTGGAAAAATGGGCTGATTCCAATGGGATGAAGTTCAACAAGGCCAAGTGCCGGGTCCTGCACTTTGGCCACAACAACCCCCTGCAGCTACAAGCTGGGCACAGAGTGGCTGGAGAGCAGTGAGGCAGAAAGGGACCTGGGGGTACTAATTGACAGGAAGCTCAACATGAGCCAACAGCGTGCCCAGGTGGCCAAGAAGGCCAATGGTATCCTGTCCTGTATCAAAAATAGCGTGGTCAGCAGGACAAGGGAAGTGATCCTTCCCCTGTACTCTGCATTGGTGGGGCCACACCTGGAGTATTGTGTTCAGTTCTGGGCCCCTCAGTTCAGGAAAGATATTGAAGTGCTGGAGCGGGTCCAGAGAAGAGCAACAAGACTGGTGAAGGGACTCGAACACGAGATCTATGGGGAGAGGCTGAGGGAGCTGGGGTTGTTTAGTCTGGAGAAGAGGAGGCTTAGAGGTGACCTCATCACTCTCTAGAACTACCTGAAGGGAAGTTATAGCCAGGTGGGCATTGGTCTCTTCTCCCAGGCAGCTGGCAACAGGACAAGGGGGCATGGGCTTAAACTCTGCCAGGGGAAATTTAGGCTGGATATTAGAAAGAAATTCTTTACGGAGAGAGTGATCAGGCATTGGAATGGCCTGCCCAGGGAGGTGGTGGACTCACTGTCCCTGGAGGCTTTTAAACTGAGATTGGATATGGCACTTAGTGCCATGATCTAGTAAATGGACTGAAGTTGGACCAAGGGTTGGACTTGATGATCTCTGAAGTCTTTTCCAACCCAGTCGATTCTGTGATTCTGTGTGACATGCTGTAGGGAGTCTGGTTGTGAGCCACTGAGATGGAGGCTGGAGCCCATGAGTCTCTGCATCCCAGAGTCTTGAGGGAATTGGCTGATGTAGTTGCCAAACCACTCTCCATGACATTTGAGAAGTCATGGCAGTCACATGAAGTTCCTGGTGACTGGAAAAAGGGAAACATCACACTCCTTTTTAAAAAGGGTAGAGAGGAGGACCCTCTGAGCTACCAGCCTGTCAGCCTCACATCTGTGCCTGGGAAGGTCATGAAACAGATCCTCCGGGAAGCTATGCTAAGGCACATGGAGGACAGGGAGGTGATTCGAGACAGCTAGCATAGGTAGCAAGGGCAAGTCCTGCCTGACAAACCTAGTCACCTTCTATGACAGAGTAACAATGTCAGTGGACTAAGGAAGTGTGTACACATAAGCAGGCATGACGCAAGAAGAGCCAGAGGCCACAAATGCATTTGCAAAGAGCAAGTTTTATTTTAGTTACCTCTCTACTGGGGGATCTCCAAAGCCACACCTGAGCTCCCAGGCAGAGGTGACACCAGCGGGGATGCAGGTGCTGGTAAGTTCAGCCCTGCTGGAAGATCACCGGGCCTACTGAGCTCGCCTGTATTTCAAGGCTTCAGGCAGGCACAGCCTCTCACTTTTTCTCACAACAAAGCAGGAATCTCAAAAATAGTGATAAGGTGCCTAGAGTTTCTCACAGGCCTATGTTGTCTAGCACGGAGGTTCTACTCATCAAGCACACAAGGGCAGTAAAACAATTAGTGTGATGTATATGCTTTTTCTACAGACAGGTGCAAGTCACTTGAGTGTATTTTCATTTAACTAATGTCGCCAAATCTTCCGCTATATCCCCATACAGAAGGGCTACTGATGTTGTCTGTCTGGACTTCTATAAAATATTTGATGTGGTGCCATACAACATCCTCTCTCTAAATTGGAGAGGTGTGGATTTGGTGGGTGGACTGTTTGGTGGATGAGGAACTGGCCAGATGGTTGCACCCAGAGTGTGGTGGTCAATGGCACAATGTCTGGATGGACACCGTAACAAGTGATGTGACTCAGGGGTCCATACTGGGACCAGTATTATTTAATATCTTCATCAATGACACAAACATTGGGAACGAGTGCAACCTCAGCAAGTTTGTGGGTGGCACAAAGCTGAGTGGTGCAGTTGACACTCCTGAGGGACAGGATGCCACCCAGAGGGACCTGGAAAAGCTTGAGAAGTGGGCCCATGTGAACCTCATGAGGTTCAGCAAGGCCAAGTGCAAGGTCCTGCAGCTGGGCTTGGGCAACCTCCAGTATCAATACAGGCTGGGGGATGGAGGCATTGAGAGCAGCCTTGCAGAGAAGGACTTGGGGGTACTGGTGAATGAAAGATTGGACATGAGCCAGCAATGTGCACTTGCAGCTGTCGCCTTTTACTGCAGGGTGACAATAAATCGTGGCAGACCTTCTCTGTTAAGCCACCCAGCCTCCCCACTAGGAAAGGTAAAAGGAGGAAAAGGGAGAGAGACTTACAAGTTGGAAAAAATTAAAAATGCTTTACTAATGCTAACAATAAATAGAGAAAATAATACAAACTATACAAAAGCAACCTTGAATTTCCCAGACCTGCCTGCGGCAGGGCTGGTGTTGCTCCAGCGTCTGCAGGGCAGGCACTTAGAAGTCCTGGGCTGGACTCCGCAGTAAACTGGTACTGGACTCAGGGATGCAGGGTCTTGAACCAGTCTCAGATTGCAGACACGACAGGCAGGGTCCTCTTCAGATGCTGGCCATCGTCAAAGAGAATGAGACCCTTGTGATCTCCCACTTTTATAGGGTATATGATGTGTATGGGATTAAATACTTAGTTCGTCCGTTTTACTCACCTGTTCTGTCTTCCCCTCCTTGCAAGTAAGCCCCTCTCACCTATGGGATGTGCGAAATTTATCAGTAACCTTGGCTGCCATAGCAATAAGTCTATACCTGTGGCTCTTCTGCACACCATTGCTACCATTATCAGCTCCAGAGTGAACTGTGTCTGAAAAAACATGCACCCAGATTCAGAAAAGTGCAGTTACTCAGAAGAACTTAGCTGAAAGGAAAATTCACTGAAAGAGAAACTGGGCTTGTTTTAAACAAAACTGGGACAGCAGCCCTTCAGGCCTATTGTATCCTGGGCTGCATTGTGGCCAGCAGGTCGAGGGCCATGATTCTGCTCCTCTGCTCTGCTGAGACCTCACCTGGAGTCCTGCATCTGGCTCTGGAGCCCGCAGTACAGGAAGGACATGGACCTGTTGGAGAGGGTCTAGAGGAGGCCACCGAGATGATCAGAGGCTGGAACAGCTCTCCTGTGAGGACAGGCTGAGAGAGTTGGGGTTCAGCCTGGAGAAGAATCCATGGAGGCCTTATTGCGGCTTTTCAGTACTTAAAAGGAACCTATGAGAAAGATGGGGACAGACTTTTTAGAAGGGCACGTTACAGCAATACAAGGGGTAATGATTTTAAACTAAAAGAGGTGATTCATGCTAGACACGAGGAAGAAATTTTTTACAATAAGAGTGGTGAAACACTGGCAGTCTGCCCGTAGGGGTGGTAGATGCCCCATCCCTGGAGACATTCAAGGCCAGGCTGGATGGGCCTCTGGGCAACCTGGTCTAGTTGAAGATGTTCCTGCTTATTGCAGGGAGGTTGCACTAGATGACTTTTGAGGGTCCCTTACAACCCTAACTATTTTATGATTCTATGATATACAGAGAGACTCTGAAAAACTGGGTTGTTTTGTCTTGAAGAAGGGATGGCGTGGAGGGTGCTTTCTAGTTTATGTTTTCAGTGATCTAATGGGTGATAGTAGAGAAGACAGGTTCCTGGAGGTGCAGAGGGAAAGGATGAGAAGAAATGGGCTAATATTACAGGAGGAGAAATTCTGAATAGATATTAGGAAAAAGTTGTTCACAGTGAGTGGGGGTCAAATGCTGGAGCAGGTTGTTTTGAGAGGCTGTGGCATCTTCATCCTTGGAGATGCTCAGAGCTTGACTAGAAAAGCCCCTGAGCAATGTGGACCTGACTTCAAAGTTGTCTCTCATCTGAGCAGTAAAGTGGAGTATGCAGTCTCCAGTGCTGGAGAGAAAGAGAAGGTCTCTTCCAACATTCTTCTATGGTTCCATTAGCAGCAGCATAAATGTGTTAAAAAAAGATTTACAATGAAGTAATGGAAACAAAAAGAGAGCCACAAGGCAAAAAAGCAAAAGGCAAAATTGCAGAACTGAAATAAAAAGTGTATGAGAGAGAAGAGTCAGCTGTATTTGAAGTCCTGTAGTTTTGAAAGTATAAATTTGCATAGGTAAGACTTTATGTTTGTATAGAATTTATGACATCTTACTCCTTTTGTTTTGAGACTGGGAGAAAAGCCATATGAAGCTGCTTGTTGTTAGCCACAATTAATTAGAAATCAGTCTCTGGAAACTACAGGATGTTTCAAAAAGATGGCCCCCAAGACCCTCAGACATTACACCCTTTGACTTTTTCTTGTGGGGGTACATCAAATACCATGTTTTTGTGCCACCACTACAGACTAATCTGGATGAGCTGAAAAACAGAATCACAGCAGTGGTGACCTCAGTGGAAGAAGACACTTGGAGAGGCATTTAGGACAAATTCAACTATCATCTCGATTTTGTCTGTACAGCAGGTGGATGGAACATAGAACATTTATAAAAAGGTTACTGAAACTTGATTATTCATTAAACCATTTCACAGAATCACAGAATCACAGAATCGACTGGGTTGGAAAAGACCTCAGAGATCATCGAGTCCAACCCTTGGTCCAACTCTAGTCCGTTTATTAGATCATGGCACTAAGCGCCATGTCCAATCTCAGTTTAAAAACCTCCAGGGACGGCGAGTCCACCACCTCCCTGGGCAGGCCATTCCAATGCCTGACCACTCTCTCTGTAAAGAATTTCTTTCTAATATCCAGCCTAAATTTCCCCTGGCAGAGTTTAAGCCCATGCCCCCTTGTCCTATTGCTAACTGCCTGGGAGAAGAGACCAATCCCCACCTGGCTATAACTTCCCTTCAGGTAGTTCTAGAGAGTGATGAGGTCACCTCTAAGCCTCCTCTTCTCCAGACTAAACAACCCCAGCTCCCTCAGCCTCTCCCCATAGATCTCGTGTTCGAGTCCCTTCACCAGTCTTGTTCTCTTCTCTGGACTCGCTCCAGCACTTCAATGTCTTTCCTGAACTGAGGGGCCCAGAACTGAACACAATACTCCAGGTGTGGCCTCACCAATGCAGAGTACAGGGGAAGGATCACTTCCATTGTCCTGCTGACCACGCTATTTTTGATACAGGACAGGATACCATTGGCCTTTTTGGCCACCTGGGCACACTGATGGCTCATGTTGAGCTTCCTGTCAATTAGTACCCCCAGGTCCCTTTCTGTCTGACTGCTCTCCAGCCACTCTGCGCCCAGCCTGTAGCGCTGCAGGGGGTTGTTGTGACCAAAGTGCAGCTCCCGGCACTTGGCCTTATTGAACTTCATCCCATTGGAATCAGCCCATTTTTCCAGTCTGTCCAGATCCCTCTGCAGAGCCCTCCTGCCTTCCAGCAGGTCAACACTCCCTCCCAACTTGGTGTCATCAGCAAATTTGCTGATGATGGTCTCAATCCCTTCATCTAAATCGTCAATAAAGATGTTAAATAGGACTGGACCCAACACCGACCCCTGGGGAACACCACTAGTGACTGGCCGCCAGCTAGATGCAGCCCCATTCACCAGCACTCTCTGGGCCCGGCCCTCCAGCCAGTTCTTAACCCAGCAGAGAGTACACTTGTCCAAGCCATGGGCTACCAGCTTTTGCAGGAGTATATTATGGGAGACAGTGTCAAAGGCCTTGCTGAAGTCCAGATAGACCACATCCACAGCTTTCCCCTCATCCACCAGGTGAGTTACCTGATCATAAAAGGAGATCAGGTTGGTCAGACAGGACCTGCCTCTCCTAAACCCATGCTGGCTGGGTCTGATCCCTTGTCCATCCTGAAGGTGCTGTGTGATTGCATCCAGGATGATCTGCTCCATAACCCTGCCAGGCACTGAGGTCAGGCTGACAGGCCTGTAGTTGCCAGGGTCAGCTTTGCAGCCCTTTTTGTGGACTGCGGTAACATTGGCCAATTTCCAATCATATGGGACCTCCCCAGTGAGCCAGGACTGTTGGAAGATGATGGAGAGAGGCTTGGCAAGTTCTTCTGCTAGCTGCCTCATCACCCTAGGATGGATCCCATCTGGTCCCATTGACTTGTGAGGATCCAGATGGCTCAGTAAATCACCAACTATTTCCTCCTGGAATACAAGGGGCCTATTTGGGTTCCTATCTCTGTCAACCACCTCCAGACATGAGTTGTCCTGAGGGCCACCTGTCTTACTGGTAAAAACTGAGGCAAAGTAGGTATTAAGTACCTCAGCTTTCTCCTCATCTTTGTTAACTATATTTCCCTCAGAGTCCAACAGAGAATGGAGATTTTCCTTGCCCCTCCTTTTGTTGTTAACATATTTGAAGAAGGACTTTTTATTATCCCTGACAGAATTGGCCAAATTAACTTCAAATTGCACTTTTGTTTCCCTGATTTTTTTTCTGCATGATCTAGCTATTTCCATAAATTCTTCATAAGTAGCCAGCCCTTTTTTCCACAGTCGGTAAAGTCTCTTTTTATTTCTGATTTCATTCAGAATCTCCCTGTTTAGCCAAGCCGGTTGTCTTCCCCGCCGGCTAGCCTTTCGGCACACTGGTATAGCCTGTTCCTGCGCACTCAAAACCTCCTGCTTGAAGCATGTCCAACCCTCCTGGGCCCCCTTATTTTTAAGCATTGTTTCCCAGGGTATGCTCTGAATTTGTAAGTTTTCGTGTAGTTGTAGCGTGTTGCCATTGTGAAATACACTGCTTTGAAATTGAGTCCATCTTTTTGATGGACCATGTTAATCAGAATGTGGAATACACTTATTTCAAACACTAAAGGAAAAGAAATGGAGAAAAAGAGAATCAGAGCTGTTATGAACAGACTGCATTTTCTGTTTTGAAAAATGCATGATTGTGTCTAGCTTACAGGACATAAATGGTAAGAGAATGTGGATAATGTCCCCTGTCCCCTTTCTATCCCCTGATGGACTGCAACTATCTTGGGATGTCAATCAGTCACTGTTAATCCCCGTGTGAGCTCAGACAATAGTGCGATTTTCAACCTTGTTACCTGTAAATGAGCATGCTCTCATTTTCTCAGCTGATAGACCTGATATTTACACTGATAATGTTGATAAAGTCAGATAATTAGTGATAGTGACTTAAAAAAAAACAAACAAAAAAACCACCCTAAAATGGTGCAACTTGCAGTCTACCTAAAATTTTCATTTTATAAAATATTTTGAGAGTTGAGTGAGCTGGTGGCCATCTCAAATGCTCGCTTGATTTAAAATATATGCATAATATGTACATGTGTTACTTGGCTTAAAAAAGAAAGCAAAATGTAATGTAAATGAGTTCTTGTTTGCCTTTACACAGAGGTGTCTGGACCTTTGTCGGCTGCACAGCAATCCCAGTGGACTGCTGTTTGGATAGCAAGAGGCCAGTTCTGCGCTGCCTGCCAGATTGCCCGCATCAAAGAGAACGACAACATTTCTGCTGCCAAGTCAGGTCAAAAGTTTTTACAAGAGAAGCAGATTTTGAAATAAAAACTTTTGGTCAGATTCATGTGTTTAACACGTTCTGCCTGATGTTCTTGTCCTCTTGTGTAGCTGCATACATTTAAATATGATGAGTTATCGAAATAGTAATTTTTTAATTGGAAAAAATGATGAATGAATGTCTACATGTGGTTAAAAAGGTAGATTCTTATGTAGTTTTGTTTTACAGTACTTTTATAATAAACTTTTAAAAAATATGCATGAAGAAGTATCAGTACATAATTTAACTGTGAAAAGGTACAAAGCATATTTATATATGTTGTATTAACGATAAGCTGTCCGGGAGTGGTTACAGCCAAACAAAAAGCTGTTCTGTTAGTGTGGCAGTCGAACTTCAGCCCCCAAACTTCAGGTTGAATCTTAGTCTTCCTATGTTTTCCTGTATCTAGAATATTTAGGAAAGCTCACTAATACTTTCCTTATGTTTATGAAAAAGTGGAAACAAAGGTGTATACCTGATGTGAATATACTTGCCAATACTGTAAATTGTAAATCTTTGCAGCACAACATTAATTTGTTTGGTTGCTATTGTGATGTAATCACAGGATAAGTTAATATTTTGTGTGTTTTCTGGATTTTTCTCTCTTTTGAACTTCTGAATCGGGAGAACGTGTAGTGTACCTGGATTAAGGAATTGAAAAATTGCAGTAGTTGGTGGGTGCAGGTATTTCAAACATTCTTCACTGTCCTGAAGGAACTGATCTGTGACTGTTCCCTGGCTAATCTAGTCACTTGAGGCCAGCCATTAAAATTCTACCTCTTTTCCTGCCCCAAACAAAGTAAGTTATTGCTGGCTAGCTCTGCATTTTTCTTACTTATTATGGTCAGCCTGAACTTGATTGGAGTTCCCATTTTGAAAAACACTGGGATAGATTTAAAAGCAAAGTAACTTTTGATCAGTCTTTCACAAGGATATATTTTATTAGTTGCTTATCTTGAGCTGCTAAGACTTATGAAATAAACTGCATCTGATGTGTTTCAAAGGTAATGTGGCAAAATGAGGTAAGAAAATAAATACATTCTAAAAATGAATACATTGCAAATGGAACAATGTCTAACTGAACAAAATAGAATAAGAAAGATGGGGAATAATCATAAATGTAAGGATTATGTAGTGTAATGAAAAGGAAGAAGGTGAATTTTAAGACAGATAAGAGGATGATGGGAAATCAGGAATGAGAGGCAGGAGATTAAACAAATATAGCTTACTGAACTTGACTTCCAGCCAAGATGTTAGAAGATTACAGTAAGTGTAATTTTATGTATGTTTTATTGAAGCACTTTTCAAATGCTCTTAACAAAATTTTGCCTTTGTCATTTACACAGGCTTGAGTTGGAACTCTCTGAGCACTTCTAAAAATTCCTTATGGCCTGTCTGGCCACACTAGGACATATTAAAAAATTCTTGTGGTAGTGAAAAACACATTGGTTCCCAATGAAAGACATCCTGATTCTAGTGTGTGCTCTATAATTGAAATAATGTGTACTTTGGCAAGTGGGTAGAACGAAAAATGCCACACCCAGGTATCAAGAGTGAAATATCGCTGTCTCTTTGTTACAAACTGGCATTCTGTCTTTTCAGTTAGAGAATAATCTATTCAAAAGGCAGATAGAATTTCTGAGCAAATTTTCCTAAATGTGCTTCCTAGGTCGGACCACTTGAGGGCGGCATCAGGCTATTGTTAAATTCAGCCTCTGGTGTTTCAACAGGGGCCTGCTGTGTGAGGGCTTTTCACTTAATCGTAACAGAATGTGAATGCTAATATGAAGTCTTGTAAAAATAAGTGATTCGGCTTTTAACTGGCTTCTTCTATGATGCAGAAAATTTATTGTTTGCAGAACAGCATGCATCAGTTCAGCATGGTTGATGTGGTTAGATATCCTCTTCCAGAGTTTTAGCTTTTAATTAATGCACGATACAATCTTAAGAGCTGCTGTGTGATAGTTCAGAAAAAAATCTTGCTGGTGCCCTTGTGCATCATACATTTATTGGCTTTGAGAATTTGTCATGTACACTCATGTTTATATGAATCTGATATGTTATGGAGGGTCTTTCCGAGAATTACCAATGCAAGTGGTATCAAAATTATCTTTGTTTCATGTTTTGGAGGTGGAATGTGTAAAAACTTACCTTGATATCCAATAAATTGTCACTGCATGCACATAAAACATAGCCGGTTACATAGCACTTTCCTGTAGAAATTGTGCTGTTGCTGTCTCATTATTCAGACCAGTAATGGATTATTGCAGTGTGTCATTAAATTTCTAGAACTGTATTCAGAACATTCAGGGGGAAAGGACCATAAAAAAATCTCTGAGTAATAACTAGAAGTAGACTTAACAATCACTTAACTGTGTTTTTTTTTTCTTAACTGTGATTATATAACAAAGTAGTCTTTCTTTCAGAAATGCTTTGGATATAAGCAAAATATTATAAAACCCCCTCCTGAATGATGCTGACAGTTGCTTAACATTGATCAAGTTTTTTGAAATCACTCTTTAGATGGAGGGCTGCATTTCAGTCAGGAGGAGCATTAACGTGTAAAATTAGTGACTGAATGCCACGTGTTGTCAACAGTATTCTGAATCTCACTGGTCTTTTTTTGTTTTCCCTTTCCCCTTCAAGTGGGCTTCTCATGTCTAATTCACTAGCTCCTTCCATATGTTTTGATTTAAGCTACTGGTGCTGCGATGCATGCCTCAAAACCTTAATGAAGCAGGAATCATTCCTGTGTATTTCATGGTGAAACACTGCAATTAACTGAGAGAAGAAATAATTTGACTTACTGTATCTGCTAAGTAGTAATGATTGTAAGCAAAGGTCTTGGGATATAGAGATCGGGAAAAAAAAAAAAAGGCAAGCTGTAGAAAGCTGCTGTGTGAAAGTAGTTTTGATTTTGAGAGAAAATAAGAAAGTGAAAACAAATCTTGTAGTCTAAAGCAGGACTATGAATGATTCTAGAATCAGACAAGAGTCAAGTTTGACTGTTATTTTGCCGTATTATTAGGGGTTAGTAACTCTCAAATGAGCAGAGACTATCTCTTAAGAAGTCCTATTGTCTTGGGAGACTGTGGCTTAGAGTAAAAAAGACCATATTCTGTCCCTTTTTTCCTAAAGTTACACTACACCTAACTAACTATCTGAGATTGATTGCTCAACTGTGTGGTGTATGGGCTGGGCTGTGACTTCTGCAAATGGGAAAAGCATCTGCCTCAATACTGTCAGATGCTATCTGACCCAGTGGAGTAGCAGGAGATTTATTGTGACCATTAGTGATGGTCACTTACTACCTACCTGCTTGTTGCTGGACAATGAAGTTCTGGAGCTGTCAGTCTGCTCTCCTTAGGAAGTTTAATGTTTGCATTGAGATATTCAAGTACGGAGCAGCTCACAAGATGAGGTCCTTGAGCTGTCTGATCTTCTAAGCAGAGGGGCCTGTTTGTTTGCCAGAGCATCATGAGTATATGTGGTGCTAAATAAATTATTCCAGATAAATGAAAAAAATAATGCAGAAGTGCTGTCTTTAGGTTAGCTGCAGACCTGTCTTTGAGTAGAAAGCATAGTAAAGAAATGTGTCATAATTCTGAAGTTGAAAGTTGTAACAGTAAGTAATAAAAACTAATCGAAGACTTGTATTTCAGGCTATACTGCTTCATTATCTGAAAATATCCTTCTCAGTCTATAAGAAAAATATATTCTGTTTTCTTTTGTGCTTTTTCCTAGTTGCTGCATATGTGTGTGTCTGAACATTGCTGCTGTTAAAACAGCAAAAGCCACAACATACAACTTATTCAAGGAATCACGAACTGGATGTGACTTTCAACACAATATGCATCTCATTTCCACCTTTAAGATGTCAGTGGTTTGAAAAGGTAAAAATGAAGTAGAGAAAGATATGTTTTCTGAATCTTAATACCTACTTCAAAATCCCTTGGGAATACTCAAGATGCAAAATGTTTTAAAAAAATTTAATATTTGATTCAAAATACTTCAGGAATACTTCTTTCAAGATGTACGTTGTCTTAAGGGTTTTGTTATTGGGTGAAAAAAACCAACAGGAACACCAACAGCAAAAAAAACCCAACCAGTGTAGTGAAACCTGATATCCACAGTTTGTCTGTCTGAAATGAGGAATGACTTCTGTGGCTTCCTCTCCCTCACTGCGGGAATCTATTGACTCCTTGCAACTTTTTCAGGTTGCAGAGGTCTTCAGGGCTTGCTTTATACATGGCTCCTGCACTCGACAGAGCTCCTACCAGTTTGAAAGAGAACACATTGCTTTAAATACCTTAATTCACTGGACAAGATTTTCCATTCTCTGTAGTGCAGGTGCTTTCAGAATATCAAGAAGTGGTAGGTGACAAGCAAGGAAGACTTGGGAAATAGGTGAGACTAAAAGGCATTTAAATTTGAGGTGTAACAGCAGCTCAGGAAAAATATTTTCCAGTTAGCTCTTGCAATCCTTGTAAGCCATTAGAAGGTGCTGCTGGTGAAGCACACGTCTGAGTGTACTTTTATTTCCTTCTTGTACATGATGCAGTAGGAATTAAAGCTGAAATCTTAATTATGTTTGGGCCTCAAAGTAAGACCTTGAAATTTTGCCCAGCTGCTTCAAAAATATCCTGTGTCTACAGAGCAGCATAGTTAATAAAATAAGAAAAGTTGTAGGGACATTTTAGTATTTGATTAAAACAGCTGGTATGAGAGGGAAACAAACCAGCTTTTGTTCTTGGAAGCTTTCTTCATGATTGCTGTAAAAGCTGTAGAACTGTTTCTTCTGCTATATGATTACTTGCATTAACAGCCTAATCCAGGTGATAGAAAGCCCAACCAGATGAGATGCATTACTGGATCTGTTGCTCACCAGTGTTGAGAAACTTACTGAAGGGGTCTAGGCTGATAGGAGCCTGAGCTGCAGTGATCGTGTCCTGGTGGAATTCATGATCTTGTGGTATATGGGCCAGTTGAAAAGTATAGTCCAGACCTTAGGAAAGTGAACTTTCAGTTGTTTAATGAACTAGTGCCTGGAACCCCCTGAGAAACTGCAGTCAGGGATAAAGAAAAAGAGATCTAGCACCTATTTCTATTCTATTCTAGTTCTTTTTAATATCTTTGTGAGTGATCTGGACTAGGGGATTGAGTGCACCTTCAGTTAAGTGGGTGCAGACACCACTAAGTTGTGCAGCAGTGTTGATCTGCTTGAGGGCAGGAAGGCCATACAGAGGGATGTGGACCAGCTGGATCGTTGGGCTGCGGCCAGTTGTAGGAGGTTGAACAAGGCCAAGTGTTGTGTCCTGCACTTGCGTCACAACAACCCCAGGCAGCTCTACAGGCCCAGGGAGGAGTGGCTGGAAAGCTGCCTGGTAGGAAAGGACCTGGGGATGTTGGTCAACAGCCAGCTGAACATGGGCCATCAGTGTGCCCAGGTGGCCAATAAGACCAACAGCATCCTGGCTTGTATCAGGAATAGTGTGGCCAGCAGGACTAGAGAAATGATTGTCCCCCTGTACTCTGCACCGGTGAGGCTGCACCTGAGATACTATGTTCAGTTTTGGGCCCCTCATCATAAGAAGGATATTGAGATACTGGAGAGAGTTCAGAGAAGGGCAACGAAGCTGATGAGGGGCCTGGAGCACAAGTCTGATGAGGAGCTGCTGTGGGAGCTGGGGCTGTTTAGCCTGGAGAAAAGGAGGCTGAGGGGAGACCTTATCGCTGTCTACAACTACCTGAAAGGAGGTTGGTCTTTTCTCCCAGACAGTGAGTGATAGGACAGGAGGAAATGGCTTCAAGTTGCACCATGGGAGGTTTAGATTGGATACTAGGAAAAAATTCTTTATGGAAAGGGATGGTAGACTGCCCAGGGAAGTGGCTGAGTCACCATCCCTGGAAGTGTTTAAAAGATACGTAGATGAGGTTCTTAGGGATCTGGTTTAGTGACAGTGTAAGGTTAACAGTTGGGCTCTTGAGGGTCTTTTCCAAACAGAATGATTCCATGATTCTATTTAACAAATTTTTTCTTGGAGCACAACAGCTCTTGAGTCTCATGTGCAAGTAATCAGTTAAGAAAGGCAGGACACCTGCATGGCTGAGTAGTGGACACAGGAATGCGCATCCAGGGCATATAAAGATAGGATCAAGAAAGCTAAGCCAGAGCTGGAGCTAAATTGGGCAAAGGATGTAAAGAATAACAAGGGCTTCTACAGGTATGTTAAAATAGGAAGACAAATAATGAACTCTTCACTCCTCCCCCCACCCCCCTGATAAAAGAGACAGGAGATCTCATGACAACTGACATGAAGAAGGCTAAGGTACTCAACAACTACTCTTCCTGAGTTTTCACTGGCAATTGCTCTTCCCATGGCTCTTGAGTCCCTGCATGTCAAGGTGGATACTAGGGAAATGAAGTCCCACTTACTGTGAAGGAAGATCAAGTTCAAGACTATCTGAGGAAACTGAGCATATACAAGTCTATAGGACCCCGTGAGATGTCTCTCAGGGTCCTGAGGGAAATGGCAGATGTAGTCACTGATTCAATGGCTCAGTGACCAAATGGAGACCAGTAAAGTGTGGTATCCCTTAGGGGGTCTTTATTAGTTCCAGTACAGTTCAATATCTTTATTAATAACATAGGCAATGTGGTTGAGTGCACCCTCAGCAAGTTTGTAGATGACACTAAGCTGAGTGTTGCAGTTGAAATGCTAGAGAGAAGGGATGCCATCTAGAGGGACAATCGTAGGCTGGAGAAGAGGGCCAATGTGATACTTGTGAAGTTCAACAAGGCTAGGTGCAAGGTCCTGCACCTGGGTCAGGACAATCATAAGTATCAGTACAGGGTGGGTGGTGAATGGATTGAGAGCAGCCCTGGAGAGAAAGACTTGGGGATATTCATAGATGAAAAATTATTGATCTGGCAATGTGTACTCACAGCCCAGCAGGCCAGCCGTGTCTTGTGCCGCATCAAAAGAAGCGTGGCCATCAGGTCAAGGGAAAGTGATTCTCCCCTTCTTCCTCTGCTCTTGTGACCCCATCTGGAGTACTGCATCCGGCTCTGGGGCCCCCAAATTAAGAAGAACATCGACCTGTTGGAGCAAGTCCAGATGTGGGCCACGAACATGATCAGAAGGCTGGAGCACCCCTCCTGAAAAGACAGACTGAGAGAGTTGGGGTTTTTCAGCCTGGAGAAGGCAAAGCTCTGGGGAGACTTTATTATGGCCTTTCAATATGTAAAGGAGGCAACTTACAAGAAAGATGGAGAAAGACTTCCTGAAACTGAAAGACGGTAGATTTAGATTGGACATAAGGAAAACATTTTTTACATTGAGGGCGGTGAGACACTGGAACAGGTTACCCAAAGAGGTGGATGCCCCATCTCTAGAATTGTTCAAGCTCAGGTTGGATAGCATTTTGGGCAACCTGTTCTAGGGAAAGATGTCCCTGCTAGTGGCAGGGGATTTGGACTAGCTGATCTCATAAGGTCTCTTCCAGTGCAACCCATTCTATAATTCTGTGTTATTTGCTGGGAGCAACTCAGATTTCCTACCTCTGCTTTGTGACTGGCCAGCTGAAAAGGTACAGTATTGTGCTTGCTTTTTCTGGTTGGAATGTGCAAGCTGGTGACTGGGCTTCAGTAGATAAGTGCAGTTTTTTCACAATTTAAGTTATATGCTTGCTTGATTTTATCTCACTCACACACCAAAGGTTTGCCTTTTATGAGCATTGATGGGAGCAGAGTTTAATCCTTGAATTAATATATGTGAAAAAGTAAACATGACAGAATAGGAGTCAGAATTAGCAAAAATGTTAACAGAGTCCTATTCCCGCCATTTTGCTCAATACATCTGGGCTGTGATTGCTCTAGCTGGAAGAGCATAAACTCGTCTTTGCAATAACAGTAGCAGTAAATGAATGTATTTTAAGTAATATGTGTGACCATGAATAAAGAATGTATTTTGGAATAAGCTTTTTACTGAATTGCAAATACAATATTTTTTTTTCTTATTTAGATTTCTACTTTAGGTTGGTTAAATGAAAGCTGCAGAATGAAAAAACCCACTGGTTTAGCTCTGACACTTTTGACCACTATAACAGGGAAAATTAGCGTTCAGGTGCAGCTTTGTTATTTTTATGTTTTCCCAGAGAAGAGATGTGGATGAGAGACTGAAAATGGAAAATTGATTTGGGAACAGTCACTTTTCATTTACCTAGAACCTCTAAATAGATTATGAAGGCACTGGACCTGTAGGGAAATACAAGGCAGCCTTGGGATGCCTGGCAGTTCAGGAAAGGGGAGTCATGAGGGGCAGTAGCTCTGTATGCTGACCTGAAGGACTGTTCAAACTCCCATGAAAAAATCAGTCAGAAAACCACGGCTCTATTTTGCATCTTTCCAGAATGTGTGAATTTCCACATTGTTGCTCATTTCTGTGTTCTTTTTGAAAAGCCCTGACTTTCTTTGTGCTACAGTGGTTTCAAGTGTTTGTATCTAAAAATGTGAAGATACTGGACTCCCTTTATTCTTCTCCAGTGATGTGGACCCAAACCCAGACTGCTGCTAGCGCTTGCCTTTCTTTTAGGTATGCTCTGAATCATACAGGAGCTTGGACTGTACCAAGCCTTACTCTCTTAGAGGAAATGGGTTTTGGAGTAGCCTGGTTGACTAAACTTATTTTGTAGTGGAGGTATTTTTGGTGACCTTTTATCACTGACTGAGAAGTTCAGGCATCAGTTGTTCACTAGGCAGCTTTTGGATAGTCTTTGCATTCAGTTTGTCTTAATATGAAATGCTTTTTCTCATCCTCACTTGAGGTAGTTTTGATACTAAGCTGTTGGCTGATTCATAGTTTTTAAATTCGGATACAGCAGAGTGCCTCTGTGGGAAAACAGGATTCATTCCTCCTTCATATCCTGTTGCTGGCTTTCATGAGGCTACATTTGTAGGAGTGTCAAAAAACATGCACTTATAAGTAAGAAGCAATTTGAGCTTACAAGAATTCTTTGTAAGATATTCAGAACCCAGCTCTGCTAATAAATGAAAATAACCAGCACCCTATTTAACACTGGATCCTGGCAGGGAAATGAGCAGAGCACTACTTGAGATCAGAAAGGAGACAATTACTTTAATAAGAGCTTTGTCTCGCTATTAAGTGCAAGCTGTCTTCCATCTAAGTTGGAGCACTTGCAATGAAGAGACTGTTAGCAGGGTTAAGAGCATTTCACATATTACAGTTAATGCTGCTTTTTCCAGAAAACAGCAGATAGCTATTGTAAATAGAACACACACACAAGCTATGGATTATTTTCTGTGTATTTTTATGCTACTTCTAATGTGAGCATTGATGTATCCATGTTCACCAAAGTATCAATCACTACCATGAAAGCTAGTTGTGTGATTTAATACTAGGTGCTTCTCTGCTAATTTGTGTTTTAGTAATTGGAATTACTTTGGGGTATTTCAAAGATGCTGACCAGAATGCTGAACCTACTGAAAGGTTTTGGTTATCTGTATGTAAAGAAGTATGTTAGTGTGGGCTTCTCTACACTGCTTCCCAATATACCTGATCATAAGAGTGAATAGCTAATGAATGTGTCAGTTCTTGACCTGTCTGCCACCAGTGGCAAAGTGATAAAGTTTGTCAGTGATAAAGTTTGCCAGTCTGTTTGATATAGGTGAATTGTTTTTGACCATCTGTTCAGGGACGTAGTTGCTAAAAAGTATGGAAACAAAGAGTATATTCCTCTGGGCTTGTATGTGCTGATTGGAAGGCTCAGGGCAGCATGAAGGAGCCAGTGTCAAACTGTCAGAGGCCCTAGTAAGGCAGTTCATGGGGGGAACCCATCTAGCAATATTTGGGGTGAGCCAGAGGGGGGGTTGGGAGTTGGGAAGGTATATCAATAGCAGGCCCCACTCTGGTCTGACAACAAGAACAGCTTGGGAGTGCTGCTGTGACTTTGAGAAGAGCAAAGACAGTCTAATTTATCAGAAGTCCTTGTTAGTCCCTGGAGAGGAGCAAAGAATCAGAAGGTTGCTCTCTAGTAATTTTGATATCCTTTCCCAGGTTATTTGTTGCTATTGGGCAGCTCATTCTGCATCATGCCTAACAGAGGAGCTACTCAGTTTCTAGAGCCACCCTGTATCTGCCTGTGCTATTGCCCTTTGTTTTGTCAGCAACCTTCTGATAACAAGTTTCTGTAAATGAAGCCCAGTGGTAGTGAGGGAAGAGACTGTGACTGAGGTTTTCCCAATAAGACTAATGGCAACTATGTTTTCTAATCTGGGGAGGAATTTATCCTCTTGTTATGCTGGCAGAAATGAAGGAATTCTGTCATTTGGGGAAATATTCCTAATTTACAATCTGTGTGATAGACCATGACTGGTGCTTTCCTGCAGACACAGGTGGAAGTGCTAGGCAAGGGTGATGAATAAAACATGGAAGCTAAGGTTTACTCTATGTTTCTGATATGGCAATTTGTTCATAGTATTTCCTGAAAATTAATTAATACACAGGAAGCAAGCTGATTCCTGATTGCTCGTACATAGTGCAATCCACAAGGTGGAAATAAAATAATTAGACAAGCTTCATTGTTATGGGAATGAGACTAACATTTGTTTATCAGTCTTTGAGGTATACTCCTACCATCCTGCAACTGGAATTCACAGTTAAACAAAACCTATATTCATCCCTCTAACATGGTATTTGATTGGTGTGTGCTGTGAGCCTCGAATAGTTCCCAGCGTACGTGCTGCATGGGCCACAGTGTCTGTCTGTACTGAATCCACTGTAATGAACTGCCTTGTTTTTTGTGATCTGGTGCTGTGAACAATATATATTGGACTTTCCAATTATTTTTTTGCTATTGTTTCTTTCTGTTGGTTAAGCCGTAGAAGTAGTCCCCCTGGGTTACAATATAAAAAAGAATTGTGTTTATTGTGCAAAATATGTTTGATGCCCTATTTTTTTTTCAGCTCTGAACTATTGTCCCTTTGTAAAGGCTGAGTATCATTATCATGGCACCAGAAATAGAGATAGACTCTCCTGACAGAAGGTAATTTCAGCTCCCATCCTATCTTTCCTCTAAGGAAAATTTTGCATCCTTTCCAGACAAGTGATAACCTTAAACTGAGTTCTATAATTAGTTTGTGCCTTTAAAATGAGTATTTGTAAAATAGGAACAAGTGGTTAGGACAGGTAGAATTTAATTGGGTTATATAAGCATCTTGCCAGGGGGCTAAATTTTATCATGACTCTCCTATCAGAACTGTCAGATCCTCCTTTCAGTGCATTATGATTTCTATAAATATAAGAGTTTAACTTCATTATATTTTTCATACGTCTATTTAACTCCTGTGAAGACAGTCTTTTTGCTCTGTATTAGGAGACCAAATCCAAAAGTAATTTCTGGTTTTGGGCACTATTGCTTTTTTTTTTTTTTTGATCCTATGTAATGATCCAACATATGGTGACACTGAAATTGTCTGAAATCCTCTTAACCTGGAACACCCTAAAATAGGTATAAATAATAGAATATGTTACTGTGATTTGAATGTGCCTCCTGTAGTTATACATAAGCTGAGTTCTAAATGAGTGTTTAGAATAAAAAAAAAAAAATTTTGTAAATGTTCTGCTTTTTTCCAATTTAGGAAAATTTGGTGTTTCATAAAAAGTTGCATGATATCCAATTAAGTAACACAAAATTTAAATGAGAGTCTTGTAAGCAAGAGAATCATGCAGAAGAAAGTAAGGGATATTAGGTAATTGTATTGAGGGGTGATTCTTCTTAACATTAACCTGGTTCTACTCAAACTAATGAGATTTTAAGGTCCATGTGAACATTTTTTTGGTAACGTTTTGGCAGTATGTAAGAATGTATAGCTTTTTTCTTTCTTTGTCTCAGGGAGCAATATTGTAATATACTGTATGTCTGGAGGTTATGTCTTGCCTGTCAGAATTTGTTCTAGATCACTAGTTTGCCTGATTATGATGGGGTCAAACTACAAATAAGGGAAAAGTGTCTCAGCTGCCAGTTGCAGTAATAAAGTTCCATATGAAAGAAAAGTGTTAAATCAAGCTTGATTCTTCGTATTTTTATAGCTCATCGAGAACAATCTCTGAATGCAGACAAACCTTTTTTAAAAGTATATTACACAAAAGAGTAAGAGTAATTATAATTTTAATTTGACACATGGAGCAACTTCAGAATTAGCTCATGTGCCCTGAGCTGCTTGGAATGACCAGAGTGTTTTTCATAGTTGTCCATATCAGTCAAATACAGAGAGAAATACAGAAACCAAAGATTTTAGGGACTGGGAAGGAGTGAAATGAAATTAAAGGACTTGTGAAATAGCATAATTCTGGAAACATATTTGTGCCTGCTGTACTTCCTCACAGGAGGTGAGAATTGCTGGATGTGTATAAGGAAGCCCTAATTCTTTCTGGCTTCTGGACATGCTTATTTCATGGGACAGAGCACAGAGATAATCTGTTCTGCACTGATGTCTCCTTCTTCAGAAATTTTGGGTAGTAAAACAAGTACGTGGTATTATTACAATGCTGTCATTACCAGGTTCTGATGTTAATTGGCATGATGGCACTTACAAAGCTGTTTAAACTGCTGCTTAATGTTATGACGCTCAATAATTCAATGACCGTAGCTAGTTAATAAGACTTAACTTCTGCAGGTGTTGCAACAAATAAGTGTGAATTCCAGATGCTTGAAAAAAACAACTAATACAGTCTTCTAGAGGATGGAATTTAATCCTGTATGGAGTCTAGCAGTAATAAACCAGAAAAGAACAGTGACAGAAAAAATTAACTGTTCTGACCTTTGTATGTTGTGGCTGTTTTTCTGAAAGTATGCTTGACAAGTACAGTGTTGTATATGTACACAACTGTTTATTTTTATGAAAATATGTGAATAAAACCAACTTGACCTCAGTGCTCTGAAGCATCTGACTTAAATATGAACCAGACTGCATGTGTCTTGCTTTATTTTCAAAAGACAATTTTTGGTATTTTTCTGCTGCTCACTCCTATAAATATATAAATAATAACAATATAAATATCTACATAATAAATTCAGCGGCTGTTCAGGGTGTCTTCTATCCAACAGTCTTGCCCAACTTTTTTGGAAACTGCATTAATTAACCTTTTCTAAACAAGCTGAATGAATCTAAGAACCCAGTGTATAAGGTCGTCTGTCTTCCATCCTCCTTGAGATTTATCTTTTCTAGTGCCATTTCTTCAGCTAAGGAGACTGTAAAACTTTTCAATATGCATTTATAGTTCCCAGTATTGGCATAGGCTGTTATTCATCTGCCTATTTACTCTGTTCCTGAAAGTGGCCAACTCTTATGAAGAAGTTAAAAAAGGTAGGGAGGAGTGCGGTGATATTCCTCAATATGCGTTTCCAGCAGTCTGAGGCTGAAAGACCTGGTCCAGAAGTAGTATGGTTTGGGGCTTTTTTGCTTTATCAAAACTTTTTTTTTTTTTTTTTTTAAAAAACAGTGGATTTGTCCAATTTCTTTTTGGATTTTAATATGCCTTTGTTATCCACAACATTTTGTAGCAGTGAATACCTCAGTTTAGGTAGGTGGTAAAAGGCCTCTAATAATTAACCTTTTAAAACCTGACACTTTGTAGTTTAATTTGATGCCCTTAAGGTTCTGCTTTATGTGGAATAGGAATATTCACCTTTTTTATGGTAACTCCTGATTTTACTGGCCTCTCATCCCCACGAGATTTTTACTTTCTTCTTGTACAGAAGCATTTCTTTGTCTTTGTTCATCTTTGATGACTTTTTTTGAAGTTGTTGTTCAAATGTTCCCTTTTGTTTGAACTGCACACAGTATTAATAATGAAATTGTACATTGACAATGTTTTTGTGGTGTTCTCAACTAGAAATTAGGAAGTAATGTTTTATTTTATTTTTTTAAAATACTCCTGAACAACGAACTGACACTTCTAATACAGAGAGAGAGAGACAACATAAGTTCAGAAAAGAATCACCACTTAAAAAATAAGAGGAAAGGAGGGGTGGGGAGATAAATGCCTTGCTTAATATGTGTAGTTATGAATATCTACAATATCCCTGAATAGATATTAAATTCTGTAAGCCAAAATGTGTTAATTCAAATTTCTAGGCTAGATGTGCAAGTGGAGTATAGTTGTTGTAATATACAGCTCACAGATATATACTTACCAGTTTCTTTTATGTCACTTTTATATCATATATAGGTAAAATTAATAGCCTAAGCAATGAGCTTAATGGACATCAACACATAGATTCAATCTGCTGCTTGAATCTGTTAGGAGGAAGTGCCTGGAAGGGTTTAACCACAGGACAGAGAGAGGTAATGTCTTCTGTTTGGGATTCATGGATGCAATTCCATGTGTCTGTGACAAATCAAATGGTCTCTTTCTTTCAAGAAGAAGAGGAGACAGGATGTTCTTTCTTCTTGTGTAACCATGGATTACCCACGGCAGTAAAGGAAACCATGCACCATTTAAAATGTGTGTATTGTGGATGTCAGAAGTGAAGTGAGATTGACGCTCTAGATGGGGGATTCAGTTAAGCAGGAGAAAGCAGCTGAGTAGGGGCTTTGTGAGTGCCAGTACTACTGATCCAGTGGATTTGGGGTAGACGTGGGTTTTGCTGCCCTTGTAGTTTTAACCTAAAGGTCTAGCAAGAAGACCTCTGGCTCTGTCTGGTATTTTTTGATACTACCAGAATATGAATAATAAATCTCAGTAAGAATACACTACAAATATTAGCCCTTTTTAATCAGTCTTGCCTGCTTCCTGCTCACTGGAGGAGTGAGGCAATAAACTTCTGTCTTTGTATCTTGACTTTGGGAGAGGTTAAGAAACAAATAAAAGGCTATAAATTAGCATAGCACCACTTCTGGTCACATGGGATTTTACATTCAAGAACTGCAAAAGGCTGAAGCAACAACTAAGTACGGCTTTGCAAATGTTCAAATGCTGTAGTCAAACTTTTGAAGCAACTTTAGGAGAGGTCCTGAAGCCTGTTACTTTTGTTTGAGATTAGTTTTCCTCCCAAAGATGAAAGATGTTAAATGCTCAGTTGAATGATTTTGTAAAATTCCCAGATCTTATTGTCCCTGTGGACATTGCCACTAGTACCTAAGCTGTATCCAAAGTTGTCATTTTGAGTTTGGCCTTTGTATGCCTTGTCTGTCCATTTTACTGCTTGTGATAACTCACAGTTTTTCCATTGACTCATTTGCTTTTAGACCTTCCAACTTTGAGTTTATAAAGTTGCAGTCTGCAGCTGAAATATAACCATAACTGGTTAGAAAACGCAAAATGTGCCTTAGAGGCACCAAATCCTGGGGTGACTGTTAAGCAGAAACTAGGCCACTTTACATGCAGCGACTGCAGGTTTTAACATGTTCCAGTGCTACAAACTACTGCTGCTGAAGTAAGAAATTGCCAGTGCATCAGGACCTTCTTGCTGCAAATCCTTATCCCTATAAACTGTTGTCACAGAAAGAACGGATAGTGTGTACATAAGCTGCTAAACTGTGCTTCCCTCCTTCAGGGGTGGTGGTCCAGTCCTGTGTTTGCTACTGAAATAGGCTTTAGGTCAGCTCTGTGCGCTGCAGATTTCTTCTGTTGTTGTGTGAGTGGTGTGGAAACTGAAAAAGCAGTAAGATAAACCACTGCTTTTTCTAATTTGATTTTTTTCAGTTTGTGTGAATGCATTTATTTAGTAGGATCAAACACACATAAAGTAGATGCTATAATCCTGTGTTCAATATTGTTTTGTTAAATGTTAACTCTTTGGAGTGGAGCCTGTGTTCTGTGTTTTATAAATCCCCATGTACCTTCAGTGATGTAGAAATTCTTAGTCTTAGTGGAAGAGGAAACTGTAAAAAAACGTCATGAGAAGATCTATGCATCTGGAAGCACTAAATCTAGTGAAAGGATTTCTGAAAGCTCCCAAGTCCATGAACATTTCTAATGGCTAGAGTTAATGTTCTTGCACAACATGGGTCTAAGCTGATCTTTTCCAATGTTCTCATTCCAAAATGAATCATCTTTGGAGGTCTAAAGACAAATGTATTGTTTTCAGGCAGGGGTCTAAATATCTCAAACACAATTATACACACATAGATAAATCTATTTATAGCTGGCTATGGATCAGTTCCATTTTCTCTGTTTTGTGTGTTTGTTACTTTTTGCAACTGCAAAAATGTTGGCCTGCTACAAAGGAACTTGCTTTTTAATAATCTTAAAACATATTCAAATTGTAAACAGGCAGCTGTACACTTTAAAACTTTGTAATTAGCTAAAGATTTACTGAGCTTAAGAGGTGCATGTTTATCTAGTCTAAGGAAGGCTGCCCTTCCCCTCTCCTTGTCTTCCAAGGTAAGGTGATTCTACTGGATAAAACAGTCATAACATCTCCTGCTGGAGCTTGGTATAAAGTATGAGAGACCCATGAACTGTAGAGTTTGCTTTACGTTTGGGCTGATTACATCTTCCTGTAGATCCGAAGTCCTTTAAAGAGCTTTAGGAAATGCTGTGCAATATGGTCTTCTGAAGATGGCTTTGTCTCTATTGGAAATGCAATTCTCTTTTGTTTGGGCATGTGGAAGGAGTAAGTTGCAGCATGCTTGTGTGTTAGACACATATGTCTGTCTCTGGGATTGATTGTAAATGCAAAATAGTAAAGAACAATACTCTTTCAAGAGTGCTGAGAGATCTCTATGAAATAGACCAGCTGTCTTTTCTGAGACATGTAGGTATACCACAAAAGTATGTATAGTACGTGAAAAAAATACTCTGTCAGAAAGCTCTACATTTTGACACCACTCTGTAGACATAATGTCATATGAAGGATGACATTTATTTAGGCTTTCTTTGATCTCATTGATACTGGTATTTTTTTTGTAGCCCAAGATGAAATATCTTCTAACGTATTTTGCAGTTGCATTTAGTCTATCCTCTGGTCTGAATTTTTAGGCTTACAATTTGCAAAGCAAGAAATTCTCCCTACTGAAAGAATCCCTTATTTAATGGTAAATACAGTGTTACTAGCGTGTAATTATATATGCATCCAATGGCTTTGAGGGCAAAACTTTTATTGACTTTGATGTTAGTGAGCTAAGTCCCTTTGTGATAACTCAATTGTGGAGTGATTTTGTGTTAAGTTAGGAGAGCTTTGATTTTGGCTGTTCAGAAGTGATGGATTAAATCAAAACCCAGTTCTTGATGGTGAGTAGCAACTGAGATAATAAAACAAAATGTCTTTTAAA
This sequence comes from Streptopelia decaocto, assembly GCF_964273445.1. Lineage (NCBI taxonomy): Eukaryota > Metazoa > Chordata > Aves > Columbiformes > Columbidae > Streptopelia > Streptopelia decaocto. The sequence continues at coordinate 35,575,656 of NC_138657.1, forward strand.
ATAACATTAAACAAAAAATGAAATTATTTAAAAATGCTATTTCATATTTGCTCTTCTCACTTTTGAGTGGCAGTTAGTTGCCTACTACTGTCTGTGAAGCTTAGGATGAGGCTGCAAGTTCAAAAGTCACGCAGAATCACAGAATCACAGAATGTTAGGGATTGGAAGGGACCTTGAAAAACCATCAAGTCAAATCCCCTCGCCTCCTTTTCTCCAGGCTAAGCACCCCTGTTGCCTTAACCGCTCCTCATCAGACTTATGCTCCAAGCACCTCAATCAGCTTTGTTGCCCTTCTCTGAACTCTCTCCAACACCTCAATGTCTCTCTTGAAGTGAGGGGCTCAAAACTCAACAAAGGGTTTGAGGTGGGGCCTCACCAGCCAAGTACAGGGGGACAATCACTTCCCTAGTCCTGCTGGCCACACTATTTCTGGTACAAACCAGGATGCTGTTGGCCTTCTTGGCCACCTGGGCACGCTGCTGGCTCATGTTCAGCTGGCTGTCAATCAACACCCCCAGATTCCTCTACGCCAGGCAGCTTTCCAGCCACTCTTCCTCAAGCCTGTAGTGCTGTCTGGGGTTGTTGTGACCCAAGTGCAGGACCTGGCACTTGGCCTTGTTGAACGTCATACAATTGGCCTCAGCCCATTGATCTTGCTGGTCCAGATCCCTCTGTAGTGCCTTCCTACCCTCCAGCAGATCTACACTCCCACCCAACTTGTTGTCCGCAAAACATGTTAAGCACATCATTGATGCATACTTGGATGTCAGGTTTACAAGAGACAAATGCTTGTGTTCTCCAGGCTCTGCTCTGCCCTTGCTGCATGGATGTATGCGACACTGCCAATAAGCTTTTGAACCGCTGCACTGTATATAGCATGATGTTTGTTGCAGGGTAATCTTAACAGATTTTTTCTTGCCTTTGAAGAGTAGGCTACAAACTGTGTTGTTCTAGGGGCTGATTGGTGAGCAGCGTGATTGAGACATGTAGACTTGCAAATCTGTGCCCTCCTGTGGGATGGGTTTCTTGATGTTTGAATTTACAGAGACTGGTTGTATGTCTAGGAGTGCCCATAAAGTAACTGGATATTGGAAGCAGGGAGGGGAGGCTCTTCTTCCTCCACAGTTTCTCATGTCAGAGGGACATGTTTCTGTGGGGCAAAATATAGTCCAAAATATGCTTTCACTTCCTACCCCTAGGCTGTCACCACCTCTCCTGAGCTGGTAATCTGCTTTGTTTTCACTGAGGCTTTCTGGCTGTGGTATTCCGTCTTTAGGAACCAGAAAGACATGTGGCACTGCAGAGGAGTGAGACATGAGGGTTTGAGAGTAAGTGGTACATTTCTCTTTGTATAAATAAGTGAAGGACACCATTCCCAGAGCTGGAGGAGCAGATGGGTGGGAAATGAGAGTGGCAGGAAAAAGATCAAACTTCGCCTCTTCAAGAAGATGAGAAACTGTACCAGCATGACTAGAAAAATCATCCAGGGAAAAGAAATCCCATCTCAGATGCTCTCGATTTTCGGGTGTCTTTTACCAATGTGATTATGACATGAAAGATTTTTTCCATGCCAATACGTGCATGAAAACTTGTTCTCTCAAATGCTTATAGAACTGTGGTTTGTCTATATTGAGCCAAAGGGAAGGACAAACAATGAAGAGGCTGGGCAACCATCCCAAAAGGATCAAGGGGAGAGAACTTAGGAGTTTCTCAGCAGGTTTCTTTAGCTCACTATGTGACACCAGTTGTAGAGAAGTTTCTGGTTTGTTCTTACAGACTGTAACACAATGCAGCCTTCAACAGACAAGTCTATGGATGGGCTTGATCTGCCAGCCTTGAGTATTTAGGATCTGATGTGATAGATCCAGGAGCTGTAATGGGCTCAATAATAGAGAAAACCTGTGTGAATGACAGACTACTGAGACTCTTAGAATTTTTATCAGTGACATGGTACTTGTGTTTGTAAATATTTTTCTGCTAATTTTTTATTTAAAAAAATATCGTAATAGTGACTGTAAAATAAGATTTGTCTGGTGACTAGTGATGTACTTTTGTCTTTGTGTTAGGGTTTTTTACTGCTGTGTTGCATTGGCAGATAGGAAAAAACAGTTGCTGGAATTTACTGTAGTTATCTACAAATATCTTGGCAAACTTTGGCTGTCTTTAGCCTACTTTTTAAATACTACTTCAATGTTGGGATCACTGGATCAATTCAGTATTGGGCAGTGAAACTATAGACAACAAAGATACTTCAAGGGGTATTTAATCTCTGTCTATATCTAATTATTAATTTTAGTAATTTCTTCAAGGTCTGCCACAAGAGACACAGATCTGAACTCTGTCTTTAGGTGCTTGTTTCTAGAAAGATAGAAGTTAGATGAAAGCATGCCAAGAGATAGAAAAGGTAATGATAACTTAAGACATTTAAAATATATTTTAGAGTGAGTACCACATTGTTGTTTTATTATTTGAGATACCCTAAATTTTCCTTAGCACTGAACAAGTAATATTTAATAGATGTAAATTAAATCCATGAAATATAGGTTTCTAATGTAATCTTCATTATGAAATATGACTTTATTTGCTTGCTGGTCATGATAGGTTTTCAATATGTGTTGGAGAAACAAGTGCATGCATGCTGGATTTGTTAAGAAATCATTTTCTAGAACAAGATTTAGTAGGATAATTGGGTGGATAGCATTGATTGATCATACAAACAGATGCCAAACCACAGCTACTTTTGATACAAATATGTCATTGCAGGAGAAGTAGCTGTAGAGCAAATTTGCAAGCATTAATAAAATTTATGAAATTTCTGATACATTTTAAAGCTTATGGGAAGGAAAAATAATATATTTCCTCATTGTTTTATGTCACAGTCTGAAGCGGTATCAATCCCAAAGTGAAATTTCACCCAGAGACAGTTAAATATGATTTATTATATTTGTCACAAAGTCTTTATATGAGACAAAATAATTCACATAGTTATTAATTGATTTATCATACAACCTCTTGGTTCATTGCCCTATAATTAAAGTTGGAATATGTTGTTTGTAAATTTAGCCTCTTTCCACGTTATAACGGAATGTGCCTAAGACAAGAATCACATTGGGGTAGTAATAATGAAGATTTCTGGAAAGAAAGAAATGTGGTGCTTTGACTTAGATTTATCCTGTCTAATATTAGTTATCTCTTCATATGGACTGCAACATACTTCTAAGCAAACTTTGGTAACTCTGTGAATCATATTATTTTATGCATCATCATCTTTTTTTTTTTTTTTGCAGTCTCACAACAGCGGCGTGCAACTGTGACAACTATTCAGAGAGAACAATGTAGACTAGTACTTAGTATATTCTTGGCATACTTAAGTCATGTATTACTTTGGCATTTTCTAAAAACTATAAATCTTACTGTATACCTTTCCGTTAAATGCCTCCACCTTCTTGTTTTGAGGTTTACATCTATTAACAAGGAAAAGAGCTAGAATCATGTGGTCAGCCAGCTCCTTATAGGTTAGTTATAAGTGTTTGGCCAACACTTAGAGGTCTACAGAGGAGGACTGACTTGCCTCTAAATACTTTTCTCCAAAACAAAAAAAATTTGAAGATCCCTGAACCAAAATGTCTCTGAGAAAGAGATGAGCTTGTAGTTTATGGCAATTACTCTTCCTTGCCTTTTTTTTTTCCTGTAGCCTTGCTAATAAAGCCCGTTAAAAATGGGCTGTTGGCCATTACTGGTCATTTAAAAACCCTACATTCCAAATAAAAATTAGAATTATATATTTAATGAGATATAAGAAACTTCGTAGCTTCTTTTAGCAGAAGACATGTAATAACATGTGAAAGCTTAATTAACTTATCTAGTGTTTAGTAAGTAGGAAAATAGATGTAGGTATTTTCTTTCTGAACAGAGCTGATTACCCATTTGTTTACAGGAAATTAGTTTAAAAGCCCATTTTTTCATAGGCTTTATAACTAATGCCTTTAAGGATAAACATATTAAGAAAAGAAAGGGCAAAAGTGTGTGAATGGCTGAAGTTCAAGAATGTGAAAGGTGATTTCTGGAAGAAGTCTACAGTCCTTGGAGTGTTGGTGTCGTTGAGCCTGCTTCCCAAAGGAATGAAAAGCAGAGCAACTGCTGTAGTCTGAAAATCCAAACCCCATACTGTATAAATGTAGGAGTAGTTACATTTGTACAGTCCTAAAATTACATTTGGCCCTTTGAAGGCAACTGTGAGGCTGATGTGGCCCCCGGTGAAAATGAGATTGGCACCCCTGCTAGGAATCAAACTGGAATCTGTTTTTTCCAAAGGGCAAGAGATGCCACATTGTATACTGTCAGAACACAGCATGAACAGCTGATAATGAGAAGTCTAATCTCTGTGATGCACACATCATTGGTAAATGACCATTTGAACTGATTTGGGAATGACTTTAAGAAAAAGCTAGTGGTTTGATATTGAATTTTTTTTTCTTTATCTTTTTTGTTTTTTTAAAGTAAAGGCATGGTCCATTGAGGTATACAGGCTTTAAAAGCTGACATTCTTCTCTGTGTATTGCCAGTCTTGTTTCAGTAAAATTGCAGTGTTTTCTAGTCTATAATGGGGTATCTTGGGAAAGGTACTACAGAATAGAGAGACTTGTGGCATCTCTCATGCTGTAGAAGTGCTCATTGCTGCTAAAAGGCATGTGTTTTGAAGGAAGAATGCAAATTAAAAATAATGGAAATTGCACTGTGAACACTTTGAAAAATGGTGAATAAGCCCTTAACAGAAAGAGAATAAATGAAAGAGATTAACAGAAAGCACATAATAGTGGTATCTGTGTTGTCCTGGTCAACTTTGAGGCTTTTGTTCTGCTGTGGGTCTATTAAGAAACAGAAGACAGCTTTGGAGATAGATTTTCTGCTAGGTGGCATAAAAATATCAGGTTCAATCCAAAATTAGTGTATATTCAGCTCTCCAGTTCAGCAAAAAATTGCTTAGTTGACCTTCCTTTGAATTAAAGTGGAAAAGTTCCATTGCATCATTGACACTATTGACAACTCTTCTCCCTTGGCTGATAAGTTGCCTCGTTGAGCACTTTCTTCCAATGAAAAAGTATGTGTAATCCAGTTTTTGAACAGCCCTAAATGTTTTCCTTCTCTAAACCTTTAAGTAGTAACTATTTTTTTTTTTTTTTAAATATGCTTTAGTGTTACTGGTAACATTAAAAAACATGATTCTTGAACACTGTAAAATAACTCAGCCCTTTAACATGTATGAAAATATCAACCATAAAGTATAATTTTGACTAGCACAAGTGTTCCACAAAGAAATAATAAAAATTAAATTAAAATAAAAAGCTATAGGAAAAAGCGGCTATTTTTAAAAGAAAATTAAAATTATTTGGAAGAATACTTATATATTAATGGAGCAGAGGGAGACAAGTCTATTCCTGCACCTCAGAAAGTCTCATATTGATGTGGAGAATACATTTTTAGGATTACTCCCTATTTGTAATAGTTATAATCACAGTAGTTTCTTTGTCGTGCTTTGACAGTACTCACACTATATGGTGTGTCTCATCTTCACAGTCCAATTGGTGATTTTTTTGGAACTTAGTACTTACTGATGATTACTTCAGTGACTCAGAAAATGTAAGGGCTAAATTTTACTCCTCAGGTTTTTCACTACAAACACAAAGATCCATCTGTAAATGCATGAGTCAGCTTTTGCCATTTTACCTTCTTAGAAGGTTAACTTCATCCTGTTTCTTGATGATAATATTTTGTACATTATGACAATATGTTGCAAAATAAGGACACAAAGTGTCTTCCTATTCAGCTCATGCGTTCTCAAAGAGAAGAATATTTTTATTAGTAGCAATAGTTTCATCTGTTTTCATTGCGTAGAAAAAGAAACCTGCCTTTGTCCTTGTGTTATTTTTTTCCTTTGTTTTTGAGAGACAATATTTTCAAGTATTTTGACACTTTATTATCAGATAAGGAAGACTCAGCAACCTATCCTTAGCTGTCTGCCCAAGAATAGTCTTCTTGCAATGAAAGACTTTGTGAGGGTCCCCATTTGTGTGGATATTCCTGGTCAGAACAACCCATCACATCTAACTTGCATGTTACAATCACTCTTATATTGCCATTTGAAAACCCCACAGGAATAATATTGTCATTTCTGTTTTTTGCAGTTTGCATAGTTTCCTCTTCAAAAAAGCTGACCAAAGCAACCAGAGAGACTTACTTTTTAAATAACTGTATTTTCAGTGGTATAATGCTGAAATGGGAAAGATTATGTACTTCATGTATTTATACAGTGATGATGTACCAAACCATTGTATTTGGTTTCTTTATCTTTTCTCATCAAACTGTGTGAAAATTGAATGAAATGGCAAATAGAATCATACTTTCATGTAATCATGAAATTAAAAAACAAGGAAAGAAGTTTTGCAGCATTGTCTGAAATCTCACATTTTCTAAAGCTTGACTCTCCAGGCACCCTGTTGACTGCTCATCAAAGAGATTTTCTTCCATCTGTGTGCTTCCTTTGTAACTACTCATTCACCATAGAATTTTAATGCAAAATGCAGCTGAAATTTTATATGTAATCATAGAGAAAACCAAGGCTACACTGATTTTGTATATTGCTCACGTTGAGTGTCTGTGACTTGACAACAAACAAAATATTTGTCAGTCAGGCAACAGACTTTGCTGTCCCAGTTTTCTCATACTGACATCCCAACAGCTTCCCCACCCTTTTACAGTGCCCACTGTCTTACTGGACCAAGTCAGGACCTATCTGTTTCCATTCTCCTTGTTCACCCCTACCCTTAATTTCCTTGCAAAGTGTCCCAGCATCTATCCTGGAATTTGGAAGCAGAGTCTGACATCCATTCCTGTAATTGTGGTCATATCAATGAGAGTCTGAATCGACCTCTGTACTGAACATAAAGAAGCCCACTCCCAAGACCTGCGAGCATGCACTTAACAGGAGCTGGAAGCCAGTTACAAATATCCCTCCCCTGGTCTTCGAGGTGAGATGTGTACCATTGAAGTCAGGGAGCTTCCTGAGCTGGAGGTGACTTTACAGCATAAGAACTTCCTCACTGCCTCCCACCTAGGCTCCTTTTCCTTTAAATTTTCCTCTAAGGGTGCTTTCATATGAGTTATCTTCACACACTTCCAAAGCAGATGTTAAAGGGCATAAGCAGTGTAAGCTAGGGAAATGCAGCTGAGGGTAAGTAGGGGTGTGAATGTCTAAAATAGCATTGGCGCAAGAAAGGGAGGAAGTTATGACTGCAGATGGTAACGATGCATTTTTCAAGGCAATAATATTCTCTCTGTGTCTGGAAATTCGGTGACCTCCTGGACATACCGTTCAAGACTTTCTTTGAAATGGCTGTAAAATGCTTTTTTTTTTTTGCAAGATTCATCATGAAAAATACCTCTGGGGCTTTCTTGAAGGCCACTTGACAGATGATAGAGCTGTTACTAGCAGGTTTGAACTGATGCTTCTTGAATTTATGCTTGTAATGATACAGCAGTGAGCTGTGATCACGCTGATACGTAAGTGAGAATAAATTGTTTTCATGGTTTTGCAGTGCAGTAGCTGACCAGGCCAGCATGTGTTGTCTCACAGATCTCTCTTCAATGCAAGACCCTGAAAGAATAAAAGGAAATGTAGTTTACTGCTGAAAATAGCTGCAAATTAGCATCTGCTTCCTGTAAACTCAGCATAACTGATTTTTTTTTTTGCTAAAAGGTATTTTACGAAGTTCAGAAAGTGTCATATTTTCAAGTCTAATGAAAAATTTGCAGGCAACTACAGGAAGGAAACACTGCAAAGAACAGAGAAAGAACCTTTCCCTCTGAGAGAAGGCAAAGAAGAGTCAGCAGCTGATGTAGCAGAGGTCTCAAATGGCAGGGGGAGGGAGGATGTGCTCCTGTACCTGATAGTTGCGAGAGTACTCTTGCAAAAGGGATGCTGGCTTATTTGGATTGTGGATGAAGCAACATACGCATTCAAGAAGATCCTGCATGGCATGGAGCTAAGCTTTCAGAATGAGAGCTCTGTTTTTTAAACCAGAATAGAGTGTGCTTTCTAGGTGCTGTGGTAGATCTTAATTCAGTTCAGTGCCTGTTGTTAGTGAGGTTTTAAAATCTCAGTTAATACAGTTCTCTTTGTAGATCTCTAATACTGGAGCTACAGAAAGCATCTTAATTTTAGTCCTTCCCCTTGCATGCAACAATCAATATTAGTAAACTGCTGTAATCTGCATGATCTGTGTTGTAAACTATAAAAAGGTTACAGTTACAAAATGCAATTTTACAGAACCTCTAAACAAATAGTGACTTAAAAACCCAGATACCATAATAGAAAGCCTTTCTTCTGTCCCAGAAGAGCAGAATCTCTGATGTACCTGTGAAAAGGTTTCATTACTACAATTACAAAGACTAATTGCTTAAAATATTCAATGACTATTAGGTGGTTGGATTGTTCTGGTGTTATTATTTATCACAATACTAAGTGCAATTCAAACAACTCAAAAGAAGTCCAGCAAAGAATGATTGCTTGTTTATTCCTTGATGTGCTGTCACATGAACAGGCGTGCAATTTACAAACAACCCTCCAGATGGCTCTTGTAGCAGGCTGGAGCAATTTGCGAGACCGAAGTAATGCCTGATAATGAGGACAGCAGCTCAGATTGACTAACGTAAGCAGTGCTGAGGTATTGATATAGTTGTGTGTCAGAGCTTGAAAACTTGCATAGCTTAGTGCTGCAAAAGGACATGAAGGTGATGAGTTTGGATCACTACTTAACCAGTGCTGCAGACTGGGGGATGCCATTGTCCTGATGCAATGAAGAAAACAGACAGTTTACCACTGCTGGTAAACTGTGTTCCCAGTGGAGTTTACAGACTTTTGTGTGACTAGGACTTCTTCTTATTGTTTGCAAAACTTGCATTAATCTTAATGCAGTTGTAAAACAGCAAGTCAGTTGTTCTTACTTCTTTGCAGAATTGTACTCTTTCTTCTTGAATTTGCCAGCTTTTGGTGGTGTTAATTTCTTGGTTTGCCCCGGAAGGTGTTGGGGATATGTGTTTTTTCCTCGTGCAGAGTTTGTGTTAATATTCTAAAGTGTTTTGGAATTGAAAAATGTATTACAGGAGCATAAAATAATAATGTCATGATAATAGCAGGTTGGAGAAGAATTTAATAGGGTAAGAGGTAACAGCATTTCCTTAGTTATGCCTGAAGTGGTGCAGTAAGAACTCACTCTGTACAAAGAATGCTCAAGTAATGAAAGCCCTAACAGAAATGCCTGCCCATGTGGATTCCCGCTTGTATAATTCCTCTGACAGCTACTGTGTGCAAATTTTGCACAGCATGTAATTATCTGTACAGCTGGAGTAGCCTTGTGCTGGTCTGAATCTTGATCTTCAGCAGAATGTTCTTTTCAGTTTATGAATGAGGTGATCACGAGCATGTTAGCTTTGACAAGGTATTCCTTCTGCTATGGGATTGCATCACACTAACAAAACAAACTGCTGTTATAAGAAGTGAGTTTTGCATGGTAAAGAGAAAATATGTTTTAAGGCTTTACAAAGATAATGGAAATCTATATACATTTTAAGCATATGTGTTGTGAGCAAAAAGGCATTTAAAATGTATTTATTTGGGAGTGTGAAGGTTTTGGCACTTTTTAACTGACTCCTGCTGTTTTAATTTTTCTCTAAATCTGACAGATACATGCTGAGGCACTGCTGCATCAAATTTCAAACCAATCTCTGTTTAGTTTTCATCGAACAAATAGTCACATTAATATCTTAAATGCCTGAATATCTTCATTGAATCTGCTGGGGCTGCAGGCATTGCGCACATGAGTAACTTTGTACTTAAGTCTCCTGTGCCAGATGCTTGCTGAATGTCGATAGCATTAATACATGCACAAAAGGGCAGCTGTTTGGAGAAAATACAAAGGCATGGAATGGCAGAGAAGGGGTGGAAAGGCCATTGCCTTCTTTTGACATTCTCCACAAGCAGCACTCAGGGCACTCAGTGTGCCCTTGCCTACCTGACGGGCTGCAGGCACATGGTTGTTCTGCTTTCTCTTCCATCTGACTTCGACCTTTCTGGGCTGATTGCAAATCAAGAATGAAGACCAAACAAAAACAAAAGCTGTCTCAAAACAAGTATCTGGGACAAATGGCCGGCTGAGAGCTCAGAAACTGGATTTCCTGCTTCTGATGCTACTGAGGAGGATGCAAAAGGCCACTCTTGCTTCTGAGAAAGACTGTGGTCTCATCCACCTTGATCCTCCACATGAATGTAGAGGTGGCAGCAGCAGCTGTAACCAAGGCCTCTGTATTTAGCTGTGTGGGTAGGAGGCAGAGAATGAGGTTAAGTGCAGCATATATTGGCTAGTTGTGCTGGATAAGACAAAAATCCGGCTGGCTGAAGTAGGCAAAGAGGTAGGTAGTTCTTACAGAGCTGCATTGAACCAGTTTGTAATAGTTATATTTGCCTGTGCTCAAGGGTATTTTGCAGCTTTGCTGCAACTTAGCAAGTATAGAAACAGACTCTTTCAAATGGTTATCATCCTTTTTAACAAATTTCTGATGTGTACCTGCACTTAGTAATGGCTAGGATAATTTTTTTGTGGCTCCAGTGTCAAGGAGCCCATTTATGATCTTTGAAAGTTAATATAGCATTGATGATGTTCTGCATAATGAAAAAATAATGCAGGTATGTTAGCTGGATGGTATCTTACACTAGAAGCTCCAAATGCTATGGTTGTGCAGCAGCAGCAGCCTGTATGTAGGCAGAGTTGACAGAGAACTGCATCAAAGAAGATTTTGATGTGGGCACATACAATTCCTTCTTTTGAACATATGTTGAAGTAACATGACTGTTAAGGGGCAGTGTTCAGTAATCTAGCTTACAGAAGGTGGATTCAGTTGGTGGATAATGAACAAGGACTCAGTCTCAAAAACATCCTCCCCTCTAGCCAAAAATCCAGTCTGTGGTGTTCTTTGTCATTCATAGACTGAGTGTATTAGGGTGTTCATATGGGGATGTGAATACTTCCTCATATCTCTCTAAATCATGCTGAGAAATGGACATTTGATAAAAAACAGCATTAGACATCACCAGGGGCATCCTTGCAAAGAAAAGCTGTCAGGGATTTCTAACACACACCATTGCCTGATGCATGTGTGTGGTCAAACTAGGAAAGCCAAATTACCTTCAAAATAATTTTCCTGAGTGAGAAAATCGGTGTTCAGTTCTTGAGGGATTAAACATGATGATATAAAAGTTTGAGACTTACAGTTGCATTAAGGCCACATTATGTTACTTCAACCTCAAAGTGAGTATAACTGTAATTGATTTACTATATTTAAGTGCATCAAGGTGAACAAAAACCTATGCTTGTCATTTTAGGTTTAGTTTTTTTTTTCTGTTTTGTCCTTCTGTATCTATTTCATCTCATCTCAAGTCCTGCTAATTTTCATCATTTTTAGATATAACCAGTTCTATTCTAACTGCAATGTGTTCTGACTGTCCGGTATTAATGTATTTTATGATCTAACTGTCAGCCAGCTGGCTGACATCCTCTGATATTTCCTAAATAATGTGCTTGAAGCAGCCTTATGCACATGGAGGTGGTGTTTTTCAAAACCCTTTTAGGATGTCGATATGTACATGCTGACGATGCTCTCATGTCTTCATAAGTATTTGTGTGTGTGGTTCTTGGCTCTATCTGAAATCATAGCCATTTGAACCGTTGTTAGAGTTTCTGATAAGCTCCTTTGGTTGTGCTGCATAAAGGCATGCAGCCAGGAGTTGATTATCAACAGGCACTAGATCTCCCTGCCCTCCTCTGACCTCTCTAGAAGAGAGATGGATGAATGACACTCAAGTCAGGTCTGGAGTGCTGCACTCACAACACAGTATGTTACAGGATACTGGATTTAATCTCATTTGCTACGAGTCTGCTGAGCACAGGGCTGTGTGGCTTGGATGCTGCAGTGTGAGCTGCTGTGCCACCAGTTCAGTGTGTCTGCAGCCTCAGGCATGGGGATATGTGGGAAAGCAGGGATGCCACATGCTGGTGCTGACCTGGCTCAACCACCAAACATGCATCCAGCACTCTCGCATTGTGTCCTTAACATTCAGCTTGTTCACATGAGCTCCATCCATTGGATATCTAAAATGGGTAGAGGACATTGCTATCATGTTGTCTCTTTTGCTCTTCAGAGCATGTCATTTCAGCACCTTTGTGAATATGGGATATAGATATGAACATTTTCTAGGGATGTTTGTCATACCTTGCCCTTGGCTTATTACAGCGATTCTTAACCTACTTTAAGATGCTGAGGCACTGATTACACACTGGCAGCATGATTGCTTTAGGTGCTGACATCCTTTTGAAATGATGTGGAAGAAATGAGGGTTACCTCATCTGCTTGCTGAATAGGTATTTAGGTGAAAAAAAGACTCCAGCTCAAATTCTGCTGTCCAGTGAAAAGATCAATTCACTGTAGTAACAGCAACATTTTTCAGCAGAAAACTCCCCGTATTCTTATAGGAAGCAGACCAAGGAAATTATTCTAAATTATTCTACGGGAGAAGTATTGGGAGTACCACTTGGAAAGATCACAGAAGCCTTAACCAGGATGCTCCAATACTTAGTGCTTAGTCCTTATCAAGTGCTTTTCATTTAATGAACAGGATATTATCTGTGTAGAAGTATCCAAACAACAAAATGCATGGACCTGAGCCTCTAATGCTTCCAGTCTGTGATTTAAGGGGTTATGTAGAACATTGAGAGCTCTCAGGCCAGAGGCAATCTTTGTTCCAATTTATATTTCCTTGCGTCTGATGGTGATGTTGTGTATACTACAGCAAATGGCAACAACATAATTTGATGTATAGCATACCCAGTCTGGTTTTACATTTTCTTGCCTTTTAGGCAGGACATGTCATACCTTGAGTGCACTTATTTTTAGTTAATACATCTTGCAAAATTTCAATATTTCTTCTCTTCCAGATTACATTTGAGGTAAGTGAGAGATAAGTATGTGAATAGAACTTGTTTGGGTAAAGAAATTTTAAAAAATACTGTTATGGTTTATAAATAAAGCTATTCTTATTCTAAGTTTTTACATGTAAAAAGATAAAAAAATACGAATGAGAATGTTTTCAGAATTCACAAATAGAGCTAATCTGGCCATATATCCTGGATAATTCTCCAGCTTTGGGACCTGTATGGAAGTTTCTGTCATGCAAGTCAATTAGCAGCAGCCTCCAAAGGAATAAAGAAAGGAACAGAAAAACAACTAACCATGCCCACCTCCAACAGCACTGTAGACAGGAGTCATGTGTATGTGTCCATCTGATCCGTTAATATCTAGGGTAACAGAGTCCTTCAGGACTGCAGATTAAAACTGAGATAGCACTTGGGGATCTGCAGTTGTTATCTCTAGGTCTATGGGAGCTCCTAGATACTTATGGAGAGATAGGTAGGTATAAGCCTCTGGCATGGCTCAGGTATTGCATGAACAGATATTCTGAATTCCATTTATTATCTGATGTATTATGAATATGGTATAAGAAGACTTTGTGTGTAATGTCTTAGCTGGTGTGAGATAGACTTAGGAAAGCAATGCATGTGAGGGGAAGTGAAATCATTCCTTGCTCATGTACAGACAGGAGAAGTGGGAGGAGGTTTGCGATTGAACTGTAGCCCAAATGTCAGGTGTGGGAGGGAGGGTCCTCAGAACATTCTCCTGGTGTATTAAGTAGAGATTTGCAGTTCACACCAGAAAGGAATTATGACTTCATGGGGGGTTACAGAAATGTGTTAGAGGTAATGTAGAGGTGGATGTTGCTTTTGTTACTTGAGCTGAGTTCATGTAAAGATCTCTTTTATTCTCAATAGGTGTGCTGTACTGGGATGCAGGTTGTATCTTGAATACCTTGTTTTTCCAAAATATGTTTCTTGTATCTGCTCTGTCTCAATAAGCTTTCTCTGGTAAACAATTGTGTGTATGTATGTATATTCAAATTCATCTTAACAACAGAAAAGTTTCATCCTTCACTGTTTTCTAAACCCCCTGGAATGCTGATGTTTCAGATAATTAGAATAAACTACCAAACTGTGCCTCATTTTTGTTTTATAAAATGTATATTGTTCCAGAAAAATGCTTTAAGCATGATTTCTAAATGTAATAGTTTGTTCTGCAACAAAATGCATGTTAGAATAGCAGAGAGAAATCAAAGTCAAGTTTGATATAAAATCCTTCTACTAATTCAGGCGCTATCCTGTCAGCGTTCACATATTGAGTAATTTTATGCACATGTAAAAGAGGATTACTTCTGTGCGTGAAGTTAAGCCAGGGGAGAACCCCTTGAACTATGAAGGCACTTAAGAAAATTATACCTACAGCATAACTTGAAGTGAGCGTGACTTATTTCATGAGAAGTCACTCAAAAGCATGGTCTCATTCAGAAACAGAAAAACAGAGAAAAAAAAGTAAGATCTGGCTGTTGCCCGCTTGAAAATTCTGATACCTTTGAGGGTTTTTTTTGCTTGTTTCGTATCTGTGTGAACTGCCTTTTACTGCTGAACTCTGCATGACATTAGAAACATCTCTGTGTCTTAACCTATCATTGATGGGAAGTAGTTTTCTGAGCATTTTAGTATTTCATCTCAGCTGGAGGACCCAGAGCTCTCCTTTCTTGCTTTCAGAGCAATTCAAAGATACAGAAGTGCATCCTCTCTATCCTACGCTGTGCACCAGTTCTTAGCAAATACTCTTTTAAATTTAGTGCTTCCATATTTTTCACTCCCATACTGAGTTATGCATAAAACTAAACGGAAAGTCTCAAGTAGAATCATATTATTAGTAAGCAAAAACTGACCATAATCTTGGACTTGCAGAAATTTGGTAGAACAAAACATCTGAACTGGTCTAAGTCTTAGGATTAATTGCCATCTTCTGTACCCATGCATTATTCCTGAAAGGGGCTCTTGCCTTTAAAATGGAGAGGGCTTATCTTTTAGAGAAAAGTATGTGTAAAAAGTCTAGGAAACAGAAAATCAGGATTCTTTGTGCAGTTTAAAAGACCATATTTATGCACATGTAAAAATAATTTTGAACTGTTCAACTGCATAAAAATACTGTGTATTTTCGTCTTTGTTTACCGTGTGACTTTAAAGCTGGCTTAGAGAAATGTGGAAGAGCTCTGATCTAGCAGAATCTTTGCTGCTCCTGAGCCTTCAGACTGGCACTTCTTTTTGTGAGGGCTTATCAGATTGGTGATGCAGTGTCTATCCTGCCACTTTCTTTCTCCTCAGCTCGCAACCCCTTTTCGTGTCACCTGCTTTGGGAGTTCTGTGAGTCCTATCCGCATAGGTGTAAGAAACATAGAATAGAAATACAGAATCATTGAGGTTGGAAGGCACTTCTGGAGATCGTCTACTACAACCCTCCAGCACAAGCAAAGGGTCAACTGGGGCAAGTTGCCCAGGCCATGACCAGTTGAGATTTGAATATATCCAAGGGTAGAGACTCCACACTCTCTCTGAGCAACCTGTGACAGTTTTTTATTATCCTTACCATAAAAAAAAAAAGCTTTTTTTCTTACATTTATATGGAATTTTCTGTATTTCAGATTGTTCTGATTGCTTCTTGTCCTGTTACTGGGCACTGCGGAGAGAGTTTGGTTTTAGCATGCTTACACCCTCCTGTCAAGTATTTTTACAAATGTATGAGGTCTTCTTGGGCTTTCTCCATGCTAACAAACACTCAGCTCCCTCAGCCTCACCTTCTATGAAAATTGCTCCAGTCCCCTCAAATCTTTTGTGGCCCTGCACTGGACTCAGTCCAGTATTTCTGTGTCTCTCTTGTACTGGGAAACCCAGAACTGGACCAAGCACTACAGGTGTATCTCACCAGTTCTGAGAAGAGAGGAGGGATCACTTGCTTGAGCTGGTGAGAAAGCTTTTCCTCGTGCAGCCCAGGAAGCTGCTGGCTTCCTTTGCCATAAGGTTCTTTACTGACTCATGTTCAACCGGTTCACTAGGACCCCAAGATCCTTCTCTGCAGAGCTGCTTTTCAGCTGACCAGCCGCCTGTGTACTGGTGCTTGTGGTTATTCCTGCTGACAGGCAGGACTTTGAATTTCCCTTTTGTTGACCTTCATGAGGTTTGCGTTTGCCCATTTCTCCAGCTTATAAAACTCTCTCTGAATGGCAGCACACAACTGGCATGTTAGCTCTTCCTCCTAGTTTTGTATCAAACTTGCTGAGAGAGCACTTGGTCCCATCATTAATGGTAAGTTTAAACAGCATTTGTCCCAGTGTCAGTGTCTGGGGAACACTACTGACAACTGGCTTTCAGCTGGATTTTGTGACACTCATCACAGTGTGTTGAGCCTGGCAGTTCTGCTGGTTTTCGATCCACTTCACTGTCCACTGATCTCGTCAGTACTGTCAGTTTGTCTAGAAGGGTGTTGTGGGAGATGATAGTGTGGATAGCCCTGCTAAAGTTAAGGTAAAACAACAACTGCTTTCCTGTCATACACCAGGCCACTCATCTCACCACAGAAAGCCATCATGTTCTTCAGGAATGATTTCCCCTTCATAATTTCATGCTGACTACTCCCAATAACATTCTTGTACTTTTTTTGTTTGGACAGTTTTGTCCATCACCTTCCCAGGAATAAAGGTGGAGCTGATCAGCATGTAATTCCCCAGGTCCTCCTTCTTTCTCTTCTTGTAGAAAGGAGCAACATTAGCTTTCTCTCAGTCCTTAGGAGCACCCTTTGCCCCCCCTATAGCTGTGATCTTTCAGAGATGCTTGATAGAGTCTCACAGGGGCATTAGCCAGTTCCCTCAGCACCTGTAGGTGCATTCTCTTGGGTCGCACATGCTTGTCTATGTTCAGGTTGTTTTAATGTTCCTTTTTTTTTTTTTTTTAAGTCCTCTGCTGTGAATGAAATACAACAGTACTGAGTTTGTCTATGCTGTAGAAATCTCATTTTTGTGTGGCCATTGTTTGTAAGTGGACAAAAGGTATCTAGAAAAACAGCAGGGAAAAATATCTTAGAAGTATGTCTAGGAGATTTATGTGTTAGGAAAATTTTAAAAAATATTATAGGACCTCAATTTTGAACAAAAATTGTTCCCAGCAGCATCCCTTTCATATGATTTCTGCGTTGTCTGTTTCTCTGGACAAATCAGCACTTCATCACTAATGTTTGATTTACTCCTAGAAACACTGAGCTACTTAATAGCAGAGTTTGCCTTGCCTTTCTCTCTGTGAACATCTCTTAATATTATATATAAAACTTTAAGAAATGTTACTGTATCTGGGCTGCTAAAGTTTGTGAAATGCTTAGGTCTGAAATCTTTTGGGTGAGAAATAATTCGGTCATTAAAACCTTTACTGAAAACAAATGCTACATGACTTACTAGAATCAGATATTCTGCAGGACATGGACAATAATTTCCAATAGCATCTTGCAAATTGCAGTGACTGTTTGGGTTGTGTTTTTGAAGATTTGGGCTTTAAGTATTTCCCAGCTGAAAGCCTTGTGGTGTTAAGGGAAGAACCCCTGTGCCCAAGTGTGCTGTTTCTGCAGGGTGTTTATGTGAAAACTGTGTGGTATTTTTGCAGTTTTGATCATGACTGGTCTGTTCTGCATGTGCTATGACAGACAATATGAAGATAAAGAAGTAAATTAATTTTCACAGATTTGCAGAAGTTCACTTCTTTCTTCCCTGCATCAGTGACTTGTCTGCATTAAGAATATTCCTAGGTTAGTTTTTCCTATGAAATTTCCTTAGTTGTCCTGTCTTGGGGCATCATGGCTGCCTTTAGGGCTCCTTTTTCTTCTAGGATGTGTGTTGGTGGGTGTCAGGACAGAGCAGGGAACAGGCCTAGACCCGTGTTCTCAGTGTAAAACTGCTTTAAGAATAGCCCAACTATACGCTGTTGTTGAAATACCTGTCACAGAGCCCTTAGCAGATACCAGTGTCTCTTAGCCTATAGCACTTTAGTAGCTGCAGGCTGTTTGGACTCTGTGGGAATGCGCTCCCAGACCTCTCAGCCTCTGTATTTCACTCCGGTTTGCTACCAAATATGGTTACATTTGTTTGTGCTGTGTCAGACTTTGAGGCATGCACACAAATGTTTGTGGTTTTGCTGGGTTTCCTCTTCCCTATACATCAAGATGAGGACTTCAGTGCCTCTGAAAACTTATGTAACGTAGGTAGGACATAGATACAGCTTTGTATTTGGCTGGCCTGGTTTATGCCATGATCTATGCTTAGTTGTCATGGAGTCAGGCTATTTTGCCTCCAGCACTGACCTGAAGAATCGAAACCTTTGTTTATGCTGGTGTAGGCAGTTCATTACTTTGGTTATTTAATGCTGAACAGATGCCATGCACTGTGCTAACATGACTATGAAAGTTGGGCAGAATACCTTTTGGTATTTTATGCAATTAGATTATGGGCTGCGGTCCTGCATCTACCTGATCAAATGTGAGTACAGAATGCAAAAGAACTAGTTGAAGTGCTGGTTTCGCAGAGCCTGATTTTCTTTCCAGTGTCAGCCTCCTTTCAGGCATAAAATTAGGCATTAGATTATGTACAGTGAGAGTGGACATTACTTTATAAATATCTTTTTTTTTTTTTAATCATTTGAGTTTTATTTCCATATTCTCATTTTCCCATTTCTCAAACTTTACAGCTTCCTGATTTTCTTTCACAGATTCTTACTGGCACTGCTATAATTTACGCATCTTGCAGTATTCTAACAGATGCTATTTTTGAGACTTATCTACCCAGAGCTAGAGTTTAGTGTCTTGGGATCATAATTTTACTTTTTGTATTTGAATTACAGAAAATGTTTGAAGTGTTTGAAGACTCTCTCCAGTAGCTCTGTCTCTGTCTTGCACTGAAGAGTCCAGAACCAGGCACAGTACTTCAGGTGCAGCCTCACCTGTGCTGAGGAGAAGGGAAAGATTGCCTTCCCCAATCTGCTGGCAGCACTTCTCCTCATGCAGCCCAGGATACCACTGGCTTTCTTTTCCACAAGGGCACATTGCTGACTCAAGTTCAACTTTGTGTCCACCAGAACCCCCAATAATGCAATGCTACAAATAGTGTTATTTCATTTGGGCTCCTATCAGATATACAGCTGCTTGTAAAGAAATAATTAACATATACATTTCCTAAGGTATCTTAGTTCTTGTTTGTAAGCATATGGAGCAGCCTTGTTGACTGGATGAGGCACTGAACACTTGATGTTCTTTGTAATTGTCCAGTCTTCTGCTGGAGGCTACTGGCCCCTTCACAGTGATCTGAGGATTTACTGGCTCAGCAATGAATATGGCTATGGAGGTGCTGAAAACACCCGTCTGTTCTGACCAGAGATAAACCTTAGCTCTGCAAAAGGTTAGATTCCACCCTGAATCTGGTTCAGATTCCTGTCTTTCAGGTCTAGGGTGTGTCATATGAATAAATACAGAAACAGACTTGGCAAGGTTTAATTGCAAGGCAACAATAAACTGTGGCAGATACTCTCTGTTACCCTGTCACTCACCCTCCCCTTAGATAGGAAAAAGTGATAAGGAGTAAGGAAGAGAGACTTTGCAAGATGGAAAGGTTTGAAAGTCTTCACTAATGCTACTAATAAATAGAGAAAATGATACAAAATATACAAAACCAATCTTGAGTATCCCGGGTTAGCATCATAGCTTTGACCCTGTGTGGAGTTGGCTGCCTCCAGTAGTGACAGAACTGGGAGCTGGTGTGGCTCCAGCAGCTGCAGGGCAGGCACCTGGAAGTCCTGGGAGAGACTTCACAGCAAATCAGAAATGGATTCAGGGATGCAACGTCTCAGGCCTTGGATCACAGGCATGGGTGGCAGGGTCCTCTTCAGATGGTGGCCATGATCGAAGAGAGTGAGACCCTTGTGATCTCCCTCTTTTATAGGATGTATGACGTGTATGGGATGGAATACTCAGTTGGTCAGTTTTAGTCACCTGTTCTGTCCACCCCTCCTTGCAAATATGTCCCGTTATCAGTTAACCATTGTTACATTAGTAATAAATGTAAACATGAGCTTCTTCTGCATTCCATTGGTCATCTTATCAGTCACGGGGCGAACAGCATCTCAAAAAATACGCAGATACTTAGAAGGTACTTAGAAGAATGTAGCTGATGTGAAAAATCTCTGAAAGAGAGCTGGTCTTGTTTTTAACAAAACCAGGACAAGACTGTATCATGGTTTTCTGGTCAGCCACTGAAATCCACAGACTACCTGGCTCTTTCCTATATGCATTGCATATCCTATAGGAGAAGTGATGTATTCCTTATGGCAGTTCTACACTAATGTCAAGTAACAGTGGGAGCGTTTTCCATTTCTGTGACTCTAAAAGCAGATTCTTTGGCTCCTACAGGGGTGCTTTGTGTCCTCTAAAAAGCTGCAGGTTGCTCCATGTTGTATTTCTGATTGCTTGGCAGAACAAAATTGTTTCAAAATCTGTAGTTCTAGCTCTGCAGAGCAGTGTCACAACAGAAATCAACGTTTTTGCATATTGAAAGTCCATTGCTTCTTCAAGACTGCATCTTCTTCTTGGCACCTGTTATACAAGATAAAGGAAATATTTCTTCCACATTTGATTTAAATATAATGTCAACCATGTGAAGTTTCTTAGAGCTTTGAAAAGCTGAAGTTTAAATGTGAGGAGAGTCACAGATGTATGATAATTAAATTCTGTTGTCTATTTCCTAGATGAGGTCTTAGACTCAAATGAGGCAAAATTCTGTATATTTTCAAGTTTATTAGAAACCTAAATCCAAATGAGGATGAAACCTCATTAACTAGTTCCAAAAACCAGGGGACCTTCCTGTGTTCATGATAGAACAGTTTTAAGTGGAACTCTAGAATATTATAATGTGTAGCATCAATGTTTTCTGATATGCCATGAATAAACATTTCTAATATTTTTGTACTATCACCTTGCCTCCCACTGGGAGACTTAATGGTGTATGTCAAATGCTAAGAAGACTACAGCAATTCTGAAAGACATATATAAACATCAGTATTCCTGCCCAAATAATGGAAAAGCTCAGGGCAAAGAAGCTCAGAGTTGTGCTCAGTTTTGTACTTAAAGTCATGGAGCCAAGGAATAGAACACCTCCTTCACCTGACAGGAAGTCCTCCCACATTTCTGCCTTCTTCAAGTGGATTGTGTTACTTTCTTGTCAGGAAAATCATCAGTAGAAAATGTATTACTGCAGATATACTACCAATGTCTGACTAAAGCAAATGATATTAGGAGATTTGGAATTAAAGAAATGTAATTTTTTTTCTTTGAAGACCTCTATCCTGTTGCACTCCTGTGAATTGCAAATGTATCCAGATTGCAAATTATTGTTTATACCTTTGAGTTTGTAATATCAGTATTTGTCAGTTTCCATGCCTATGATAGCTGAAACTTGAAATCAGATCCAAGTTATTTTTTGGGCAAGATTTCCTTAAGGTGCGTTTTCCTTGCTTTGCAAGCTTGCTGTTGAGAAGCAAGCAGATGTACTGCAGACAGCAGTGTAGGATGGGGGTATGAATATTGTATAACATACTTGTTTTCTTTCTCTCCATTTTGCTTTTTCTTTTCTCCTCCTTCAGCAAGTGTGCAGCAGACACTCTTGGAAAGCTGCCAGTCCAGAAATATTAAAACTTCTAAAATTCTTCCCAGCCTTAGATTTCTGGTATCCTTCTCAGGGATGGTCAAACTAGAAAGCATCCCTAAAGTAATTTCTGTGCAGGATGTCACTGGAGATGGGAGGGCAGTGTCAGACAGAAGATCTGCAGAGACCCAAACATCCCAATATGAAAAAGCTAAAGCTTTACATACTTTATATGACTACTCTGGGTAACATAAACTGCACAAGAGACAGAGAACAATGGTAATCATTCTTCTAGTACATATTTACTCCCTCTTTACTATCCCCCTTTTGGGCTTTGATAGGCTTTTACATAATGCTTTTTATCTGTTCAATGTTATTAGCTACTAGTGAAAGCCATCACTTAAACACATGTAATTTAAATCACATGAAAATAAAGCAGCTACCAGGTCTGTTGGGTATCGGGGTCGCTAACAGGCTGCAGTGCTTAAGGGATGCTGAAAGCTCTGCCGTTTGCAGCATTAACGTGTGCATTCATGCTGGTCTGTTAGGCTGCTCCCAAAAGGACCAGATCGGTAGAAAACCACCTTGTTTATATCCATATCCTGAAGGTGACTCCGGACACACCCTAAGGCACATTGCACCGTAATAGATAAATAGAGAACATCTATCCTCCTGGACCTTTGCAATGCATGTCTAATACTTGTTCTGCTCCAAACTGTCCACTTTTGGCCCATCTGTGTGGGCAAGACTGAGTTATGCTACAAATCTACCAGCACCTTATAGCAAAAGAGTGAAGAGATCTGGGAGCCTACCTGGCCTCTCCCATGGAAGAAGTGCTGGATGGGGCTCAGCTGAACTCAGAAGCCCCCAGGAAGATGGCTTAGGTCACTGCACTGGAAGTGTAAGGATAAAGTCCTTTGGGGATCAGTGGTGTGGCAATTCAGATTGCTCTCCAGAGCACCTTATCAAGAGGCAGAATATCTGTAGAAGTGATACATACTTCACCTGTGCCAGGAAAAAAAATCTACTGTTAGTTTGCAGGAAAAAAATAAAATTTATTTTCCTATTTGCAGGCATTGTGAGCAAAGGAGAGCATACCTTAAGAGTCCTGCTATCATGTAAAAGCCACAATGGGCAGAAAATACTGCCTTCCATCTTAGCATGAAGTCTACAGTTTGGTCTCTAACACAGTAGTCTAAGGGCCAGGCAGCTCATTTTCCTGGGTGACACACAGCAACCCCCATGGACACAGTGCTGCTTTTAACATCATGAGTCTGACCTCAGCTTTCATATGCACAGAGCTGAAGTCATGTGGGATCTGGCTTTTCAAATGCTTTGGTATAGGTCTGTGGTGGTCTTTCCTCAGATATAGGCCTGCGTTGAATACAGGCCTGTGCTCAGCACACCCTGATGCAGGAGAGAACATTATCCAAATTATTTTCAGAATAAAGGGAATCATTGGCTCCTTCCCACAGACATATCTGTTATATTAGTAGCAGTCTCTCTTGGCTGCTATGTGAGCACTTTGGAGATGTCCATGGACAAGGATGGGTGACTCTTGCTTCAGCAGCAAATTGGATCAGACAAGGATTCAGCTGGCCCTGTTCCTGGCATACAGTGGTGGTTGTGAAATGGATAGTGGGAGATTCTCCACACTAGGGCAGTGCCAACCCCGCACCTTCCTTCCTCCCTCTCTGCCTGCTTTCATCCAGAGGATACCACGCAAGCCAGTCCTTGGCCCTGAGAAGCCATCTCACGTAATAGTGGCCATCTGGCTCCTGGTCAGTACTGGGTAGTAGATTTTGGATGGTGGAGTTGAGTGGATAGCAGGTGAGACTGAGAGGAGAATGTGTCGTAGGTATAAACTTCATGCATTTGACCATCAAGTGGATAGGGTGGTCTGAGGTGCAGAGAAGATAAGATCATGACTTCCCATGTAGCTATTATCCTTACTTTTGAATATTGAAGGAGGGATTTTGTGATACTGGGACAGCAGAGATGGCTCTGAAATGTGTTTCTGCATGCTCACAGATGCACTGTCTGTTCCAGTTGTGAAACAGCCCTGCATGGGATCTGTGGGTTAAAGTGCCATCTGGTATCCCAGATGCTCTCTGTCAAAGCACGTAGCTTGGTAAAGTTGGATTGTATCTGCCAAGGATTCTCCAGGTTTTCTATTTGTCCATACTGCCGAAGGACATGACCTGAATGGTTGGTGTGTTCTATATGGACCTTAATAACTCTCATGGCAGGCTGGCTGGAGCACTGTTGCCCAAGCATGCCCAGCAAGCTCCAGTGCCATGACAGTATGAATGAGGATTTGGCCTTGAGAGGACCAAATGACTACTGAGAGCACAGTGGCTGCACAGTGTAGACACAGCCATATGGATCCCAGTGCTATAACAGATATGGATCATTTGAGCACTGGCAGCTCCACCTGGCCTTTGAAAAGCTTTCTTGAGCTCACTGTGTGGTATAGAAAGCAGGTGAGTTCGGTTTCATCTTGGCAATTCCTGCAATGTGATTTTCTTAGGAGTGGTTCTCCTGCTGGTAAAAGCATAGCACAACTGGAAATGGGGCAAAATTCTGGCATTAAATGCAGAAGATGTATTAAAAATGCACTTTGTGGATGGACTGTCTTTCTAGCCTAAAATACTACTAGTTCACCAGAAAACATCTCACCTCATGCTTGCAGTGTTGCTTCAGAAGCGTGGTTGCCTGTTTTGCTTCTGCCTCCTCACTGGGTAAGCTGGTGGCCCTGACACATTGTCTAATGTCATGGTCCCACAAGTGACCAGTGGTGCCACTCAGGTCTCAGCTCCTCACAGGGCAGCTGCAGGCTGAAGGAGGATAAGGCAACATTCCTGCAATCTTTCCCCCCACTCCTCCCCAGACTTACAGCTGATTTGGGGTACATTTGTATCTTGGTAAATGGAAAATCTAATTAGATATCCTGGAGTCCTAATTAAGTGGCTTTTATGGTTATAAGATATTTTGAGAATATAATCTGTGAAGATTTGGGACCCATGTTCTATTTACGTGTGCAGTTTCTATGTCTATAAGAGAAATGCTGTAATTGCCTGTAGGAATTTAAAGTGTTTGCCCAAATGGAAGAAATTACAAATACTTCCTAGCATTCGGTTTTTAGATCTCTGATTTTAGAATTAGGGAGACAGCTGACATAAAATACTATACTTGAATAGAAATGCAAGAACAAAAATCACATTCTGTTTGCTTAAAGTGTGTCTTTTTTGGCAACTTGTGTGTCGATTGAAAGTTAAACTTTTGCAGCTTTTTAAACACCTGGTTAACCACCACAGAAATCCTTGGTAATGACTGAATATGTACCATGGCATGGAATATATGCTAATACTGTTCTGATGAAGCAGCATTCACTGCAATTGCCTCTCATTAGGTAAATAATTTCTTACGGAGGTATACTAATTAACTGTTTTTCTTCATTATGTATTTCACGATTAAGAGGAGTTTACTGTATTTACAGCAGTGCACCTAAAGCTGTTCAGAACTAACCATGCTAATATTTAGAGAACACAGAGAGAAACTACTTATGTTTTTGTCTTTTTTGTAGCTAGTGAAGGGTATATTTAGTTTCCCTAGAGGTGTTTTCACTCCCGTAGTCAATAAAATAATCTCTAAGTTGATGAAGTATTCTGAGATTCTATAGAACATAAATGATTTTATAACTAATATGCTGTGGTTATTCAGTACTCTGAGCTATCTGCTGCTGCTTAGCAGTTGTTTGGTTTATTATTATTAATAATAATAACAATAATAATAATCTGTGTGGTTTAGCATTGTCTTGCCATGTAAAGTTCTTTCATGCAAGACTATTGCAATCAGATGGAAAACTTAGATTTTTGTTAGATGTTATGGCAGTTTATTCCCTGCCAGCATTAAGAACTTTTTATTCCTTCTTGAACATAGACCATTTGTTAAAAATTTCTTGTTTTCATTTTCATAGAGACACATAAAGTATTAATAGTCCAAAGACACTGAGGTGCTGGAGTGAGTTCATAGAAGAGCAATGATGCTAGTGAAGGGTCTGGAGCACAAGTATTATGAGGAGCAGCTGAGGGAACTGAGGCTGTTTAGCCTGAAAAAAAGGAGGCTGAGGGGAGACCTTATTGCTCTTTACAACTACTTGAAAGGAAGTTGTAGCATGGAGGGTGATGGTCTCCCAAATAGTGAATGATAGGATGAGAGAAAATGGCCTCAAGTCACACCAGGGGAGTTTTAGATTGGATATTACAAAAAAATTCTTCACTGAAAGGGTTGTCAAGCATTGGAACAGGCTGCCCAGGGAAGTAGTTGAGTCACTGTCCCTGGAGGTGTTTAAAAGACATGTAGATGTGGCACTTAGGGACATGGTTTAGTGGTGGACTTGGCAGTGTTAGGTTAACAGTTGGACTTGATGATTTTAAAGGTCTTTTCCAACCAAAATGATTCTATGATTCTATGATATGTAGCTCAGAAAATTTTATTAAATATTTGCTTTTATACACAGCTTTACTTCCATTATGTCAGGTTTCCATACCACATGGATGAGCCTGCCAAGATGTAAATGTTTCTGTGCTTATCATTTGTGCCTAGGCAAATTCCATACCAATTTATATAACTCCTGTTAGAAACCAAGAGCAATAGACGTGGTAGAGAAGTAACACTGAACACAGAGACTTTTTACCTCAACAGGTGACAGCTTATGTGTTTGGGATCAGGAGGCAAAGTTCCATTCGTTTTTATCAGGGTAAATTATCAGACTCTTGCTGCAGCTCTTTCACACACGTGCAATTTTTTAAATGGATCTCATGCTGTTTTGGCAGCTTAATTCAATTTAAATGCTTTCTTGTTCCTGAATTCTCCTTTTGCATTTCAAAAGTATTCGATTTAAAATAAAATGGTAGTTCTGCAGAAGTATAGACAAGTTTAGTGCCTTTTCTTTCTTACTTACCCTCCATCCCATAGGCACTTCATTTTGCTTGTGCTCCTTTCCTTGAAATCCCTGTATCCTAGTAAACAAGCAGAAGCTTAGAAGCCAGACAGCTTGTTCTGCTTCTGTTCCTCTCTTCTGAATGTAAAGCTATCACTATCCAGCCTGCTCTTCTTCTTGTAACCATTTCTGTCCTCCTAACAGACAAGAAAATCAATTATTCTCTTCTCCTTTACTCCAGCCCCATGCATAGAAGAATCTGGCCAAACACCTGTATAACTAATATTTCTGTGGACTCTTGAAGGGTATTTGAGCCATTTCTCAAGCCAGTGGAGCTGAGGCTACATAAGCTTTCTGAGAAGGCACATGTAATTTTGCAAGGATTGTCCTTTTAGATGTATTCTTCTGTGGTTGCCAAAGACTTCAAGGATCCTCTTGGCTCTGATCTCTGAGAGGAAACCAGGAGGTCAGAGTAGACACTTTTGAGTCCTAGGTTCCTTCTTGAAGGTGCCTCTGAAAGCTTCATTACATGTGTACAAACGTTGTAAAACTGAGTGCAACTACAGGAGATGAAAGGTAATAATCCTACTGTTTGGTGTGTCTCAGTCTGACAGTTCTGATTTCCAGGAAGAGGCTGTAAAACATTGAAAATATTCCTATTATGAAGTAAAGAAATCTAATTTCCCTCACCCACATCCTATACACAGCTCCTTTCCCTTCAAGTCCCAGAATTCTCAATCAGACTTTCAAAACATGGATGCAGGATATGACAAAGGCTTTATCATGCGCAGGTTCTCCGGAGAGCCGGAGGGATAATGAATCTTACTCGTGCTGTCCAAAGCAGAAGGTATGGTCAGGGTCAAGCACATCCTGTGTGCCAGTACACACAGATAAGGCATTCCTTCACTGTTATAATTAATCTTTATTTTTCCCCACTCTTTTATGATAAGCAAGTGGTGAAAATGTTTTATTTCAAATAAGGGGTTTGCCTTATCTGAGCAGAAAATGACCTGAAGGCCAGATCTGCCTGTAGGCAGATAATAAGTATTAATTTATATGACTAAATGACATAAAGAGAACCAAGGATTCATTGTATCACAGATCAGCAAATTGACCTGGGGGTAGATTTGTAAATTTATTTTCATATCATTCTCAATAACTGAAAAAAAAAGAAAAAAAGACATTTTCAAAGAGTCTTAGTGTGATCTCAACAAGTCTCAAGCTTCTGTTTCTCTTGCCTCTCTAAATTTTGCCTCTCTAAAAGCTTTGGAATGTAAAAGGCTGGATTATATCTTAGCACAGTGTCACAGTTTCTCTTACCTTTCCCTGTACGGTTTCTCTTCATTTCCCCGTATGGGCCACCAATAAATTTGTCATGGTTTAATTGCAAGGTGACAATAAACCATGGCAGGTGCTCTGTGTTACCCTCACCCTCCCCTTAGATAGGAAAAAGTGATAAGGGGGAAAGAGGAGAGACTTTGCAGCTGGAAAGGTTTTAAAGGCTTTACCAATGCTACTAATAAATAGAGAAAATGATGCAAAATATACAAAACCAATCTTGAGTATCCCAGGTTAGCAGCATAGCTTTGCCCCTGTGTGGAGTTGGCTGCCTCCAGTGGTGACAGAACTGGGAGCTGGTGTGGCTCCAGCAGCTGCAGTCCCGGTGGGACTTCACAGCAAATCAGAAATGGATTCAGGGATGCAGGGTCTCAGGCCTTGGATTACAGGCACAGGTGGTGGGGTCCTCTTTAGATGGTGGCCATAGTCAAAGAGAAAGAGACCCTTATGATCTCCTTCGTTTTTAGGATGTATGACGAGTATGGGATGGAATACTCAGTTGGTCAGTTTTAGTCACCTGTTCTGTCTGCCTCTCCTTGCAAATATATCTCGTTATCAGTTAACCTTGGTTACCATAGTAATAAATGTAAACATGAGCTTCTTCTGCAATCTATTGGTCATCTTATCAGTGTCTCAAAAAATATGTAGCTAAATTCAGAATAGTTCAGTTACTTAGAAGGTACTGAGAGGAACTTAGCTGGAAGGAAAATTCGCTAAAAGAGAGCTGGTCTTGTTTTTAACAGAACCAGGACATATAGTCACTGTGTACCTTAAGAGAAAAAAAGAACAAAACCAACTAAAATGAATCAGTGTGTGTAGGGCAGGTAGAGAAGGGAGATTATTTGATAAGTCTCTGACTTTCTAATGCATCTTAATATCTGCCTGCTAAAAATCCTGTTCCAACCTTGTGTGGCTATGAGAAATGGCATTCTTAATACTTACAGATACACTCATAGATCAGTTGATAAGAGCAATTGTTACTTAAATGTAAACTAACTAATTAAATATTAGGGCCAGACGAACTGTGGAAAGCACTGTAAGTTAATTTTACCCCTTGTTTTTGTTTGAATGGAAGATGTTTAATGTGCAGTCATAAGTTTTTATTTCTTCTCATTTTTTCTTGTATTGCCTTTTTTATTTGTTTGCGTACACAAGCAAAATATTATTTAAGTGTTCATTAGTTATACAGATCAACTGATTCATTTAATTGAGTTTAAAAATCAGTTTTCAAGTATTCTTCTTTCTCTTCAGTTCTTCACCATTTGAAATTACATTTAGAGTTGTGAATAAGTGAATTAACGATAAATACAGCACATACATGTTTCACAGTGTCAGGGGGAGTGGTCTTATAGGAACAATGCAAAAAGATATGTGAAAAATGCTAGAGTATGTCACTTTAGCTGTCAGAGATTAGACAAGTGTATCCAGAAATTTCTATATTCAGATTGACAGCATATGACAATATTAAGCCAAAAGCAAAATACCTAATTCTTTAAGTTTTGTAAGCTGAAGAACTTCAATGTATTTTGTTTTATGCAATAACCACAAACTACTCATAAATGTAACACTTAGGCTGAGATTTGAAATGTGGCTGCAACTGGGTACTAAGTTAACTGGTGACTAAACTGATGCAGTGATTTATTGTCACCATGTAACTGTGCAATTGCAGTTGTGGTCACAGAGGCTGTGTTGGCTTTGTCAATTCTTGGGCAACTTTTCTCATGGTCATCAAGAGTATGTCAGACCATTTGGGCAATAAAGTCAGTCGAACCTAAGCCCAAGGGACTTTTAGACAGCAGCTCCCCAAAGAGTGGTGTTGGGATTTTTCTAGCACTTGGGATTTTTCAGTTGTTCACAGTTAAACTACTCCAATGTTAATTTTGCTCTGTCATCAGCATACAGATCCCTGATATCAGGAACCTTTACTGTTCATGCCCCAAAAGATCAGTATGCCACAGATTTCAGCTAATTACAGCTCTTGCTAGACTTTCCAAATGCCTCATCTTTTTACGAAGTTTCCTGTACGTAATCCAGATACCCTCACTGAGTAATGTACCTTTTTTTCTCTTATATTGTGGTACCGTGCAGAGGTTTTAGTCAGGATTGAGGCCACTGCTGAAAGATGCTCAATGGTGTTAGAGCTTCTGTTGAGCTGCTATTCAGAGTGCCAGATATTCTGGGTTTGATTTCTTAGAAATGCCTCACTCAGCACAGTGTGCTTTTGCAGTGTTGAAAACTACGGTTATTTTTTTTTCCTATGACGTACTTTTTTCAGCTTTTTACCAGTGACGCCCCAGTAACATCCCCACAAATGCACCACAGAGGTGGTAATTCCCCATGAGAGCTGGGCTCTGTGCTGCTCCAGGCTAGCTGGTAGGGAAAAGTTAAAGAATGAGCAGCCCTGAGCGTAAGGCTGGGTAAAACGGATGAGGTAATTTAGCAACTGTGTACTTGAGCTAATTTTTTCAGCTAAGCTGCAGACTGAACATCTAAATTTTTGTCATTATTGTCACAAATCTAACTTCTTGGGACCAAATGATAGTGCTTAAGGTTCTTACTGTGGCATTCTCAAGCTATGTAGGAGCAAAGCAAAGCCTGTTTTGAAACGTTCTTCAAGAACTTAAAAGCGTTTTCTGTGTCAAAGGTCTCAGGCAATTTTACAGCTAGAGGTTATAAAGGATCAAATGTATAGGTGTGTTGACACAGAATCAGGTGTCATAAGGTCTCTTTCTATGTCTTCTCAACCTTGGATGAGTCGATTAACCTTTCTTAGACTGTTCCTCCAGTTGTACAGTGGAGATAGTAGTATACAATCATGCAATGAAGAGGTTTACAGATGATAAATATTTGAAAATTATCTCTTGGGTGCAAAAGTTGAGGATTTCTTCCCTGTTGTATTGTAATTGTTTTTCCCTTTGTTACTCTTCCAGCTTTCAGAAAGTATTTTTTCTCTTGGGTGTCTCAGAAGGTTTTTATTGACCTACTTAGTGAAGTGACTAAGTCTGACTTAGTGCTAGCTGCAAGGTGTTGCTTTAACTACCAGCTTCCTCCTCCTACTTTATAATTTTGGTTAGTTCAAATCTGAAGAATTCAGAAATATTACCTTGAGTAAATATATTAATTCTTCATAGCCAGCTACTATAGCTTGATCAGCTATAGAGGAAATTGTTGCTGTTCTAAATCTTTGACACAGACTACCAGCAGAAACGGATATTTTAATCAGAATATAGTCTGATGTGTTGCTATAATCACTTACATACATCCACTTTTAAAAAACATAATCAGGTGAGATACAGCCTCTCCTCTTCCCAGGCCTACAATTAATGCTATAAGTTGATAAGCCTTAAGTTTTGTGGTTTTAATTTTTGCTTTTTCTTTTCACATTAGTAACACACAATTCAAGTGACACATGTAAAACAGAAATGCTGGTCCTTGTCTTAGCTAACAATAGTGCTGAAAGATTTCATTTAAAAATAGAAGTATTCTAAACTGGGAACTTTAAAGCTAAGCCTCCTTCATAATTTTTTTTTAAGAAAAAGAGTCAAATTTCTGGTTGTGTAATCACTTGTTCACTTTATGTTGACTTCTGCCTGAGCTTGGAGAACCCTGTTTTTCCACTTATGACAGTAAGCTAGTATCTTGCAAGGAGAGAACGTCTGTAAGGTTTCACTATTCATGAAAGTGTGCATTTTTTAGATGTATAAGGCTCCAGTCAGCATCAGGGTCCCCTTGTGGTAGAAAACACATAGTGGGAATCCCGCGTTTAAAGAATTTGTACTGAACAAAGGAGGCCAAGTGTGGCTCAGAGTGGGCAGTGTACCAGGGTGGGGGCAGCTCAGGGGCTTGCTGAAGCTTAGATGGGAACTGAGCTGAGCTCAGAGCAGAGCTCAGATTTTCACAGTGCTGAACCAGAAGTTTAACTGCCAAACTTCAAAGTGCCATTGTAACATTTGATTCTGCAGAAGCCAACCCCAAATCTGATTTTCATTTGGTCTTAAACCCAGGCCTGAATACCAGCCAAGATATAAATCAGTGGTACATCTGAGGCCTGCTTCCTCTTTTTATATCCCTTAAAATATCTCTGTAGTGACTCAAATTGTCTAGTGAGGCTAATGAAAACACAACATTGCAGATTCTCAAGACTTTACAGTATGTCTTCTCATGTGGTCTTTAGTCCTTTGTGCTTTATACTCATTATGCGGAAATGTTGATACTTCAAAAAAAAAATTAAATTTCATGCAATTACAACATAAAATTCATAAAATTCATTTTGTTGTAGAGCAAGGCCAAAAATAGAACTGCAGAGAGAGCTTCCTGAGTTATTTAAAAGTGAGGTGAGGACAGCTAGGTTGTTGAAATGATCTGAAGGAACGTGCACCCAGGTACTTCTGTGATGTACCAGGGTGCTGTGAAAAGCTACGACTGAAGAATGATTCATTAGTGAGTTTTAATACTAGGATTGTCTTCTTATTCAAAGAATAAAACATATTCTAAATGGAGAACATGATGATATAGAGAAAGCTGCTACTTAATATTCAGTCATTGGCTCACAGTTTAAATTCAAAGATATCATTATGATATATTTACTTCCGCCAAGTGCCTTTTGATGTTCATTTGTGAGGTGGAGTAAATGCATCTTTGATGAAAGCAGAATTGGGCTACAATGTATATTTTCTTAAAATTTATAAATATTTTATCTTCTGCATATGCTATACAGTTATATGCAGCATGCTTTTCTGAAACAAAACAGGGGACTGGAACTATTAGTTGTTAGACAGAATTTCAGCATACACAGAGGTAATGGAAATAGCCCATGAACTGTAAAACCATTGGTCTCCTAGCTTAAACCTCTCTATTAACAAGCGTGCTGTCCTCCTTTAGCCCCGGTATACCCATTAAACCCACATTATAGATCTCAAGACACTGGCAATTATGCACCAAGATTGAGATGAAACCCATGTGCTCTATGCAACACGTAACATTTCTCTGTGCTGGCCTCCTCTGCAGTCCTTGGCTGCTGAAGGATGGGATATCTCAGATCATGGATGTCTCCATCACCCAGCAGAAGGTTCTCAATATCTCCAGCTAGCTCTTGGTTCCCTCTCTGCATTTTGTTTAATCACAACCTTTTGAGCTGTGTTTTCAGAGTTGTAGGTATGCAGCATGGCAGTGAACCTTCAAGCAGAAAGGTCACTTACGTGTTTTCTCAGGGAGCTGTGAGCATTTCCTCAACTGTTTAGATGAGCGAGGGAACCTCTTTGCTTCTTCATTGCTGTTGGAGTGGCACATAGTGGGGAGCATGCTTTATGAAAACCAAGGGTGAGTGTTTGGGCAGTAGAAGACTGTGAGGATATTATGTTGTCCAAGTGTGAACCCAAAAGATTTTTCCAAGGTCTCACTCCAAATCCTGTACAGTCAAGTGCAAAATTCTGTTCCCTGTTTTCCTTCCTTCACAGACACTTTTTGGTCTATTAATATTTATCTGACAATTACATCCAAATAACAGTACTATTAGAAGTTATGCTAATGGCAATAAATAGAATAACAATCATATTAGCTATAATAAACATAACAATTAACATTGTTACCCAGACAGAAAATACTACCAGTTATTTTTCTATGGCTTGAGAATACAATAAAACCTATGTAATTTCTAGATGGTCAAAAGATCTATTATATAATATCATCAAAACATGTAAGTATCAAGGGGAACTGATGTCTTCAGGGTCTGATACCTATAAGGAGTATTTATTCAGTTGGAAATCTTCTGACCTGTTAACAAATGACACCTGCTTGCCTAAAGTATATTAATAATAACTCTGAAAAATTGAAGCTGCCTGGAGTTGGTGAGGCTAACCTCTGTCCTTACTAATATGTATTCACAGAAGCTGTAACTTAGACACAGAAATAGAAAAAAAAAAAAAGGTAGGTGAAGGGATTTAAAAAATGAGGTAAGAAGACATTCACAAAACATGTGTGGTTTGTTAGAATGAAAAACATGCTGTGATTTGAATGAGGTGCTACTCAGAAGGGAACCATTACTTCCTCCAGCCTTGTAGGTCCACAAAAACTCTTATGAATTTTACAGTCTCATTGACCCAGCTCCAGGGATCTATATGTATTTTTCTTCTCAGCCTGAATGTAAAGATGGCAAAAGTGAGCACTGAAAACAAATAACTTTGCAAAAAGGACATAAAAATATTTTTACAAGTACGGAGAATATATCATTGTGATAGTCCTTCTTTTTTTAGTATCGTTTTCTTTTTCCATATTAACCTCTAAACAGAATTTTTACCACGGCACTTGCAGCTCCTTTTGGTTGGTATGGTCTTCTCGAGGCAGTGGATGTAGCAGGAAGCTAGCTAGTGTTTCTTTTTTTATCAGTTCTGTCCCTATTTGGCTGCCTAAGGGTAAGATAGCTTAAGGATGGCCGCAATGCAATATCTGTCCTAAGGCTGCAGCTGGAGAATGATGATCTAATTTCTAATGACGCTACTTACAACAGTCAAAACTGTTATTCAAAGAACAGCAAACATGGTTCCTTGTGCCTTGAAGCCACCAGGCCAGATTAAAGTGGGAAAGCACAAAGGGAAGTTATGCAATGGGTACTCTAATCTGCTTGGTTTCTTCGCCACAGAAACTATAGAATCACTGGATTTTGACGCGCTTCAGAATTAAGAAAGCCCAAGAGTGAAAATAAGGCCATCAATAATTGCATGTTGTTCTGTGTTACAGGCTATGTTTTGTTCAGACAATTCCATGTCATAGCTAGTGGCACCAGAGTTTAAGCTTTAACAAGGTGTTCCTTCTTTTACACGAGTTTGTGCAAGCTCCCAGTTTCAGTGGGAGGTTTAGTCAGAGTCTGTCAGACCCATAAACAGATGTTCTATCTCTCTGAATGACTACTTGCATTGTTCTTTTCTATCCAGGGGTACATCACAACCAAAAGTTGCCATCAATTAGACTCTTCTTTTTAAAAAAAAAATAAAAAAAAATTCCAAAAGTAGCAAGTGATGAAATACATCAAGTATCAGATACACTGGCTGTTGTTAGAAAGTGCATTTAGTTATGGCTGATCTATGCCTGTTCCTCAATGACTATGACAGTAAACATGGATTATCATAACAAATATCTGCAAAATAAGTATTGATCCATGACCATCTTCTGAAAAATAGTAACAACTGTGTTTGCTTGTGTGGAGAATTGTCAATATTTAACATAGAAGATATAACCATGTAGGCTCTTACTAACAGTAATCAATAACTGTTTCTGAATGTTGTGAAGATTAGCAGTGTTGACATTTTCCTGCTTTTTTGATTTAAGTCAGAGCTGCTCATTTGGAATCCACTGGAGGTCACTGGCTCTATATTCTTTAAAAATTAATTATTTATTACCGTTACATGAGTGCCTTGCTGAAATCAAAGCCCAACTCAACTGTCATTATATGTACATGTAGAAAAAAAATATTCCAAGGGATTTGTATAATCTGCAGAATGAGAAGAAGAGAAACAGTGTTGTGAAGTGTTTTGACAGGGATGGTTGTGTTGTTGGCAGAACCAGGAACAGGTCTCCTGACCTCCTCAGTTCTTGTCAAGGTGGTTTAGTTGATATGCTATAAATTATTTATTGGATGATTGAGATTTCTTTTCATTATTTTCCACCCCATGTGTCCCTGTTAAAGAACATCTAAATGCTTTGTATTTGGTGGCTCACTGTCATGAAAATTTTGCAAGTCAGTAATGCCTTCTCTATTCCTTGAACTTTATCATGACATGACAGTAGATATGAAGGACACTGCTGCAAATTTTCTTGATACAGGAGTCAATAATAATCTGTCTCAGGAAGGACTTATTGATTAAAAATGCTGAAAATTTGCTTTTTCCATAGAAAGGTGGATTTCTTTTGGGAGGAGGGCAGTGAATAGGGAATTAAATTGTGATGAAAGACTTATTGAGAAATGAACTTTTGAGGAGGCTGATATCTCCAAGTAAGAGGATATGCTTTCTATATTCACAGTAATGTAAAAGATTATAAATCTCATCACAGGTTGGTAACATAGCATGCAATTTTAAATAACCATATGGGCAAAGAGGAGTATATGTAGATCTCTTAAACACTTACTTAATTAGCTAAAATTCCTGTTTTCTTCAGAAATACATATTAGACTTCTTTTATTACATTTTTTGTACTAAATTTCTTAATGTAATCTACCTAAGGGCTTAATAAGTAACTAAATACTTACCAATAAATGAAATCAAATCAGAGCACAGAACTGTAGTCAAGGCGGTTTGTGGGACCACAGTACATACATTGTGTAGCACAGAAGATCATAGTGACAGAAAAGGATTAGAAATATTCATCTATTCCAGACAGGTATTCGTCTAACTTGTTCTTTAAAAAGCTTTAGGTTTTTAGTCAGAAATCATATGTCCTTTTGGTATCTTTTGCAGGACTTCTCTATCTTTAGCACTAGAAAGTTTTTCATGAAGTCCAAGTTTATCCTCTCTTTTTGCACCATAAACCTGTGTTTTTTGTTATAGCCACAATAGACAAGAGTGTATATTATTTGTTTCTCATTTGAAGGAGCCTCTTACATATTTAAAGGCTTTTCACTCCTCACCGCTCTGCATCTATGGCTCAGGTAGCCTTTTCATCTTTAGACTAAAGAAACTCAATTATTTCAGTCTCTCTTCATAGCTCATATTATACAGATGCGTCATCATTCCTGTTTTGCTACTCTAGACTGTCTTGAATTTGATACATGTGTTTTTGAAGTTTGGTGCCTAAAATTGGGCATTATACTTCAGCTAATTTAACTCTGGTGTTAGTACTGAGTAGAATGGAAAAAATCTTGTGTGTGATAATGTTTTTGGCATTTTTATATTTGTCTAACATTTGACTCTTTTTCTAGCAGCATGCCACTGCTCAATCATCTGCAATTGTAGTCTGCTCTAGTCCCTGAGATCTTTTTTGAAGACCTATTACCTTGTCAGGTCTTTGCCATCTGGTATTTCCTGTTTGTGGAACTGGTTATTCCCCATGAAGTACAAAGCTGCACATGCATCTAACTGAATTGCATCCTCTTTTTATCTTTCTCTAGACCATGTTTTCAGTCTACCAAGTTCACTATGAATTTTAATTTCATTCTCCATCTGACTTGTAGAGATCCCATCTCAGCATCATTTTAGAAAGCAGCATGCTTTGAAGGATTCATCAGGCTGCTAATGCCTGGTGGAGTGGTGTCTGCTTGGTCTGGAGCAAGAGTTAGGACTGAAGCATCTGGACTTTTCCAATGCCATACTGAATAAATCTGTTAGTTACTGAGGGTGTTTTGTTTTGTTAAACATGCTGCTTGGAATCTGTGTGGTTCTGACTATTTTGTTTCAAGATCAAGTGTCATGGATTTATAATCTCCAACTGGAAGCTTCGCAAAAAAAGATTACACCTTGGGATAGGGTAGAAGCTGCCTGGCTGCCTGGCAGAGCAGAGCAACATCTGCAGTGAATTGTAATGATATACTAACTGCTTAGTACTGCCACCAAAATTCAGCATTCTGATCTTGCTCTCTACTGACAAATTCTATAAATACTGAGATTCTTTTGTTTTTTTCTAATTGATTGACTTATGGAGTTGACCAACCTGGAAAAGGTTTCAGACAGCATAATTGATTCCAGTATTATTATTTCACTATTTGAAATTTATCGGGTAGTTAAGAATTAGTCACTGAAGGAATTAGTGAATCATTGTGAATAATAAATAGATTTATGCTCTGATTGCAAACAATTTGTGAAAAAGAACAAAGCGAGACATTAATTTAAAAAATGTTAATTCACACAAGTCCAGTAGGACTTTTAGGCATCTTTTAAAGCTTTATAGGCCAGGGAACAGAAACAAATGTGAGGGCTTAATGTAGAGTCCAGAGAAAGTCAAAAGTAGATTTGGGCTTAGACTTTTTAGCTTCTATGTTTTGGTTTGAAGATGAATCTTGTTTTGTTTTTACATTAGTTCATGTCTTTAGAGTCCTTGAGGGTAGACTATGGAAGGCAGGCCTTGGGGAGCCATTGAAACCTCAAATTGCAATACCAACAGGCTTACCAATGAAGAGAAAAAGGAAAACAGTGATGAGAATTGCAGCCATGATAGGTCAAGGCTTAGAGTGCAATATTTGCAGTTGCTTTGCCATTTGCCGTGGTGGTGTGATTATGCACAATTATAATCCTGTTGTGCTGACGGCTAATTCCAGAGCACTGTGTGTGTGTGATACAACATACATTGGGCATCACAGAGTGATTATTAAATGCAGAACATAGAGCACTAAGCACCTTGTAAGCAAATCAGAAGGGCAGGCTGATAATATTATGAGCTAGGGTTTTCATGTTAGACCACTGTCTTAAAAACTAAATTATGATTCTTTATGTAGATCTACCAGTAGGAAATGGAAAAAATGTGTAAAAAGAAAGATTATCCACAATATAACTATTGGGTGCAAACACAGAAAATCAAATAAAAAGAGTAAGCTTTAGAAGTACGAAAGACAAACTTGAAGTTTTCTTCAAGTCCTTTTGGACTGGGAAAGCTGAATACTTACATTCCTCATGTTCAGCTCTAGGTCTGATTTAGTCAGTTCTCTCAAAAGCACAAATCATCAATAAGCAAATCAGCAGTTCATCAGTCTGGAAAAGTCCACAGTAAAGTTTGTAAATTAAAATAAAAATCAAACCTGCAGGGTTAGAAACAATAGCAGAAAATGGACCCCAAAACACAGTCTGCCAAACCACAAGATTTTTCAGAAAAAAGGAACAGAGTAATAAGCAGTAACTACATGCTACTGGGAGATATCACTTCTGAGTTCCAAATACTCTAGCAAAAGGTGCTTGTGGCAGCAATTTTTTTTATTCACCTTATTTTAGTACGTCAATATTAGTATATTCTGTATGTAATGGTTTACTTGTGTATGCTCACTAGTTGCTTTTACCTTCTTCCCATTGGTTCTGTCAGAAATGGTACTTGGAGGAGAGATACTCCAGCTTTGGAAGAAAGGAGGTTTTTGATTTTACAGAAGTGGTTCAGTGTTGCTAGTGAACCAGTCAGTGCCCTTTGTATCTTCTATATCCTTAAGGTTGCACTTCTATGCTTTCTCATGACCTGGTGGTTGGCTGCAATGAGAAAGTGTTTCCTGTTGTTCAGTTGTATTTTAACTTAAAATATTACGGGTATTGTCAAAGTTCTGTGACCAGGCTAGTCACTATAGAAAACTTCGTTTGATGGTATTTACTTTTCATTATTAGTGACAATGTCTTTCAGATTGCTTTTTCAGTTACAGCTCTCGGCACTATGACTCACCAACAATCCTGCTTTGCCAGACTGGAGCGCTGGGCAGTCTGGGCAAAAACATTCCCAGCACCTTCCTGGAGGCTGAGCCTGTGGTTTTGCTTTTCTTTTGTCTAAATACAGAAAGACCACAGGCCATAGACAATGTAAATCTCTCCATCCCAAAGTCCTGAAGAGATTTACTGCTGTATGAATGTCAGCTACATGGCATGTGCTTGGGCAGTGTGACACCTCCCACAAATGCTGACTGTATGAACAGGCTTTATGGGGTGGAACCACACGCAGACTATAGAAACATCTGGGATTCTGGTCATGATGCACAAGAGCCTGGCAGCCAGATGCATTCAGAGTGATTTGGGCTACAGAGACTTCTGCATCCTGCCTTCTCCTGCCCCCAGCCAACTCTGCTTCTGCCTTCACCCTGCTGCATTGAATGGTGGTCATCAAGGACTAACAGGTCTGTTGGTGGAGGAGGTATGGGATTTTTCTGGTTTAAGCAGTTGTCTCTCTTGCTCTGTACTCTTATACACCAGCAGAGATTCACCTTTGGAACTGTGTTTCAATAGTTCTGGATTTTTAAACATGATCCTGGTGTGTACACGAGGCACCTTGAAGCCACATTTACATTTGTCAATAAAGCAAAGTGAACAATGGTCAGGAATTTTGAGTGACTCTTTTTCTTCTAACAAGCCGAGGTTAGCACCAAACAGCCTTGCAATGAGAAGTAGATGTCGGCAATATTTTTTTTATTTCCTTGGAAAATAGAAGTTGTAAAAACCAAACTAAAAATAAGTAAACTTCAGTTAGACAAATACAGTGGTTTGTTTGTTTGTTTGTTTGTTTGTTTTTTCACTGAGCAAAGGCTCCTTCCATAGTGGACTGAGAAGGCTGGAGTACACCCAGGACTGATTTGAATGACTCAGTCTGAACAAACACTGAGTTTCACAAGCTGTTGTTGTCCTAATTGGTGAGATACCAGTTTCAAGGTCAAATGTGTCAACCCCAGATTCTTCATGCTTCTTTATTCCTAAAGCTGGTTTTCTGTAATTGAAAACTAAATCGTTCTGGGTGGAGTTACTCGCACATGGAGTTTGGTTCTGCCATCATTAGCCACAGCAACAACTTGCCCTGGACTGCTAAATTGTGAGGCACAACAAAACCCACGCAGCTTTAATGTCTTACTTGCTAAGGTTCTCAGTAACTCCACCTTTCTTTGCAGCTTCTGG
This sequence comes from Streptopelia decaocto, assembly GCF_964273445.1. Lineage (NCBI taxonomy): Eukaryota > Metazoa > Chordata > Aves > Columbiformes > Columbidae > Streptopelia > Streptopelia decaocto. The sequence goes on from NC_138657.1 coordinate 35,616,196, forward strand.
TCAGATTTCCTGTGCAAGGGTGTGCTTCCAAGGCATTCATATGAAAGCCGGTGGCTTTCTGAACCTTGTTTACAACACAGAGCTTCCCATATTCCTGAAGCAGTAGTTGCTACCAATGATACCGCATCATGCACTTCTCTTCCTATACCTGTCAAAAGCATCTTTTCAGTACTTTTTTTTTTTTTCCTAGTTGTGAATACTTATCTCTGCTTGAATTGTTTTCATTCAATTTCAGTGAAAAAGGACATGTACTTTGGGAGCTCATCAGACAATTCAGAAACTTGAATCTCTACCTCTGAGAGTTCCACCTGATGTACTGTATAGTAGAGACTCTTCCACAGCAATACAAGACTCTGAGCCTTCCCTGCAGTAGTCTGAGATACTTTTCATGCATTTGAAAATGACTAGAATATAATTCAGGATTTTTTGATCATAATTGTCATACCTTTTCTCTCCTTACCCTGGCTTTTGCTGTCACAAGGCTAAAAAATAATTCAGTGGCATAGTTTAGGTGAGTTTGAGCAATGTCATAATCAGAGCACTTCACTGCAGCACCAAGCGTGATGAGAATATTGCCTGATGGTGGGTGCAACTATATGCAGAATCTTGTATGAAAGCACCAGTCTAAGTCCTGTGTTGGTGCTCTCTGCTCTGTACCTTAAAGTGCCTTGACCAAATTCCAGCCTATGGTTAGATTTTCTGTCAGGGCTTTTTGTATTATCAGAGATGAAATGCCAAGCAGAAGCTTTGTTCTCAGTGGCTGTTAGTTTCTCCCTGCCCCGAGCCAACAGGAACTGCTGGAGCTTTTGCTAAACTTGTCATTGCTGCAACTTGCTCTTCATATCTCTCTACATGTAGTGTGCTTGCATCCACTCAACAATTGTGAGCAAGAAAGGTAGAGCTGCATGGTTGAGGGTTGGGAAGAATTTAATATGTCTGCATCTACAGCTTGCAGATTGATACATCTGAGTATTCACTTTTTATTTAAAAATAGTAAGTCAGAAGCATATACCACTGCTTTCCTATCACTGTCTTAATTGTGATTATTTTATCTTGAACTCATTTCAAGGGCTTCTAGGAGGCCAAAATCAATGAGCTCAACAAACGTAATGAATTGAAATCAAATGGAAAAGGGAGTCTAATAAATACTGCTTTCAGCCTGCCTATGGAGAAAAGGCTGCTCCCTTGACCCCTCTGATACAAAGTTTTCAGCCCAGAGGCCATGTCTGCCCTCTATGGTGGCGCTCAGCGGCTGCATTGGGCTATTATTCCTACCTTTTCCTGTTTGTATATGTTCTCTGTTCTCATCAGGTCCTCATATTTTATTTGATACATTTATATATTCATTGGAAATAGCATAGCTGTAAAAGAGTTGACAGAATAGATTTATGAGGTTAGATTTAGTTCCTGAGAAACATTATTGAGACTTTCTCTGAAGTCACTGATCCCCAAAATCACCACAACCTATATTTCGTATCATTCCCCATCATACAGTCCACACTAGTAATAGTTCTATCTGTCTATGCTTAATAACAGGGAACTGAGAAGTAATTTTGGCTCTCTTCTTTCCTCTCTGAATTACTGCATTTCTTTATTTTTAATAC